>NW_020619603.1:12797224-13107948 GCF_003573695.1 Papaver somniferum
GAGTCCATATTTGAACTATAATTGATCGGAATTATTATTTGAGTCACATGAATGGAATTTGGTGGAATCCTGAGTCTCAGTACCTCTCGATACTGTGATAACCTTTTGTGAATATATTTTCTTTATTTTTAGTGTTTTCTATTTTTGAGTCTAAAATCGAGTCTACACAAGTCCGAGTGAACGACAACCTTACTTACCACTTTAAAATTACATCAGGCACCTCAGTTGGGCACCTGCTATTCGCACCCCCAGTTTGGTTAGGGGGACACCATCTTCTACCTTTTAAATCTGTTTATGGCGGGAAAATATGGTTTCAAAGAACCAGAATTAGGGTTGGCAGTTTGGACGAGAATGAAGGAGACTCAACGATTGGGAATTGTTGGGATGACTTGAATGGTGGTAACAAGCGTGGTATCGTCGATTTTGTCAGCTGTATTTGGCTAGATTCTCGGTGAGAAAAAAACAGGGGAGTGCGTACTTGAGAAGAGTTTTTCACGGGATTCTACGTGTTTTCTGTGCATGGCGTAAGATGGATGTATGTTTAACTACTTCTGGGACGTGTTTCAGACTAATTGGAGTGTGTCAGATGTGCAAAGACGCGTGAAGATTCAAAACAGGGAAGAAATCTTTGTATCTTGCATGGGAATTATTTGGAGTTATGAGAACATATTCTCGGTCAGAATGGGTATATATAGGCTGCTAGCACCACAGAGAAGGGGGGTCGAGAGTCCGGGGGGATGAGGAGAGCCAAAGAAGAAGAAATTCGAGTTTTCCCAAAATCGGTTTCTGCTGCTGCTGATGATGAACATGAAGAACACGAAGAATGGACCATCCAAGACCGTCGTTTTCCAACAGTAACAACGACTCACAGTCGTGGGTCGTACATCATAGGCAGACTTATTTGCCAGCGTTTGCGACACAGAGCCGTGGGTCTTAGAGCAACAGTAACGGTGACAATCCTCTGTATCGTCTTTTTTTGGTTTGTAACAAATATAATTGTTACAAAACCCAGTTTTGAATTATTTCTCCATTTTCATCATTTGTAAACACCTTTTTGAGCAATAATAATGATTTTTGAGCGTGTTTCCAACATCATGAGCGACTAATTCCCCCACAACCAAGGCAATGAGGAAGCTATTTACGCATGAATAATTGGTAACTATTTTATTTTCTCTAATATTTAATTATAATTCACTCAATCACTGCTTTTGCAGAGTTTTAAATTTTTGCGTAATTTTCCTAATCAGTTATGATTCAATTAGATAGGTTATGCTTTGTTTAGATAATCTATGCTTAAGGGATACAATTGAAGTTTGAGAATTTTCTTGATTATTAGTGAGTTAAGATATAAAGGACTTAAAAGATAATTAGAGTTTTGGATTATTTACCATCATTAATTCATGTGTAATAGTGGAATCAGTGTCTTGGTTATTTTCTCATACCTCCCGCCCACTTTGTTAATATTTTTGTATATAATTTTATTAAATCTTTAAATTTAATCTTCACAAGTCCGAGAGTTTGAACCTCATTACTACAACATCATCCAAGAATATATCAGTGAGTCTCGGAAGTAAGCTTGTATTTCCACCTTTCGAATCTGATATTACAACTTGGTAAGATTCCATATCTGTTTGCTTTTCTTCGAGGGATATATATTCTTCTTGAAATTCGCGTAATTCTAACATTGTAATTGTATATTTTACTCTGAAAATTTGGGTGTACAATAGATCTATTGCGAAAAGAGCATTTATGAATGCCAGAATAAGATGTCTCTCGTCCACCCGCCTTCCCATTTCACTACACATTGTTCTCCAGCGAGTCGGTAGATGACGTAAGCTTTCATTTGTTCTTCTGCAAAGTCCAAATGCAGTTTCAATCCCCGGTCTTGATAGATTATTACGTATGTTCTTCCCCAAAAAGATGTTTTGTAAATGATGGAACGAACCAATGGACTCTACAGGTAGTCCATCAAACCACTTCAGAGCGTCACCTGCTAAGCTTGCAGCAAAATACTTGCACACTACTGCGTCATAATTTTCCCACTGCAATAAACATCTAGAGTAAGCTTTCACATGTTGGATCGCGCATGCACTACCGTCAAATATGCTTGTAAATGCGGGTAAACTGCATTTAGGTGGTACCGGTGCTCTTTGAATTTCTTTTGTAAATGAGGTTTTTCCTGCTTCCTCCATTGCTTCTTCTAGTTGTCTTCTCCCATGATTTCTTTTTGCAGTTATCATTTCTCTTAATTCTGCCATCTCCCTGAGTATTTCTTTGCTAAATAATTGATCCAAGTTTTCTTGCATAGGTATTTTTAGCTTGTCTCAATCTATTCTCATAATTGTTTTGGTGTATTGCCTCTTATATCTCCTGTTTTTCAGCTTCCTCTCTTCTTCGTCTACGCCTTTCAGTATTTGTTTCAATTTGTACTATATCGTGTCTTTCTTCATTGTATGTGCGATCATATCGATGTCTTGATATTTCTCTTTCTTGTGGTGTCATTCGACCTTGATTCGTATCTTCTATGCGGTGATGTTCGTGTCCCTTTTTCTACTATCAATGTGACGCAATCCACTTTGTAATTCTCTTTCGTCTAACTCTTCCCTTCTTCGCTATCTATCTCTTGCACGCGCAACTTCTCGTTCGAGCTCATATTCTTCTCTGTGTGTTTCCTTACCATGTAATATCATTTGTCCTTGCCTTGGACATTCTTCTTCCCTTTCAGGATTAGTATTTGCTCTACAAAGAAGTTCGCATGGATGCTCATAACGATTAGTTGCTAATTCAATTATACGTCTTCTTTCCCTGTGATCTTCCAAATTTTAATCTTCTTGCGAGTTTTCTTCAATGACTTCCATATGTTGCTTTCGCCTATCGTTTCTTTGATTAGATTGGCTGTGTATGGAAGAATTCCTACTGGATCTTGATCTTGAGCGTGTAACGCTTCTTCACCTTTGTTCTTGAAATCTAAGATTCTCTTCTGGTAAATCACCATTTTGACGGATCAAATTCGCACGCTCCTCTTCTTCCCTCTTTCTTTCTATTATTAATTTTTTCTAAGCTCTGCAATCGTCATATTTCCTTCACTCGCTGTAATTGGTTCTTCGTTCCCATTTCTCTGTTCTTCTTCCGTAGAATTTTTCATCGCAGTATGGAAACTCACTCTATCATAATCAATATTCTGTCCTTGTCCTCGCTGGAACCAAATTGGATTTTCTTCTCTTTTATTTTCGTCCATTCTTTCTTCTTCCTCTTGCTCAAGATTTGTAATTCTTCTTCGTTCAGCGAGTCTGCTACTCCTTCTAGTCGCCATTCCTTTTTCCACAACAGATTCAATCCTTACCATTTGCTAAATGTTTTGATCTCACTATTTTCTTTTACAATTTATGATATAATATCAGGATTTATCATCCAGAGCTGTTTTCTAGCGCCAAAAATGTAGTTGTAAGATTTCTTACAACTACACTCCACTTAATCTAGTTATCTCCCTATGTGATCATCATGGACAATTGTTTTATTAAATGAATATTCAAATCACTTACAAGATGAATGGATCTATAACGACACTTCTTGTAACATAAATTTATTCTCTCTCTCCCTTTGTATCTCTCTTACAAGACTTGTTCTAGAATCTCCACAAGACAACTACTCTCTTCTTTATATAGGATTTTACATAGTGAATGACAGCTAAGAATCCCTTTATTTTCGGGATCTATGTGCGACATGTTCGCTCATATACAATCGCCCATCTTCGCATAACTCCTCACACTTTACCCGTGACTTTGCTGACATCATCAGATATGACATCTCAATTTGTTGTGTGCGATACTCCTCACGTATGTTGTATTTTTTACTTCGCGTAGTTATTAATGTGTGCGATATTTAACTCCTACAATAAGCTCAGTGCTACCGCTATAAATGTTTAAGAATGTTCACACCATTTTGTTTGTAGGCTGCTCACTGATATGTTGTGGCATGGTAGGATAATAAAAGCAGAAGTCAGTAAGTCAGTTTTCTTTCGTTTGAATCTAAAAGGTGCATTATTTTGTTTCGGGAATTGTTAAACCTAAATACACGCATTTTTCACCATAAATATGAAGTTATGTGATTTAAATCTAAGGTTCAAGGGGGGAAGAATAGTGACGAAGTTTTATTCAACTTCAATGGGTTCTTAGAAATGTTTTCTATATAAATAGCACAATGCGTTTGCAGTTTCTTTTCACTAAGATAAAATAAACCTTGTCTCTGAATTAAGTAGCAAGGTACATTTAACAATGGTGAATGTTGCAGCCACTCCAGTTGAAATGTCGAATTCGTATGTCTTCCACATAGACTTAAGCGGCCTTGTCCTTCACAATGAAATCAAAGTTTATGTAGAGTGTGACAAAACTCTTGTCGTTAGATACGGGGCCAGCTTCAACAAGGAGGCGCTTTCAATGAAATTTGATCTCCCCAATAATGCAAATGTAGATTCAGCCTCTGCAGTTTTTCACAACGGAATATTATTCGTTACTGTTAGCAAATTTAATCGTCCAAGCACGGCGAAGTTGGTCAAGGTGATGAAAGGGAGACTTGACTGATTAATTAGCTTTAATGCAGAAGTAGGAAACAGAGACGGACAAAGAACTTCTCTTTTAAAAGTTTAAATGTTAGTTATGTAGTTGATTATGTTATCGCTATCTTGTCAACCAAAATGGTTTCTTCTTGTTCTTGGTTAGTATATTTTTTAATGGTTAATCAAATTGTGTCTCCTTTCTTGTTACGCTCAATTTGTTTTGGTTTAAGCTTTATTTTACATCTCCCTTTTTAAATTTTTGACTTCTTGGATGTATTGATTGGAAAAATACAACTCCGATTCGATTCAGTACTGAATCAAAAGTATGGCAGGTGCATTAGTTTGTTTTGGGAATTGCTAAACCCAAAATATGTGCATCAATGTAGATACACTCGAAGTTAGGTAGGTGTTGACTGACTGATTTAAATTCTAAAATCCAAAGGGGGAAGAATTGGATTTATCATGATCAACTTCCAAGAATTCATCTTTTTACTTTTGTACTATGGTTCTTGATATCGTTTTCTATATACATAAAATAACGACACAGATGGATCAAAAATGAATTTTAGTTCAGAAATAGTACAATTTCCATTAAAATAATTTTGTGCAATCCATTAAAAATTGTAAATAAGATACAGATGGATCCGTTATCACAAGTGCTATAAGAGTCGACTCCCATGACATTATTAATAAATTGAAAAATCAAATTGCACAATTACTCATTAAAGAGTATGTGCAAAATCAATCTCACTTCAGAATTATTGTGTTCCTAACGGGTCCTTGTAAAATTCTCCTCGTCAGTAAACTATAAAAAGAACAATCAGACGTACCTTTTAAGTTTTAACTTTTTAACCACCTCCTCCTTCCATCAAAGAAAAAAAAACCATCTCCTCGGCTCCTCCGAATCCCTTTCAATTTCTGAACTCTGAGTCTCAGTCACGGTCAATACCACCTTGCTTTTGCAAATTGAATGTTACAAAAAGTCTAGATACAACTAGCAAAGGGGACCGAACTGCGTACCGTGTGAGTGGGAGGATGGGGGCCACTTCTGCCCACCCCTATCCCAATACAAACAAATGATATGGAGGCTGTTGGATCCCCTCTCGGTGTACACTTCCAAGTATATGTAGCAAAACTGCGAAATTAATGAGTGTTCATTGTACTTTGTACCGAGTTATCAACCGGATCGATTCAGTACAAAATCTCATCTAGTAGAATCAAATGTATGGCAATACAATGAAACTAGAAGCTAAATCGCTAAAACCTAAGTAGGTGCATTAATGTACATAAATTCAAAGTTAGGTAGGTGTTGACTGACTGATTTAAACCTAAGTAGGTGCATTAATGTGCATAGGATTTATCATGATCAATTTCCAAAAAATTATCATTTAAGTTTTGTACTTTTGTGCAACCACATCAAGTTTTTTGATATCAGGTTTTTTGATATTGTTTTCTACACTACATATAAGTACCAATGCATTCCAATTCGTTTTTGTGCACTAACATAGAAACAAAAAATTCCTCCTCTCTGTTGTTCTCTAAACCATGGCTAAGGATGCAGCTTCGACTCCGATAGAAACTAGTGATGCTTTCGAGTTCATTATAGAAGAAGCTAGTTATAATACCAGTGTTAGGAATACATCTCATCAAGACTCAGTCAAAACTCTTCTGGTAACAGCTGTCAAGAGAAAATCACGTATCAATCACTATCTTGTGTTACGCTACATATTGATATGGATTTATTGCAAATATATTCTCTATAATTGCTAGCTTATGTTACGCCAAAAACATCTATGTAACCCTTGTAAGAAAGGCATGTAATCTCTATATATTTGTCTACCTTTACACCAGTTGAAGTGTGGATCAATTCACCAAAATATTGTATTCTGTTTTGGTATCAGAGGAGAAAGATCCTAAACCACGGTTTCTTCATTTTCCTGCATCAATGGCAGCACCAGAAACATCCACTCTTCAAGCAATTCATATTAACCATCTCATCAACATCAAACTCAATGATACCAACTATCTTTTATGGAAGACACAATTCAAGCCACTACTGAAGGGCTATCGTTTAGAAGGATATGTAGATGGTACTTATGCAAGACCATCACCAACCATACCAAACACATAATCTAATTTACCACAATTATCAAATCCTGCATATGAAAAGTATGAAAAGCAGGATCATATCCTACTAGGCTGGCTGCTTTCATGCCTCACAGAAGGAGTATTAGGTCGTGTATCTGGTTTAACAACTTCAAAAGAAGTCTGGGATGCACTGGAAAAAAGATATGCACCCAAAGGTAAAATCTAAGAAGGCAACTAATGAGTTTGCGCAAAGGTAACAGCTCCATGTATGATTCTTTTGCAAAATCTAAACAATTATTCGATGCCCTTACAACATCAGGGAATGCACTTTATGAAGATGATATGCAACAATCAATCTTGAGTGGGTTGGATCAAGCACATGATTCAATTTTCATTTCGTTCAGCACTGTCGAAAAGATAGATATGGATGCATTTTATGCATATCTGATCGCATATGATATGAGACTTGAGCAACAACTAGCTTCTATTCAGCAACCAATGGAAAATATTGCCTCTTCATCTACTGCACCACCATATCAAATACAAGAGCAATGAAGGTTTCCCCAGAATCGATCTTTATAAAATCAAGGTTTTCGTCGGCAAAATCAACACAATCGACAACCTAGAAGAGATCAAGGACAAGGTCTTTGTCGTATTTGCAATCACAAAAACCATAATGCAAGTTTCTGTTGGTTTCGCAAAGATAACAATGCACCACAAAGAGGAGAACCAGCTGCATATCTTTCTTTACCTGGTGGTCCTGCTGATAACAATTGGGTGACTGACACAGGAGCAACTCATCACTTAACTGCAAATCTCAACAATCTGAACATCAGGCATGAATATGATGGAACTGAACAAGTTCGTGTAGGAAATGGCAATGCTCTACACATTGAAAATATTGGTAATGCTTCTTTTACCCATAATAATCGATCCTTTCATCTCAAAAATATACTTCATGTGCCTGACATAAAAGCAAATCTTCTTTCTGTTTCAAGGTTCTTCAAAGATAATAATGTATATTTTGAATTTCACTCCAATTTATTTGATGTAAAGGATCTTAAAACCAGGACAACATTGTTGCAAGGAAGGAGTAAGAATGGGCTCTACATGTTTGATGATGTTTGAGAGATTACCAATAAAACTCCAGCTGCTCTAGTAACAAACACTATTCCACTGTGGCATCAGCGTCTAGGACACCCAATGCTCTGTATTGTTTTTCGAGTCATTAAAAAAATTTCCCTTCTAGTTTCCAATAAGAAGTTTGAGTTCTGTCATTCTTGTCATGTGAACAAGAGTCATAAACTTCCCTTTCCAAATAGTAGTACTGTAATCGATAAGCCATTGAGCCTACTTGTGTCTGATTTATGGACATCTCCTTACTTATCTAGAAATGGATATCGATATTATCTTCTACTTATGGATGTTTTCTCACATTACACATGGATCTATCCACTAGTTCGTAAATCAGATGCATTTCCTGTGTTCATTTAATTCAAAAAACTCATTGAGAATCAAGTTGATCTCAAGATTAAAGTTTTTCAGTCAGACAATGGGGGAGAGTTTAAAAAGTTCACTGCCTTTCTAAATAGCTCAGGAGTTATACATAGATTTTCATGTCCTCATACATCAGCTTAAAACGGTCTTGCAGAACGTAGAATTAGACACATAACAAAGTCAGGTTTAGCACTTCTTTTTCATGCCTCAATGCCAAAATCCTACTGGTTTGAGGCTTTCACAACTGCATGTTACCTCATAAATAGACTCCCAGCTTCAAAAACTGAGTCTAAATCTTCTTTAGAGTTATTGTTCAACAAGACTCCTGACTGCTCCTCTCTTAGAGTTTTTGGATGTTTATGCTATCCATGTCCTAAACTATATGTCTCAAACAAACTCGAACCAAGATATTTACTATGTGTTTTTATAGGGTACAGTAGTGCTCACAAAGGTTATTTATGCTTACATGTTTCAACCAACAGGCTATATATCTCTCGACATGTCAAATTTGTGGAAACAAGCTTCCCATTTGTTGCCAGGCAACAGGTAAATTCTCCTAACTTCACACATAAATCACTCACTACAAAGCTCTTAAGCTCATCTGTTTTATCAGTTCCATCTTCTAGTGCATCACTTGAACCTATCCAATTAGCATCACCATCCATTGAAGCTGAAGCTATAATTTATCAACCGTTGTCCTCTAGTCTGCCAGAAGTATCATCTTCAGTCATTGGTCAACCCACAGACAATACTACAGTTGGTACTTCATCAGTAGCAGCTGATAGCACTGTTTCTCAAGCTCAACCACAAATTCAGCAGCATCATATGGTCACACGAGCTCGAGATGGCATTAGAAAGCCTGTAAACAAGTTGTGTCTGCAAGCAACTAAATATCCACTAGAGACAACACATATTACTACTCCAACATCTTATACTGAAGCATCAAAAGATCCAATATGGAGACCACCCATGGATGATGAAATTAATGCTCACATTCGCAACAGAACTTGGAGTTATGTTCCATATGAGGAATGAATGAATCTAATTGGCTCAAAATGGGTGTTTCGTGTCAAAGAAAAAGATGATGGGTCAATTGACAGACGCAAAGGCAGATTGGTAGCACAAGGATATAATCAGCGTGAGGGACTTGGTTATTATGAAACATTTAGACCAGTAATAAAGCCTAGCACGATAAGGCTTGTTCTCTCAATTGTTGTGTCTCAAAATTGGACGATGAAGCAATTAGATGTCCAAAATGCATTTCTGCATGGTGAGTTAACTGAAGCCGTATATATGAAGCAACCACCATGGTATGTCAATCCTGACTATCCTAATCATGTATGTAACCTCAACAAATCGATTTATGGGTTGAAACAAGCTCCGAGAACTTGGTTTTCCAAATTAAGTAATTTTCTCATTGCACTGGGATTCAAGGGTTCTATTTCTGACAGTTCTCTATTTATATAACAAGCATCGGAAGGACTTACATATGTCCTCATATACGTTGATGACATCATCATCACAGGTTCAAACTCTGCTCTTATCACCAATCTTATTACTAATCTGAGCTCTGCCTTGCAATAAAGGATCTGGGAAACCTAAGTTACTTCGTAGGCATAGAAGTAATCCACCAACAGTACAGTGATACTCAGTCAGCAAAAGTATGTAGTTGATCTACTCAAACGAACAAAAATGGATGTTGCTAAACCAGTGTACACACCTCTTTCAGTAAATGGCAATATCAGTAAACACGGAACTGTGAAATTTGAGGACCCTACTCTGTATCGTAGTGTCTGTGGAGCTTTACAATATCTTCATCTCACCAGACCAGACATTGCAGTAGCAGTCAACAAAGTCTGTCAGTATATGCATAATCCTTTTGTTAAGCATTAAGATCTAGTTAAGAGAATCCTACGATATCTCAAACATACAGTGCATTATGGTTTAGTTTTCCGTCCTTCAGCAGATACAAAACTTCATGCCTACTCAGACTCTGATTGGGCTGGCAGTTTAGATGATAGAAGATCAACAAGTGGCTACAATATTTACTTTGGCAGTAATCTTATTTTGTGGAGTGCACGCAAGCAAAAAACGGTCTCTAAATCCAGTACTGAGGCTGAATACAGAGGCATAGCCATAGCTACATCAGAATTGATATGGCTTCAGTCACTATTGCATGAATTGGGCATTGCAATACAAGTTCCAACATTGTGGTGTGACAATCTGGGTGCGACTTATCAGACAGCAAATCCAGTCTTTCACGCACGAATGAAACACATTGAAATTGATTACCATTTTTTACGAGAAAGAGTTGCAAACAAAACACTATTGGTAAAGTTTATTTCCTCAAAAGATCAGCTAGCTGACATTTTTACAAAGGGTCTTGCTTCTGTAAGATTTGAGTTTCTCAGAGACAAGTTGAGCATTCAGCCACTCATGCACAACTTGAGGGGGGATGTTAGGAATACATCTCATCAAGACTTAGTCAAATCTCTTCTGGTAACAACTGCCAAGAGAAAATCACGTATCAATCACTAGCTTGTGTTACGCTACAGATTGATATGGATTTATTGCAAATATATTCTCTATAATTGCTAGCTTATGTTACGCCAAAAACATCTCTGTAATCCTTGTAAGAAAGGCATGTAATCTGTATATATTTGTCTACCTTTCCACCAGTTGAAGTGTAGATCAATTCACCAAAATATTGTATTCTATTTACCAGAGCTGCAAAAATAGTGGTTTCGCAACCAACTGATGAAGTGCTCACCATAGATGGTTATTATCAAAATTCTAATGCCTATTTGAGTTTTCTGTTTTCCGTTAAGTTTGAAATGCCTTCGAGTGAGAGGCTTGGTGTTTTGGCCCTCCGTGATGGAGTTACAGCTGCTTCTCATCATGGTTCATTACATGTTAGCATCAAAAAGATGAGCAGGATGCCAGAAAAGTACATCGATGTTAAGATTATGTAATGTTGGTTATTCGATTTTTGAAATGCTAACTATCTATAGATTCTGCACTCTGAATCTTAGTATTAATTCAAATGTTATGTTTGAAGTTTCTTACTAGGAAATATTATCTGTTTTAATTCTGAATTGGATCGGTTATGTATCTGTATGGGTCCCTAAGTGATTCAATGATTTTGTTTCATGTTTACATTTTATTTTGTGTTGTTCCTTGTTCTGAATCATAAGAATTTTCTTTATGCTTTTTTTATTGTCATCTTTGTTATTACTCCAGGTTCCAAGCATCGACGGTGCCGATTCAGGTCACACAACCGATCATACCTAGTATGGCCCTATTAGGCAGGTCACAGTAAAGGAAACTCCAACGAAATACCATTACCTATTGATACCTTCAAACTGAAATTTTCTCCTGGAGCTCGGACATGATTTCATAACCTAATCTCCCAAAAACTGTTGACCTTAGTCTATTGAATTTTTATTTTAACTTCCGGGAATTAACTTTTTGTCTTCTATCAAATGGTTTATGGTTAAGTATTATTTTCCTCCCAGCATAAATATATAATGAGCTCTCCCCTCCCTCCTCACCAATTTTCACCTGAATTCTTATCCCTTCCCTCTAACGGCTAGTTCTGGCCGATTTTCTTCTATCTCTCTCAACGTCTCTTGCAACGGCTAGTTTTGGACGCCGACAAGCTGTTTCTTACCGGATTTTTCATCTTTGTTTATATTATATGATTTCCACTTTCAATTTCAATACCCAATCATGAATACTGCTCACAGGAATCACGACTGCATCTGCAATTACATTACTCAAATCACAGGAATCACTCAAAACACACAAATTTCAAAACTCTCTCCTTTCACTCAAATAAAAAAATTTACCCATGTAACACAAATCACATTCTCAGGAAGTAATACTCAAATCCATAATATCTCACCTGCAATAACATGTTTTGTGAATGGAAAAATCACCACAATCTCCCATTCAATTAAAAGACTGGTCCCACTTCTATCTGAAATACTCTTTCTATCTGAGTTTTGTTCTCATCCCAAACTTTCTCCATGTAATGTTGTTGATTTGAGGAAGTTATTCTACATTCTAAGCTACCACAAAACACCAATCAAAAGCCTCAAGCTAAGCATCTTAAGCGAAGCTGCAAACTCAATTCTAGACCATTTCTATCAAATTCAACTGATAAGGTACCCATCGGTCTTTGTTGTTTTGAACATCTGCTGGAAACCTGCTAGCTTGAATTCTGGTATGTTTCTTGCCTCTTTTTTAGCTGCTACGCCTGAAGGTTAAACTTTGTCCCTAATTTTCTTTAGGCATATAAGCTTGTATCTCTCCTACCCTAGTTATCTGACTTCCATTTCGCTCACTTTCCTTTATTTTCTTTCATCAAGGTTTGCTAGTCCTGCTATTACTTCTAGCCATGATTATAATTTGAACCTTATTATCTACCAGGCTTTGTCTTTATGGGAAACTACTCTGACTGTTACAATTCTACTCCTATAGATTATTTGCACTGCACATTGATCTCAAGCATTAAAAGTACTAACATGCATTTTGAATTAACCTTATTTACACATATTCAAGGACCCATTCTTTCTTTGGTTTCCACACTTGAAGCTTGGTTTCAAACAAAAAATGATAATTATTGTCTATTTGTTACTACTAATTACACTATGTGCAACACTTTGGAATCTACCTGGTTAGATTCCTCCTCCAGTTGCATTAGCAACATCCCTTATAGCTCGAGCCATTGCATTTCTGTACACCTGGGCTACAGCCATTGCATCAGCTCCTGGTGGCAATGTATCTTCAGCTGGCATTTCAGGGAGTTGAGGCTGTTCTCCTCGCATTGCATTGTCTTTTGCAGACCTGTATATCTGTCCCACAATCCTAGAATCAACACCAGGGATCAAAGGTTCCTCTCTAGGAACTTCAAGTGGATATGTAACTTTGCCAACTCCAGTCTGAGATTTCGACCACATCCTGAGCCATCTTCCTAAGAGTGGGTGCAAGCATAAACAAATTTGGTAAAAATATCTTGCCAGGAGTAGGAGGACGAGTATCATTAATTCGAATTTTCTCCTTGGTTTTGTCAGGGAGTGGGGAAGCAAAGAATCCCTGCTGAGTTCCACCGCATACGATTCTCTCATCATCCACCAATACAATCCCATCCCTTACCACACGTCGGCACTTTGTGGGATGAACAACAAACAGAACCCATTCATCCTTTACACCCACAAGCTCCCCATTATCAATTCGGCCTTGATCAAGCCTCTGTGGTGGTCTCCCAACTCTGTTGGATGCATGCACAACCACTCCTTCAGCGCATCCTCTTCCACCTCCAGTGATTGCTCTCTCAACCCCAAAATCTTCTCTTTCATTCATTGCACCAGAAAGAGAGTGCAATTGATTCTCATTATACCCAGAAAAACGTTCACATACAATTGCAGTAGCAACCTACAAATTTCAATTGTCAAATCTCAAAGCATCCCCAAATTTCAACCTACTTTAAATATCAAATCATATTCAACACCAATTTGAAGTACAAAAAAACTACCATGTTCCACGGTTTCTCCAACTCAGGCTTTCTTCTGTGGTTCACCTTGTACACGCTCTTGGGAATTCTGACCTTTTTCCATAACTTGAACTCTCAAAGAAAACTTTCTTACAAAAATTTCTTTATACAGGGGGAATTTTCAGTAATAACTGTATTTTCTCCAAGGAGAGTGCTTGAGAAACTGAAAATTTTTACCCTCTCAGCGGTTTTATTCGAGCAAGAAGAGAAACAGTTGCACAATCTCAACCGTCAAAATCCTCTGGGGGCAACCAGAGTCACAACATTAAAGATTTGTCTTGCAACTTGTTGTGTCTATTCAAGCCTACTGACATCATTATTTGGCCTAGTACAAGCAATGAGACACCATTGACTCATGAGAAGAGTCAATTAACACTTGGCAAGAAAATCCTCCCCCACTTTGCTTCGGGTCAAACCACGAATGAACGAATACGAAGCATACCTACCAAAACCGACCCGGATACACCTCCCAGTCTGTCAGGGATGACTCATTTTCTCCATCTCACTCTATCAACAACCCAAGGTAAGGTCTTTCTGGTTTGGATTGTTATGATCAGGTCCTGGCTGAACGTACCTCTAAAACTGTTGGCAAGAGTCAACAACTCTTTCTATATCCGCCACACCTGCGAGTACAAGGACCACTTCAAAATCAACACACTCCTAGATGACAAAAACCAGAATCAACCTGTGCCAAAATTTCAAATTAAAGTTAGACACATCACTTTCAGTATCTCTGAAGATTAAAATCATATCATCTACCACCCCCAATGGGAAGGACAAGGTAAAATTCTCAACATTTTAGATAACAATATAAACTTGGATGTGTGCAGGTGCTTGAGCCAGATCCCGTTAGTCATCTACATCAACAACAACTATCACAAGTATCAAAACAATGAGCCTAGCCTGAGGACAACCCACAACTACTTACAAAAATCCTGCATTACTGCCACTGTCAAGAATCTTTTTCAAATTAAAGTTTGGTTTGATTCCACTCAACTTCATTACTGGTCTTATCCCACCACACCACACATTGGTCAATACATTTACTGGTTGCTTTCTGTCTACTAACCCCTCTTCCACCCAAAAATGGCTTCTTCATCAAAATCTCCCAACCCCTCCATTGAAAACCTTGTTGCTAAGATGAACAAAACCCTCAAAATGCCTGAAACAGATTTATATCCAAAGGTTTTCTTAAACCCTGAAAACATCAGAACCAAGCAAGCCTTAGACTGGAAATGGTGTTTTATTGGAAAACTCTGCAGAAACATATGTTTTGAAACATCAAGAGTCAGCAATTTCATCAACAATAACTGGGAATTCAATGGCAGAGTTGAATTGGATATATGGAACAGGATAAGGAACTACTTTATTCTCAGACTCACTCATGAATAGGACTATTGTACTCTCAGGAATGGAGGAACTAGAGGGGTATTTGATAAACTTATGGTACTAGTTGGTGTACCCTTGGGAGGTCCAGACTTAATTCATGAAGAAAAATTCTCTAAGGTTATGATTTGGCTCCTCATCAAAAGAATCCCAACTCATATCATTCCAGATATCAACAACATTCTGCAACCTGTTGGAGAATATCAAATAGCTAAGAAACCTTATGGAAGGGACAGTTTTGAGAAAAACTTAGAAGTCAAGCTCACCATTGATGTTACCAAGCCTTTAAAGTTTGGCATTGAAGCCTATGAAACCCCAAACATCTCTCACTAGCTTGAATTTGCCTATGCTCTTAATGGTATCAAATTATGTAAATTTTGTAGAATTCTAGATCACCCATCCCCACCTTGCCCCATCCCACCTACACCCTCAAAATCCCACTATTCTAACTACAAAAACCTGACAACTCCTCAACCTCTACCACCACCTCAAACTGTTTATCAAAAACCTGTCCATGAGGGTAGAAATGTTCTTCATTGATGCTGATGCATCCCAAGTTTTTGAAATGAAAATGAGAAATGCAAGACAGAGGAACTTGAAAAGACAATAGCAAAAATTGCTCCCTCATCCTCTCAACACCTCACATTTGGAGCTTTTACCAGAGCTGATTCCAACTCTCCACACCCAGATGTTATTGCTAACCAAATAAGGAACATGAAACTTGAGCTATCTAAGAAAATATCCACCAACTACAAGAACCATCAAGTTAAGTTAAGGAGCAAGGATGAAGCTAGAACCAAACACCCTAACCCAACAAACACCAATGTCAATCAATCTCAAGACATTACTGATATCTTCCTAGCTATCCCCACCCAAATTTTACCAAGACTTTCTCAAATCAAAGAAAGGATGGATGCTGAATCTGAATAATTCCAAAAGAAGGCCTGGAAGGCTAGAAAGACACTTCATGTCTTTGCTGAAGCAAACTCACCAACTGATCCTCCTTCTCTCAAAGATTTTTGACAAGAAAAAAACCATGCCAAAGAGGAAACAATCCACACATGTTGGAGTACCCAAGGAAACTAGTGAAGCTGATAACATCAAAAGATTCAATGACTATTCTGACAACTATGCTGAACCACTGGACTCCAGCATTCCCCAATTGACTAATGGTGCATCTGGCTCATCAACATCAACCTCTGAGGTACACCTCTTTATTCTTTATCTTAGTCTAAATCACTTGCACCATTACCATGTTCACTTATTTTGTTGCATTATATTCTTTGTGATCCTACAGCTAGGAGACCAACCTCAAAATATCCCCCGGTATCCTAATTTTGGCAATTTTTTATCTCCATATCCTGGAACTGTCAAGGGCTACGGAAAAGACATACTAAGAAATACTTAAATGATATGTTAACCAAATTCAACCCTAACATCTATTTCATCTCTGAAACAAAAAAGAAACATGGAAAACTTTTAAATTCCATGCAACAACTTAATATTCAGAATTATTGGCATGTCAATCCTGGAGGGGCTAGTGGTACTGCTGGAGGACTAGTAATGATATGGAAGAGCAATCTTGATGTTGAAATTATGGACTACTCCATTCAACATATCAATGCTTACATCAAGCCTACTAGTGGCCCCTCTTGGCTTTTTACTGGTTATTATGGCATCCCTTACGATACCCCAAGTAAACTTCACTCTTGGAAAGCTTTGGAAACTACTGCTACCAATCACTCCCTCCCTTGGTTGGTCATTGGGGATTTCAATTTCATCTTGCATGATAATGAAAAATACAATACTCAACCATTGGACAGTGTAGAAGCTAATATATTTAGTAACAAAATTGTGGACTTGGATCTAAATGATTTAGGCAGTACAGGCTTCCCTTTCACTTGGTCTAATAAGAGAAGTGGTCCTGCTCTCACTGAGCAGAGATTGTATAGAGGACTTTCCACTGAATCCTGGCTTCTCTTATATCCAACCTCCACTATCACTAACCTTCTAGCTATTGGATCTGATCACCACCCCATTCTTCTTAACACTAATCCTCATTGGTGTACTGGTAAAATCCCTTTATATTTGGTCCCTGGTTGGACCATAAGGACTGTAAGGATATTATTCTGGAATGCTGGCAAAGAAATATGTCTGGTTCTAGTGCTTTCCTCATTGCTAGAAAGCTCAAAGACATTAAGCTGAAACTTAAAGTTTGTAAAAAAGAAGTGTATGGAAACAAAAAGTCAAATATTGAAGAAAGTAAGCAACATCTACATTGGCTACAAGAAAACTACTTCAAGCACAACAGAGGTGAATCTTTAAAAACTGCTAATCAAGTTCTCAGAGAATGGCAAGACATTGAGGAAAAATTCTGGAAGACTAAAAGCATAGATCAATTCATCAAATTGGGGGATAATAATACAAGTTATTTCCATAGAACTACAAAATGCAGACAGAGAAGAAACAAGATAGGTTCTATACAAGACAGTACTGGAAATTGAGTTGAGGATTATCAAGAAATAAAACAATGTTTCACAAACCATTTTTCTAAGATGGCTACTGCTGAATCTCCTGACATCAATCCTGAAATCATTAATCTCATCCCTACAATTGTCACCAATGTAGATAACAACATTCTCAACACAATTCCTGAAAATCATGAGGTCAAAGCTATACTTTTTAGCATGGCCAAAGATAAAGCTCCAGGTCTAGATGGATTTCCACCAAACTTCTTCCAAGCCAACTGGGATATTGTAGAAGAAGACTTAGTCAAAATGGTAAAGCATTTGTTCAAGTCTGGGCATCTTTTCAAAGAAATGAATTCCACTTTTATATCCCTGATACCAACAATGATAACCCAACTTGTCCCAGCCACTTCAGACCCATTAGTCTCTGCAACACCACCTACAAAATAATATCCAAACTTCTAGCTCAAAGAATGAAACATATTCGCAACAAAATCATATCTCCCTACCAGTCTGCTTTTATACCTGGAAGACAAATTGCTGATAATATAGTTATATCTCATGAAATTATTCACTACGTGAGAACCAGAAGAGGTCTCAAAGGAAATAAAGGAACCATGGGGATCAAGATTGACATGGCTAAAGCTTTTGATAGAGTGGATTGGAAATTTCTTCATACCATTATGACTAAAATTGTCTTTGACTCTGAATGGTGTAACAAAATTATGCAGTGCATCTCCACTACTTATTCAGCTGTCCTGATAAATGGCTCCCCTGATAAATTCTTTAATCCCTCTAGAGGTCTCAGACAAGGGGATCCTCTATCCCCATACCTATTTCTGTTCTGCATGGAAGCTTTGTCCAGAACTTTATCTCATGCTGAAGACTTGGGCATCATCACTGGAGTAAAAATCTGCAAGAATGCTCCAGCTATAAATCATCTTCTTTTTACTGATGACTGTATGGTATTCTGCAAAAAAAATCCTACTAAAGCACAAAACCTCAAGGACACCCCCAACATCTTTGGAGATACTTCTGGTCAACTCATCAACTTCAGCAAATCTGGTATCTTCTTCAGCAAGGACACTGACCCACCTCTAATGCCTCATATCTGCAATCTGTTAGGATTTCAAGCTCTCCCCCTAAATAACAAATACTTAGGCTCTCCTCTATTTACTCACAGAAGCAAAATCCAATCTTTTAAACCAGGAATGGATAAGATGAAGAGAAATCTGTCAAGTTGGAAGAATTCCCCTCTAAATCCAGCTGGAAGAGAAGTTATAATAAAATATGTCACCTCCACAACCAGCATTTATTAAACGAACTGCTTCAGAATACCCAAGCAAACTTTTCAAGATATGAACAACTTACAAAGATATTTCTTTTGGGGGAAAAATTTGGAACACCCCACTGGGTTCTTCCCAAAAGCTTGGACAGCTATATGCAAACCAAAGGATCTTGGTGGATTAGGGTTCATGAATATGGAACTCTTCAATAGTGTCATGATAACAAAAATAGGATGGAGGCTGGAACAGGATAAGGACTCCCTATGGTACAAATTTATGGATGAAAAATACTTATTGGGGAGAAATGTCCTAAAGATGAATACCAAAGCCAAAGATGGTGACTCCTGGGTTTGGAAAGGGGTTCTTGAAGGAATTCAGAATATACAAAAACACTGTATCTGGAGAATAGGAAATGGTAACAAAATAAAAATCTGGGAGGACCTTTGGAAACCTGACTCAACTGACAAGCTCACAATGCCTGCAAACTGCTCCAATGATATACATCTGCTTGCTCACTTAATGAAAAATCAAAAGGAATAGAATTTCCAACTCAGTCAGCAAATCTTCAGTCCTGATACTGCTCAAGTCATTAGTGATCTTATTATTATTCACCCAGAGAAGAAGACAACATGCACTGGAAACTCAACATCACAGGAAAATTCTCTGTTAAAGCTTTGTACAAAGCCAAAATAGAGAACCTGTATAGAAATGATCACTCAACAAGAAACTGGGGAGCTATATGGAACTTGGAAGTGGCACCAACCATTAAAATATTTCTCTGAAAATGTGCTCATGAAATCCTCCCAACTAATGCTAAAACTGCAAGGATTCTCAACTTCCCATATGCAAAATATGCAATAGTGGGGAGGAGACAATGACACATATGTTCCTCAACTTCCCTGCTGCCACTGAGGTTTGGAAGCACATGTTAGGTAGAAATCATGGTCTTTTTGACCACCAAACTCTTTTCATGGAATGGTTCAATAGTTGGTTTCACAATGCAAGCTGCAGCGAAAATACCTGCACTTATGCAACCACTTGCTGGTTCATATGGAAGGCTAGATGTGATCTAGTATTCCAAAACATTACTCCAAATGCTAAGAATACAACTCTCAGTATACAATAACATCTTTGTGATCATAACAAAATTCAAAATCTGCCCCACCATGCTCTGAATACTCAGGGGCATACTTATGATACTGATCCCCATATAACAACAACATGAAATTATGTTGGGATCCCTCATCAAAAGCATACCTTTGGTTTCTTAATCAAAATCTGCGTTATTCAGGATCCTAACATCTATCAGTTCTTCACAACACTAATTATCAGAGATTTTGCAGGAAACTATGTTGATAGCAGAGGACACACATGTCAATGGGAAGCAGGAGGATCCACAGGAGGATCAGACTTAGCGTTTGAGTGGGCAGAAAAGAAGAAGCACACAAACATTGAAATATAAGCTGAAACCAATGAAATTCTGGAACACTTCAATGCTCTCTACCTCAAATCCATAAAGGGAAGTGATAGACACATTTTTGTGTCTAATTTGATCTCAATACTATATATTGTTGGCACTCGATTTTGTACTAATTTTTTTTATTTTATGTATTTGTAGGTATTTTTTGGAAATAAATATTCTTGGAAAATTCGGCTCGAAAAGTTGATTTTGTCACCCGGAGGACAAGTGTTATTCGGACTCTTGCTTTTGGATAAGGGGTAACCTAATTACTAAGGGCACCCCAAGGCAGCTGCTATTCGCACCCCAGTTCTGGTTAGGGGGAGGACATTTTCTTCCCAAATTCAAAAACCAAAATTGGCGGAAAAAAATTGTTATCAACTGGCAGATTTAGGGTTGGCAGTTTGGACGGGATTAAAGGAGACTCAACGACCCAAATTGATTGGGTTTGTTCCTAGGGCCTAGACAGAGCTGGTATGGGTGTTCAAATCGAGTTAGTTCGGTTGGATAATCGTGGGATGCGAAAACAGGGAAGTTGAGTTATTCTCGGCATTTTCTTGTTTATATGGAAGTTACGTGACCAAATGGGTAAGAAGTTATCTTGTTTGATTTGAATACATCCTATGAAGATTTGGAGAGGTTAAAACAAGCCAGCAGACGCGTGCATGGAAAGAAAATTTCTTGGGGATATTTTCATTCACTGCCGAGTAATGGGAAGATTTTTTGGATTAATGAGAAGTTATTCTTGGTCCAAAGGTGTATAAATATAACTCTTGGGTTAGCATAGAAGGTTGTCGAGAGTTTGGGGTCGAGAGGAGGTCCAGAGAAGCAAAAATCAAGAGTTGATGAAACTCTGTTGCTGCTGCTGCTGATGATGAAGAACACCAAGAACACGAAGAACAGACTCGCAAGGACAGTGGTTTATCAACAGAGTCTAAGACGCACAGTCGTGGGTCGCAGTGTTGTCTAAACATCAGCAACACTTCTGTTTTATCGTTCATCTGTGACGCTTCTTGTGCGTCGCAGATTACAGTTTTACACCATTTTCTCCTTTTCTCTCCATTGTAAACACCATTTGAGCTATAAAAATATATTTTGAGCGTGCTTTCATCATGAGGAGCTAAAACCCAACACTGGGACGACGGAGGAGGCTAAATTTCATCCTTGGAGTAATTTATTTTATTCTTTTTTATGACTTTTGCATTAATCTAAAATTGAAATATGATTTGAATTAATTGGTTGTTATTTAATTTTATGATGTATGCTTAGCTTAGTTTTTTTGATACATCATGCTTAGGACTTACAATCAATGTTTTAAGAATCTATCTTGGCAAAATCAGAGTCCATGTTAATTGTATTGAGTTTTAAATTGTCAAAGAATATAGAATGAACCCTGTGTAGTGAATTCGGCCAAATCCTTAGTCCCAGTACCTCTCGCCCATTGTTAATATTTTTTTATATTTTTTTTATTTTTAAATCTTTACAAGTCCGAGCAACGAACTTTTATTACCACTTTCAAAACTACAACAAAATGGCGCCGCCGACCCAGACTTGTATATAGGTTTATTTTTATTATTTGTTCCTTTTTACTTTGTCTTTTTTTCTTTGATTTACAGGTTCGAAGTGGAGCACTAAGGACTTGGAGAGGAAAAAGCTTAAAGCGAAAAGCGAAAAGAGAAGAAAAAAGGACAATTTTAGGATTTAATTTTTAATTTTTAATTTTTTTAGAGTGTGTGAGGAAAACTGTAATTTTTTTTTTATTATTTATTTTGGACTTTGGACTTTAAACAATTGGACTTTATTTATTTTTTTAACCCTACGGAAGGGTATTATTAAAAAAAAAATACTATATAAATTGTGTGCAGGGAGGGACGACGATTACTATATCGTCTCGGCCTCTCGGGTTCGCACACGGAATAGGATTCGTGGCCCGAGTCGACAACAACGGTTCATCCCCCGTTTGGTACGGGAGGTAAGTCCAATAGAAACACCCGCGAATCTCCTGCAAGCAGGTTACTGTCTGCCTTAAGGTGATAATTGTTTGAGGACGAACCAGACTGTCTTTATTTTCCTAGTAAAGGGCAAGGCGTGGCCTAAACAAGATAAGGGTTCGGATTTCATCACCGCTCCCTTCTTTCCCGCCTTAGGAAAACGAAACCTAACGCTAACCCAAGCTTAAATTTTGGAATAGAACGAGACCGATAGGGTAACGAGCTTAATAGGAAACTCGTTCGAAAAATATTGGTTGCTCTTTAAGCACACTCCAAAGTTCATGATGGTTTCTGTGAGTTAAATGCGTGACTGCGTCGCCTTGTGATAGCGGTGAGGCCTTGGGTATCAAAGCTCCACTGAGCTTCCCTCGCCTCAATTCAACTTACTTTGACTCAGATTGATTCAAGAGGGGTTTGCTCAAATTGCAACGAATTCCCTTTCGAAAGATAGAAGATGGTCTAGAAACAATCTAAGTGGAGCCATCATGATTTTTGTTTGCTAGAAATATTTAAGTTTGCTTTGGTGGAGTCGAGTCGGCCTTGTTTGTGGTTGTGTAGAATTCCCTTGCATTTAAGAATGTCGAGCTGGTATGATAGAAGCCAATACAATGAATATCGACCTGAATTTGAATATGGACATCATCCTTTCTATGACCATGTTGGGAATAGTGGTTGGGAACGCCATCATTTGGAAGGATATGGGTCATACCCTGGTGAGCCCAATTACTATCCACACATGCATCAGTCTTATGAGCAAGAAGATTATAGTACTAGTTCTTCGTCTCTAGAGGATACAATCAAACTATTGAAAAGTAGTCCTTTTTATGATCCCTCTGTTCCTATTCCTCCTTTAGAAGAGTCCCTCAGGGAGTTAGCTGAGTCGACGCGTAAGTTAGCTGAGATGAATACTGTAATTCTAGACGAAAGAACTACAATAATGAGTGAACTTTCTATAGAGGAATCCCTCAAGATGATGGCTGAGACGAACGAAAGACTTGCTCGAAATAATATTACATTCCAAAATAGTGTTTCCAATTTTACCCTTGATGTAAATAGTGAATATTTGCCTAATTTAGAGGAGGAGGTTAGAATAAAATACACTACTTATTTAGATAAGGTTCAATCATCTTCGTACTATGATGATGAGGATAGCAATAATGAAGAATCTGAAATATGTAGGCATAGTGATCAGGAGTCTAGTAATCCAATTGAGCTGTATAGTGATTATATTATTTCTAGTTCAAATCCAAATAATTTTTATGATTATTCACCTATTCAAAAGGACGAGGATTTGATTAGGTATACCACCGTTTTAGACGATGTAGTTTTTCCTTTTGATTACGAAGCCGATAGTGGTTTAGAGGAACGGGTTCATTTCGATAATACTATTTTAGAGTCTAGCAACTTAGAAACAATAGTCTTGGAATAAAAAGATAGACCCGTAGAGATGAGTAAAGATGCACTACCTGATAATAACTTAGAAGAATCTCTTGAATATTTTAAGGACTCTGAATATACGGAAATTCAATAAATAAATAGAGGTTTATCTTGAGACACTGAAAACTCTAAGTTTGGGGGTGATTATCACTTCCCTAGTGCCTTACCTTTAACTCTCAGAAAGTCCCCACACTTAGGACTTGATATCTGTGCCTCGACCATTTTACAAGATTACCTTCATACTCGTTTTCCCGATCCTAATGATGTCCATGAAGGAGTTCAGTTATTAGAAACCCATCCTCTGGTTGATGTGGTTTGCCCAGGCTATGATACCCAGATTGACTTTCTTTTCCCACCAAATAGTTTTCTTCCAACTGTGGGAACGTTTATATTCCAAATGTGTCGAATATTAAGTTCTGAGACTAAGCCTAAGTACTTTAGGTTAATAGAATCGACACATTTTCCTAAGAATGACCACTACTCTCACTGTGGTCAACTATGCAAGTCATATCTGATTGACTTAGAGGATCCGCAATTATTTAGGTTATTACTTCGTGATTCTAAGTTCGTATTTGAGTTTTTCCAGACTCTAGGACCTAGTAATTTGGATCCAATATATGAAGAAACGCAGCCAATGAAAATATTCTATTTAGACCCTTTCATAGAACCTGAACCTGAACCGCAATTAGCGATAGTTTTCAGGAAAATAGGTAAGGGCATGTTTTTCTTGTCCATTTTCTTGGTTCACTGCAGTTTCCTATGGTCAGCTCTATTTGGTTTTGAAGACCCACAATTATTTCGAATGTTACTTTATGGTTCGAGTTGACCAATCCTTTTCTAAGTCTGGCTGAAGACTTTAAACTTAGCACTTTTTGGGAGGTAACCCAATCTCATGCAACAAGGTAATATCCTTCCCTAACTCTTTTGCTTCAAATGGTAATAGTTTCTCCTTGTTCATGCTTTTAATTTAATCTTTAAAACATTGAGGACAATGTTAATTTTAAGTTTGGGGGTATGGGAGAAACTTTTTAGTTGCAATAAGTAAACTCCAGAGCCTAGAAATTTACGCCTATTAAGGATAGCACTAACCAATCTAAGTGGATGGAAACATTTTTGTTTTAGGAGCTGAGGAACCAATCTGACTAGATGGAAACATCTATAGAGTCTATTCATAAAAGCACAGAGCTCAGGTGTTAGAATTAACATGATAGTTTCGCCATATCTCGTCGAGTCTTTTTCACTTTCTCTTTTTAGTTTTCTTTTATTTCAAGTGATTTGGTGGGGCACACGATTCAAGTTGTTACCTTTGCTAGGGTGAAATAGAGTGACTGAGTTACCTTTTCAAAAAAAAAAGAAAAAAGACCGGACCAGTTAGACCAATCGGAATAAGTATTAACACTTGGATAACAATATGCGTGTGTTCTCCCTGTTTCCGTCGCCTAAGCAAGCGTGGAATGCAGGACCCGTGGGAACTATCGTGTAATCTACTGACAAGAAGCATGCGCTTGGATCAAAAAGATCTATTCATGCCGTTAAGTTAAAAAAAAAATGGTCATTGTTATATACTTATTCCAGTGTGTTAAAAAAAATGGTTCCCTTGTATATGCCAGGTTGTTAATATTAGTCAGACCGGTATCTCAGTCATTTAGGTTAGGTTCACCTTGGCAGAGGCCTTCAGACAGATATGGGAAACACCATTCACTTTTCAACCATCTACATTTTTCTTTTTCCATCTTCTTAATCTTTTCATGTGATTAGTCTGACTCCGAGTATGATGTCCATCGTGAAACTATCTTAGTAGAGCTCTGTCACTTATATTAATTTTAGTATGCTTGAGTGCAAACTCGTGTACAACAATTGGAATTTCGCATCAGGGTTCTTCCTCTTAGAGTCAATAATTGTATGCCAACCAAGGAGGTTCTTTAGTGCTTTCCAAGGTTCTGCGTAGATAGCTAGGGTCTGGAGTATTGGTTTTTGTGGGTACACCTCTGATAAACCCACCCGAGATTAACTCGGTCACTTTTCAAGAATAAATTTTGCTCGAGGACTAGCAAATAATAAGTTTGGGGGTATTTGATAGACACATTTTTGTGTCTAATTTGATCTCAATACTATATATTGTTGGCACTCGATTTTGTACTAATTTTGTTATTTTATGTATTTGTAGGTATTTTTTGGAAATAAACATTTTTGGAAAATTCGGCTCGAAAAGTTGATTTTGTCACCCGGAGGACAAGTGTTATTCGGACTCTCGCTTTTGGATAAGGGGTAACCTAATTACTAAGGGCCACCCCCAGGTCACCCCAAGGCAGCTGCTATTCGCACCCCAGTTCTGGTTAGGGGGAGGACATCTTCTTCCCAAATTCAAAAACCAAAATTGGCGGAAAAAAATTGTTATCAACTGGCAGATTTAGGGTTGGCAGTTTGGACGGGATTAAAGGAGACTCAACGACCCAAATTGATTGGGTTTGTTCCTAGGGCCTAGACAGAGCTGGTATGGGTGTTCAAATCGAGTTAGTTGGGTTGGATAATCGTGGGATGCGAAAACAGGGAAGTTGAGTTATTCTCGGCATTTTCTTGTTTATATGGAAGTTACGTGACCAAATGGGTAAGAAGTTATCTTGTTTGATTTGAATACATCCTATGAAGATTCGGAGAGGTTAAAACAAGCCAGCAGACGCGTGCATGGAAAGAAAATTTCTTGGGAATATTTTCATTCACTGCAGAGTAATGGGAAGATTTTTTGGATTAATGAGAAGTTATTCTTGGTCCAAAGGTGTATAAGTATAACTCTTGGGTTAGCATAGAAGGTTGTCGAGAGTTTGGGGTCGAGAGGAGGTCTAGAGAAGCAGAAATCAAGAGTTGATGAAACTCTGTTGCTGTTGCTGCTGATGATGAAGAACACCAAGAACACGAAGAACAGACTCGCAAGGACAGTGGTTTATGAACAGAGTCTAAGACGCACAGTCGTGGGTCGCAGTGTTGTCTAAACATCAGCAGCACTTCTGTTTTATCGTTCATCTGTGACGCTTCTTGTGCGTCGCAGATTACAGTTTTACACCATTTTCTCCTTTTCTCTCCATTGTAAACACCATTTGAGCTATAAAAATATATTTTGAGCGTGTTTTCATCATGAGGAGCTAAAACCCAACACTGGGACGACAGAGGAGGCTAAATTTCATCCTTGGAGTAATTTATTTTATTCTTTTTTATGACTTTTGCATTAATCTAAAATTGAAATATGATTTGAATTAATTGGTTGTTATTTAATTTTATGATGTATGCTTAGCTTAGTTGTTTTGATACATCATGCTTAGGACTTACAATCAATGTTTTAAGAATCTATCTTGGCAAAATCAGAGTCCATGTTAATTTTATTGAATTTTAAATTGTCAAAGAATATAGAATGAACCTTGTGTAGTGAATTCGGCCAAATCCTTAGTCCCAGTACCTCTCTCCCATTGTTAATATTTTTGTATATTTTTTTTATTTTTAAATCTTTACAAGTCCGAGCAACGAACTTTTACTACCACTTTCAAAACTACAACAGGAAGATTCAGCAGGAACTATCACAAGGAAAAACAAACATTGAATGAAGAAACAATCTTAAATGTAAAACCAATATCTTTTGTTTTAATGGTTCTTAAACTTCTTCATAGAACCCAAAATATCCAAGATCTAAACTTGGCTATTACTTGTAAGAACCTTAGAAGTGGGTCTGATGTTTTTCAAAACAATGACACCACTAGCATTGCTATCAATCTACTATCTTAGGCTCTGCCTAAGTTTTCTTGAAAAAATAAATATGAGGATTTTCTTTTCCTAGTTTTATTTGGATTTGCTAAATCAGCTGATTTCCTTTTCCTAGTCCTTAGTATTTTCGGAACTATTGAGGCATGTATATAAGAAGGCCATATATTGTAGTAAGAGATAAAATTATACATCCAGCCTTATATTATTTGCAAAGTCTTTTCTTAGTTTGCCATGGAACGGATAGAGGAAGATCAAGTTACTTTTGTCGTGTTTGTAAACTTTACATGGGTTAGTCGTGGGAGAGTTTGAGAGATTTTAATGTATTTAAATACCTAGGGATTTACAGGGAGTGTATGAGAGTCTAGACAATTTGGGGGAGTTTAACCCTAACTCCCCAGAAATCTCTTGTTTTTTGAGAGATTTTGTCCAAGCACAAAAACATCATGAAACTTCCTCAAACTCCCCCAAATTGTAAACTCCCTATGACTCTAGTGTTTTACGCTAACAGGAAGTTTAAGAGATTCTAATCAAATCTCTCACCACTAACAGAGATTTTAAAAGATTTTGACAAACTCCCCCACGACTAATAGGGGATTTGCAAACTCTATTGAAATACATTGAAATCTCCCACGACTAACACCCTCTTAGTATTGGAGAAACACCTTATCAACACATGAGTTCATGCTCTCTAAACTTGGAAGAATCCAAGGATTTAAAGGCATCAATCGAAATACTTCTCCGAGACGCAACAGGTTGTGCAGATTTGTGGAAGGATGTAAACATAAAGTTCGATAGCAGGAGGTCATTCCCTGCGTTTCGACAGTTATTACAGTTTTCTGGACTGGATTGGCACAAGTATGCAGTGTCTTTTGAGGATAATGAGCTCAATGTTTCTAACCAACCAAATAGATCGTCTCTTGTAATGTCTTCGTATCCAAATTTAACATTTAATTCATATTGGGTTATGGCAAATGAACACTACGGCAGAAGCTTGTCACTTATGCAACTTTTGCGAAGAATTCAAACAGAATCTAACAATGATTTTAGCCGGGAGCAGGCTGAACTGCTGGACTCTTTCCTCGATCATATCATCATGATACAAAAAGAGAATCGGGTTGTTTCATATGGCTTTTTTGAGCATCTGAAAAGATTGAGAAAGTCTATTTCAACTTCCACACTTGCACGTAGTTTCAATGCTGCTATTGATGACGGAGATAGGGACAAGTTTTTCAAGCTCCCGATTTACAAGTGCATGCGGAAACACAAGCATTTCTTTGATAGTCTATATCATGTCACGTGAATCGATTTGGTTGCTGAGTAAACTTGAGGCATCCCATTCCAGTAACCCCTCATTCGTCGAGGAGTCACACGACATTCTTGAAACCATCTTGTTGTTTGTTTCAAAATTTACGAAATCTGTAGTTGTAAGAAATCCTACAACTACACTCCACTATAACTAGTTCAACCTCTAGGTAATCATTATGAATTCTTGATTTTATTAACACAAGATTAGGAATGTTTACAAAATAGATGGAAATCTTACAACAACTCTTCTTGAAACCTTAATTCACTTTGTCTCTCTTTGTATCTCTCTTACAAGACCTGTCCTAGAATACTCCCAGAAACAATGACTCTCTCCTTTATATACGATTTTACACAGTGGATGACAGCTAAGAATCCCTTTATTTTCGGGATCACTGTGCGACATATTCGCTCATATACAATCGCTCATCTTCGCATAACTTACTTCTTCGCATAATCCTTCACACTTTAACCGTGACTTTGCTGACATCATCTGGTGTGTCATCTCAATTTGCTGTGTGCGATGCTCCTCGCATATGTTGTATTCTTCACTTCGCGTGGTTATTAACGTGTGAAATATGTAACTCCTACATTTACCTCTTCTCATATTGCTTATTCTTCAGAGTGAGCGATATGAAAAATTCTCCATTTATAAATCGCACATGCCTATATTTTTCCATTTTATTTTGTCGACAGTTATCCGGGATGCAAGCTCCTCTCTACACGTGTCGATTTTCTTCCTTTTTACCGGCTTGAACCGTCTTCAACCGGTTACATCTTTTCACCTATTTAAGGGTTTGTCCACAAGAATTTCTTCCTTCATCATTCATCTTCTATCTCTTGTTGCTATCCATCTTCATCTGCTACTACCCATTTCTGTTGTTGCTATTGATTTCTTCTGCTATTGTTCTTCTACCATGAATTCTGAATCAAGGTTCGTTTCTTTTCTTCATGATGATTATTGATTTTAACCATTAAAAAAAATTATATGGTCTAATTCTCATACTTTCGCAGAAAAAGCTCTACCAATAGCGCTATTCGAATCATGTAAAGACCCAACTCTTCTTCAAGTGAAAATAAAGAATCGCAAAAGAAGAAACCAAACGTTGATAATTAACCTCAAAATAAGGAATCTCACAAGAGGAATACTTCGCACAGTAAAGAAGTAAGAAATATCCAATTATCTTAAAACAATATTGTTGCCTCTATTTCTTATCTATTTTGTTTTCGAAGGCTTCCGATGCTGAGATGGTTGATGGTAAAAAGCAGAAAGTTAAAAGGTCACGCAAACCCATACCACTCTCTTCAAATCTTTCTATTTTAGAGTTTAGCGCTATTGATGTTGTTCTTGTATCCACAGTTCAACCTTCGCATACTAGTGCTCATATCACTCCGACAATAAGTCAAGCTCTTGAAAAAGATGTTTCTGTTACCCATATATCTCCCCATGCTTTTGAGAAGAATTTTCCTGCTACTCCTTCACCAACAAATCCTCTTATGGATGAGAATGCTTATGTTACGTATGAAGAACTTTTTAAAGATTCTCCTGCGAATAAGGAGTTTTCTCTTAGACAAATAATGAAAAGCACCCCTCATGTTGCCTCTGCGACTCCATCGCATGCAGATCAAGTTTTTCTTTCACCTGTTAGCTCTAGCTCTCATCTGAACCTTTGTCAAAGTAAATCTGCCATCCCAACATACTCTACTACTCCTTCTTCTCTTTCCTTACATAATTCTTTTCCTTTGAATAAAAAAGCTTTGGATAGTGTAAAAATAGCTGCTCAAACTCTATCCGATGTTATCAACTCTGCCCAATCTTTAACTGATGATCCTTGCAAGCTTCGCTCTTGTTCTTCCTTGAGCAAGCTTCTTCGTGAATTTCCCGTTGATAAAGCTTCACGGGATGAGGTCCTTTCTCAAATTGACCCGAGTTTCCACGTTGCTCTAGATGTTCTAGTAATTATCCTTCACACCTTAACTTTTATCTTTTTTAATGACATTTCCAAGCACTAATCCTCATATTTTCCTTCTTAGGAATCTCATCGTCGTGTAATGCTTGCTGAAAAGCATTTTGAATCTAGTTGTTCTCAATTGGAACTTCCACAGAAAAATGTTTCTTTGGAAAAGGATATACAAAGGCTGAGAGGGGAACTCTAAATTTCAAATTTTGAGGCTGAAAATCTTCGCAGCGAAAATCAAAAGCTTAGAGGTATTTATTTTTATCTTTTGAGTCACTTATCGTATTCTTTATTCCTTCGCATACGTTCATTTTTATAAATTTCTTCATGCATTTGTTAAGATTTAAACCAGAAGCGAACGAATGAGAGATATGAATTTCAATTCCTTGCTGAAGATACTCAAGCGAATAACGCGAAGTTGCAGTCTCAACTAAATCAATTAAATAATCAATATTCATATGCACTTGATCAGAATGACCATATTTCCCATAAAAATGACCGTCTTACTCAAAAAAATTATTTTCTTAGAGATCAAATATCTTATTTTTCTAAATTGTCACGCGACTCTAACTTACTTCATCAAACCTTATCATAAGAGAACCATACCCTTTCTAGGGAGAAACTATCTTTCTCAAAGAAATAAGCAATGTTTTCACATCAGTACTCAATTCTTCATGAAATAAATGAAAACCAAACACGAACTCTTCGCGTACTGAAGGAGCAGTACGAGACTTCGCTCAAAGATTTGAGCTCCCGAAATGAGAAACTAATTCAGAATAATATAAATCTTTCGGTGAAGAAGAATCAATTTCAAGAACAATACAGTCAATTGAAGAATTCCTATGAAGTTCTTAAGAAAAAGAACAAATCTCTTTCTTCTGAAGAAAAGAATATTCGCTCCGTCTTAGTAGTTCAATTGGTGATGGATTCGATAAGGCTATGGAAAGTATGAAGGGCAATACCCTTGCCTTTTCCAAATTCTTCCAAGATAGTCAGCTAGGGTTGACTTCCTTATGATGATTTCTCAGCACTTTTTCGCACAATATTAATTTTTATTTCTATTTATGGGTATTTATTATTTTTTGTAGATTCTGAAAAATCGCACTAGTCTGTTGTTGCTCAATTGAATTCTGAATTATCCAAGGTTCGCAAAGAATATGCAAATCTGGAATTATCTCGTGGTAACCTTGAGCTCTCTCTTTCTGCGTCTCGAAACAGAGCACGAAGAAGGTTTGCATTACAAAAGAATTTTCTAGAGATAAATGCTAGAAATCTTGAAACAGATGCTATTCGCAAAGGCCACTCTAGTGCTCAATATGTTATTGACAGGATTCTTTCAAGCAATTCTCTTCCAGCGGTGAAACTCCCCATATGCAATGTGGGTGCAGACGAAGAATATCCTGAGCCAGATAATGATTTTGACTTTTTAAGCGACGATGAAAAAAATCAAGGTGATGAAGAAATTCAGCAAGAAGAAGAGAAATCCACTAATGATGCCGGTACTGAGATTGAAAATCCTGGATCAAGTGCTAAAGTATAATTCTTGTAGGATCATAATCTCGCAGCAATAATGTCTCAGTGAAATTATCAACAACACAACACAACAGCGTCGCCGAACAATTTCAGAAACGATATAATAAACGACGTCAGCTAAAATCATGAGAAAGATATGATGGTCCTGCGAAAATTAGAGAGTTTGCGAGATTAACATTTGTAAGGTTGCGAGAATATCGCAAGCCATATCCGAAAATAAAGGACAAATTAACTGTCATCCACTATGTATTTCCTTATACATAGTCGTTCAGTTGTAAAGGAGGAGAGAGATATTTTTGAGTAAGAAAAAAGTAAATAGGAGAGAGAAAATCTAGAGCAGTGGTTATTCTTGATTCCTTTATCTTTTATTGTAAGATTGTTTAAAGATTCATCAATAAAATTAAGATTGTTAATCTAAAATGAGTTGAGTCTTAATGAAATCATATGAGGGGTGTAGTGTAGGATTTCCTGCAACTACATAATGGCGCTAGAAACAGGGAAATGAAGATAGAAAGTTGAAGATTATTGTTGAGATTGTTCAAATCAAGAAAGTGATTAAATAAATCAGTGAACCAGTTAAAACAAAAATGATTAGATTCAATGAAGATGACAAAAGATTGGAGTGTAATATGATAACAAAACAATGATTAATGAGTTCCATGAAAACATCAAAGGAAAAATACATAAACGAAATTTTGAAGGAAGGAAGGTTATGGCAGTAGAAAAAAAAATCCTTGAAAGATTGGGAAAAGCAAAAAATCACATTCATGGCGGCAGAAATACCAAAAAAAAAATTTGAACCACACATTTCCATTGGTCATTACAGTGCCTATTATGCGAAAAGAGAAGGGGACAACAACAAAATCCACGGAAGAATGGATATTGGACAGAACTTTAGTCGATACAGGAAATTCAGTGGATATAATATTTTATCATGCGTTCAGGGGAATGGGATTTAAAGATGAAGAAATGTCCAGTTCAACATATCTTGTTCGTGGCTTTGGAAAATCCACAACAAAACCTAAAGGAGAAATAGTGGTACGAATTCCACTAGGAGAGATCGAAACACATGTGACACTATGCGTGGTGGATATGGAATCGCCATACATGATAAGGGCAAAAGAAGGCAGGGGAATACCCAGCGAAATTTCGGAAAAAGGAGAAGGACCTGTGAAAACAATAAAAGAACCAACACCAATGGGAGAATCCGAGTCCAGTTACACTGCCGCAGAACAAACAAAAGAAGTAAACGTTGGGACTATGTAAGAACCTCTAATATTGAGAATTGGAACCAAGATGGATGTAGAAGAAGAAGAAAGAACTGTCAACCTTTTGCGAGAATATAAAGACGTTTTCGCGGGAGCATGGGTGAGACACTGAGAATAGATCCATCAATTGCATGTCACAAGTTGGAGATTAACAAGAATGTGAGACCATTTAAACAAAGAATAAGAAAAATTGCAACAACATACCATTCCCAAATAGAAGAAGAACTACAGAAAATGCTTGATGCAGGAATTATAAGAGAAGATAAATACCCAGAATGTATAGCGAATATGGTCATTGTCCCAAAGAAAAACAAAGGAATAAGGATTTGCATAGATTTCACTGATTTAAACAAAGCTTGTCCTAAAGATAGTTTACCATTACCATATATTCCTCAAATGGTGGAATCCGCAGCGGGAAATGATAGGGTATCGTCTTTAGATGGTTACAAAGGGTATAACCAAAACCCTCTCGCTGAAGAAGATCAAGAACATACTTCTTTCTTCGCCCCTAGAGGTTTATATTGTTACACGAAAATGTCATTTGGTTTGCGAAATGCGGGAGCGACATACCAAAGAATGGTAGAGAAGGTATTCGCAAAATGGATACATAAAACATTAGAAGTATACGTGGATGACATGTTGGTAAAGAGTAAAGAAGCCAAAGACCATGTACAGGACCTGAGGGATATTTTTGAACAAATGCGGCGGTACAACATTAAATTGAATCCCAAGAAGTGTACTATTGGAGTTGCATCGGGAAAATTTTTAGGCTACATTGTATCAAAAGAAGGAATACAGGTTGATCCAAAAAAAGTGCAAGCAATTCGTGACATGCCAACACCAGCAACGATAAAAGATATACAGAAATTGAATGGACTTTTAGCTTCGCTGTGGAGATTCATCTCGCGATCATCAGACAAATGCAGATATTTTTTCGATATACTCAAGAAGGGTGCGAAATTCAAATGGACTGATGAATGCGAAAAGGCTTTTCAAGGGATCAAATAACACCTTATGAATACAACCATTTTACAAAAAGCAGAATCAGGAGAAGAATTATTGATCTATCTTGCAACGACGTCGCATGCATTAAGTGCTGTGTTATTGGGAATAGATGCAGGAGTAGAGAAACCTATTTATTACATTAGCAAAACTTTTAATACTGCCGAGAAGAATTACTCAAAGATTGAGAAGTTGATCTTAGTATTAGTTTATGCATCATTTAAGATCCGCATATATTTTCAAGCGCACAAGATAAGGGTATTAACGAAAGTACCAATTGAATCAGTGATGAAGAATTCTAAAAGATCAGGAAGAGTGGAGAGATGGAATGCACAAGTAGGCCATTTTGATATTAGATATGAAATTTTGTCTTTTTACCAAAATCACAAGTTGTTGCAGATTTCTTAGAAGAATTTCCTTTAGAAGAAGACGAAGCGGTAGAAGAAATGATGGATATAGAAGAAGAACACGAAGATCCAAATAGCTGGGAGATATTGGTAGATGGATCATCAAATGGAGAAGGCAATGAAGTTGGAATTGTTTTAATTTCTCCAGAAGGAATAAAGATGGCTTTTTCATTCAGATTGGAATTCGCGTCTACTAATAACGAAACGTAATATGAAGTTGTGATACATGCCTTAAAATTCGCAATAGAAATGAAACTAGAAAATGCCAGGATCACTAGTGATTCGCAGCTAGTTATTCGCAAAATAAAGGGAGAATATACTACAAATCAACCATCCTTAAAGAAATACAAGAAGCTCGTTGAAGAATTGTCAGCAAAAATCCCAAAGATAAAATGGAGGCACATTTCAAGGAAGGATAACAGACTCGCAGACGCTTTTGCTTTCATCTCAAGTATGATGACAGATCCAACTGCGAGATGCATAAAAATACAAACACTCCTGTCACCATCAATCAATAAAGAAGAAGAAGAAGTGGACGTGATGATAATAGACGGTGAAGAAGAAGAACAAACGAACAATATCGCAGATTGGAGAACAGAACTTCATGCATATTTGGCGAAAGGAGAAACACCAAGAAATAGATTGGAAACACACAAGTTAAAAAGTCGCGCAATAAATTATGAATTAAGAGATGGGATGCTATACCGAAAATCCTTTAATGAACCATCACTCAGATGTTTAACACGAGAGGAAGGAGAAAAAGTGCTAAAAATGTTACATAGTGGGGATGCTGGCAATCATAGCGGAGGAAGATCTTTGGAACATAGAGCAAAAATGCAAGGCTATTACTGGCCATAAATGCACGAAGATGCAAAACAAATATCAATACGTTGCGAAGATTGTCAGCGACATGGAAAGAACATACATGCACCTGGAGCACCATTGTCATCTTCAACCAGTGTGTGGCCTTTTGGAAAGTGAGGCTTAGATATTGTGGGGCCATTTTTACCAGGTTCTGGACAAAGAAGATACTTAATAGTCGCAACAGATTATTTCACAAAATGGACAGAAGTGAAGGCAGTACAACATATTCGCGACAAAGATATCTTTACATTCATATTCGAAAGTATCATTTGCAGATTCGGAATTCCTGCGCAGTTGGTATCTGATAATGGGAAACAGTTTGAAGGACATAACATAGAAATGTTACATGCATTTATGATAAAATGTGGAAAGTATACTCCTTTGTATCCACAAGCTAATGGGCAAGTAAAAGCGACAAACAAAACAATCGCAGATATATTAAAGAAGAAATCGGAAGGACATCACAGAGCATGGTGCGAACAAGTACATAATGCAGTATGGGCTTATAATAAAACTAGGAGAGAAGCTACTGGAATATCACCTTTTTGTTTAACATACGGAGTTGAAGCGGTGTTACCAACAGAAGTTGTTATTCCGACAACAAGGAGAGAAGCTTAGGAGAAAAATCTTAGTGCGGGTTTGATCTTAAACAAACTTGATGAATTAGAAGAAAGAAGAGAAAAAGCTTTACAACATATGGAGATTTATAAGCGAAGATTAGCCCGAGAATATAATAAACGTGTCAAAATACGCGAATTTCAACCAGGAGATTTAGTTCTGAGAGAGACACCAATATATCAGCGGGAAAATGGTGGAAAATTAGCGAAAAAATGGGAAACCTTACATCATTAAGGATATAGTTGGAACAGAAGCTTATAGATTAATGGATCCAGAAGGTAGAGATGTTGGTCATAGACTTGACAGACCATGGAACAGGTTGTACTTAAAAAGATATTATCCGTAAGAAGCTTTGAGAAGTTATGGATTCTGAAAGAATAATTTCAAATTTGTTCATATCAAAACAAGATCATGATGTGCGAAACTTTCGCAGAGATAATCACAGAACAATGACATAAAAGAGGGGCGAACCTTTATAGCGTACACCCTAGTTCGCGAATAAAATTTCGCAAGAGGCAAATGTAAGACCTAAAGTACGTCATATAAGGGGGTACCTGTTGAATGGCTTAGGGAAAGGCTACACCTCCACCGGAACCTGAGTCATGGAGATTTGGGGTCAATAAAGCCCATCCGGGAAAAGAACTTTGGATTCTCAGCTTAAGCATATGACTTAGGTTGGGCGACTAAGGTAATAAGGACTCTCCCAAGGAGTGCAGATCTGATCAAGGAGCCGAGGTACACGGTTGAGTCAAGAGTGCCAGGGGCGTTTGAAGCGCACCTTGCCATTCTTGACAAGTCTTGGCTTATACTGCACTCGGCCTGAAGAAAACCCCACTTAGGGTGCAGTCTCGTAACCATAAGCCCTATAGGTAAAAGGGATAAGAAGCTGCGAAAACAACTGGTTGTTGTTAATACTGGATGAGAGGAGCTAACCTTGTATGGTAAAAGTACGCCTCCTTGAAGGGACAACCAGGGGGAGATAAGGGCGGCACCCTCCATTAGGGAGCTGATAAGTGTCTTAAGATGCAAATGTCATGAGGATTTTTATTCGCAGGGGTATTAAGGCTTGTCATATTTGTGCAACAATCCTGAAGAGGCAATAATACAAAAGAAAAAGATAAGACGAGATCAATGGGTTTTCGCATAAAAGTGCGAAGACGTCCTGCGATTTCGTCGCAAGACGGCAATGTCATGGGGCTTTATTTTCGCAAGAGTATTTAGGCCTGTCATATTGTCGGAACATTCCTGAAGAGGCCATAATACAAAAGAAAAAGTTAAGGCAAGATCAATGGGTTTTTGCATGAAAATGCAAGGGCGTCCTGCGATTTTGTCGCAATGATAAGAGGTGGCATAGTAAGACCTTTAATTAGGAAGGTAAAATAAGACCACATGATAAAATAAAATATTCATAACAGATTTTTTTTCGGAAGAAAAATAATGAGAGGCAAGTATGGGAATCAATAAACAAGAAACATTATCATTCTCACCAGCAAAATACTAAAAGGGAAAATTGATTCCAAAGTTGGTTGGCGAATGTTATTCGCAAAAAGTAATAACGATAAGACAACTCAAGAAGATAGAACTAGATAAGAAGCTCATGCTTCAATATTAATTCTAGTCGAAGGAGATAATAGACGTTATTCGCCAATGTTCTCATTATCACAAGCTTCTCCTTCATTTTGATTCTGATCTTCGCCTTGATTAGCACCTTGATTTTCGCCAGCAATTGCTTCTTCAGAAGAGATTTCTTTTTCATTCTCATTTTGACTAACACCAGCAGATGCTTCCTTAGAAGGAATTTCTTCTTCATCTTCCAAGAGATTATCCTCTGCACCACTTTCGTAATCATAATCACTATCAGCAGGACGAGGAACTTCATCATCATCTACTTCCAAAGGTTCGATTGATGTAGGAGGAAGAGATTTAGACAATAAGATATCATTTACCAGGACTTAAGCCAGGAGACGAACTTGAAGAAGAAGTGCATTCTGATGATTCATATCTTGAATATCCTTAAAGTAAGCAAGATAATCAAGTCTTCTTTCTGCTCGGTCGCGAGAACTAGTAAAGACTGAGACAAGTAATGCATTTTCTTTGCGAATTTTGGCATATTTAGCCTCCAAAGCAGAAATGGAGGAATGAAGATTCTTCTCAGGTCTGCGAAAGGTAAAATACAAAATTTCAATAAGATGAAAAACTCAAAAAGATATGACAAAGAAAAGATAGTTAAGGCATCCAAACTATTATGACTACCTTCTTTTTGCGAAATAAGATGTTGAATCAAATTAAGACAACTATTCTCCCAACGGCCCATCGCATCATCAAATTTATCTCCAACTAAACCTTTAAGTTGAGACTGAAGATTTTTCTCTTTAGAAATAAGAAAGGCATTTTTCTTCGCAAGAGAAGAATAAGATTCTTCTAATTTGGAATATTGTTCTTTAAGTTGATTCTCCTTTACACTTAAAGTTATTCTACCTTGAATGAGTGTATCTCTTTCAGCAATAGATGACTCTGTCACTTCTTTAAGTTCATTTCTCAAAGAGCGAAGAGATTGTTCTTGGTCATCACATACTTTCTGAAGAATGCTAAGTTGTTGCGAAGATATCGCCATCTTGTTTAAACAAGATCACTTCTCTTGAGATAAGGTTTTATTCTCATCTGATAAAGTTTTCATCCCTAAATTAACTTTAGTTAAAGAATAAGAAAGGCGAGATATTTCATTACTTAATAAATCTTGCTTCTGAACTAATTGGGTATTTTCATTGGTAAGATTATTTATATGATCAAGAGAATATGAATAAAGGTTATCTAATTGGTTGTATTGATCCATCAAAATATCTTTATCAACACGGGCTTTTTCAACAGAAGATTCAAATTGATATCTCTCCATTATTCGTTTCTGATTTAAGGCTTAACATGCGAAAGAGGGATTTCAACGATAATTAAATATGGGAAGGAAAAAACCATTAGAAAGGCAAATTGAAGACACATATAAGAAAATCATACCTCTCAATTCATCATTCTTCTTGCGAAGGTTGTCACGATCCAGCAAAACATTCTGAAGCTTTTGATTTTCGAGGAGAAGAGCATTACACTCTTTTTCCAAAGCTATTTCTGAAGCAGCTCTGTCAGAACCGAAATACTTACTCAGAATTTCGCAAATGCTAGACTTGACAGGATCAATGGAAGACTTCTTGCCATCATCTAGGACTTCAGACAAAACTTTGAAAGCAATATTTATTCCTTCCACGGTTTCTTTCGAAAAGGGAAGAGGCTCAGGTGGAGAACTAGCAATGATAGAAGGTTGAGAAACATTATCAATGGGAAGAGAAGAAGTTTCATTCGCAGAAGGATCAATAATGGGGGTTTCAATCATTGAAAAGTCAGTTGAAGAAATGAAGTCCGAGGCAGCTTTTTCGCGAATTGGAGATGATGGTTTATCTTGCGAAGATGTCGCAGGAGATTTAGAAGAGATAAGAAGTGGAATGGAACAGAGGTTTCAACAGTTTTAAGGTGGCGAGATTTCTTGAGAGGTTTATTGACATCCTTATCACTCTGCGAATTACAATCCATATAAGAAACAGAGGAAACAATATTGTTATTAGAAAAGAATAGTGTTTCTTATTACCTTCTGATTCGCAGACTTTCTTTTATGCACAACGATCTTATGCTGCGGTTTGGGAATATTAGGGTTCTGAACCATGAATTTAGTGTTGGAGGCGCTTTTGCTGAAATAACAAGAGTATGGGAATCACATAAACAACATCAAATAAGGCAGTAAGCAAGATCAATTTCAACAAAACCCATAGGAAAGAAAAAAAGAAAACTAACCTTGATGAATCCATGGAAAACACTAGCAGGAAGATTATTTTGAAGAAAATTACGAATGATGAAGATCTACAGATGAAATAGTATGAATATGAAGAAGAACTTAAAAAGATTGAAAGAAGAAGAAAGAAGAAAAGTTTCAATAACAGAATTTGCAGAAGAACGATGAAGTTGCAGAGAAAATAAAAAGAAAGAAAAAGAGAATGAAAAAGAGTATATATAGAGGGAATTTTTCCTCGAGAAGATAAACACGATTAATATGGAAAGATATAAGCGGTTAAAAAGCAACGGTTACAAAAGACGTGTCAAGAAACAGATGGGAAAAAGGATACGTGTGATAAATGCATAATATCAAATAATGGATAACTGCGACATTTCTCACATCATTCTCTACTTCGCAGAGAAGATACGAGAAGAGGCAAGATGTAGGATCATAATCTCGCAGCAATAATGTGTCAGCGAAATTATCAACAACACAACATCGTCGCAGAACAATTTCAGAAACGATATAATAAACGACGTCATCTAAAATCATGAGAAAGATATGATGGCCCTGCGAAAATTAGAGAGTTTGCGAGATTAACATTTGTAAGGTTGCGAGAATATCGCAAGCCATATCCGAAAATAAAGGACAGATTAGATGTCATCCACTATGTATTTCCTTATAAATAGTCGTTCAGTTGTAAAGGAGGAGAGAGATATTTTTGAGTAAGAAACAAGTAAATAGGAGAGAGAAAATCTAGAGCAGTGGTTATTCTTGATTGCTTTATCTTTTCTTGTGAGATTGTTTAAAGATTCATCAATAAAATTAATATTGTTAATCTAAAATGAGTTGAGTGTTAATGATATCATATGAGGGTGTAGTGTAGGATTTCCTGCAACTACAATGCTACTGTTTGAACATTCTTGATTTCCCTTCTTTATGTGCGATTTTTTTTTTAGACTTGTTTGTTGCAAGGAAGATAATACATTGTTGTTTTAATTCCCATACTTGCCTCTTATTATATCCCTTGTAAGTCTTATCTTGCCTCATTTTTTTTTTGCGACGAGATCGCAGGAGTTCTTTGCATTTTAGTACATCAACCCATTGATCTCGTCTTATCTTTTTCGCTTGTATTATTTCCTCTTCAGGTTTGTCGCATAAATATCACAAGTCTTAATACTCCCATGAGTAAAAGCCTTGGGACATTTACGTCTTTTGATATTATTCAGCTCCCTAATGGAGGGTGCCGTCCTTATCTTCCCTTCTGGTGCCCCTTCAAGGAATCTTACCTCTATCTGGTTAAGATTATGACTCTTCCCATCCGTCTTTTCAACAACCAGTTGATTTCGCAATCTCGCATACACTACCTATAGGGTTTATGGCAGCAAGATCGCACCCTAAGTGGGGTATCTTCGGACCGAGTGCATCATAGTCAGGACTTGTCAAGAGTGGCAAGGCGCGCTCCAGACGTCCCGGGCACTCTTGACTCAACCGTGTACCTCGGCGCCCTGATCGAGTTTCTGCACTCCTTAGGAGAGCCTTTCTCACCTTAGGCTCTCAATCTAAAATTAGTATCTTAGACTGAAAATTTAAGGTATCTCTCCCGGATGGGCATTATCGTTTAATTCTCACCCCAAATCTCCACAACTCAAGTTCCGGCGTCGGTGTAGCCTTCCCTTGAGTCATGCCTTCTATGCCTTTCCAATTATGACGTGCGTTAGATCTTACTATTTTTCCTCTTGCATATGAGCGAACTAGGGTGCACGCCATATTTGGATTCCTAGTCAATCTGATAATAAACATTATTTTCTGTAGCCTTTTATAAAGGTCTTATTTTTCTTTTATTAACTTTTTAGCGAAATATTCGCACTACATATCTGTTCAAAAATATGAACTTTTAAAATTTCAACTGTTTGTACATGCGAATTGATTCGCAAGTAACTATGGATAATATTTCTTCAAGAACTGCCTATTACAAGGGTGATCCAACTTACGACCTGTATTTCGTCCTTCAGGATCCATTAATTCATAGGCTCCCTCTCCAACTATTCGTTTTATTATATAAGGTTCATCCCAACTTTTCTCCAATTTTCCATCTTTTCCTCTTTGATACACTAGAATTTCGCGTAGCACTAAATCTCCTGGTAGGAACTCTCTTATTTTAACCCGCTTGTTGTATTCTGGAGCTAGTTTTTTTTTTGATAATTTTACATATGCTGCAAAGCGACTTCTCGTACTTCCTCCAAATCATTCAGCTTTGTTAAAATCAAGTCCGCACTTAAATTCTTTTCCCAAGCTTATCTCTTTGTAGTAGGGATGATCACTTCTATTGGTAGCACTGCCCCTACTCCATATGTCAGACAGAAGGGAGACATCCCTGTTGCTTCTCTCCTTGTTGTTCTGTAAGCCCATACTACATTATGTACTTGTTCGCACCATCCTTTATTGTGCCCTTCTAACTTTTTCTTCAGGTTGTATGCGATTGTTTTGTTTGTAGCTTCTAGCTGTCCATTACTTTGAGGATACAAAGGAGTAGATTTGCCACTTCGAATTTTGAACGCATTGAGCAGCATTGTTATATTCTCGCCTTCAAACTGCTTCCCATTATCAGACACCAATTGTGCAGGAATGCCAAATCTGCATATAATATTTTCAAAAATGAATGTGAAGATGTCTTTATCGCGAATACGTTGAACTGCTTTTACTTCTACCCATTTAGTGAAATAATCAGTTGCGACAATTAAGAATCTTCTTTGTCCCGTCCCTGGTATAAATGGCCCAACAATATCTATTCCCAATTTTCCAAAGGGCCACACATTTGTTGACGTATTAAGCATAGCCTCAGGTGCATGTATCTTCTTGCCATGACGTTGACATTCTTTGCATCTTCGCGAAACTTGTTTTGCATCTTCATGCATATATGGCCAATAATAGCCCTGTATTTTTGCTCTATATCCGAGTGATCTTCCTCCATTATGATTGCCAGCATCGCCATAGTGTAGTGCTTTTAGAATTTCGATCCCTTCTTTTCGCGTAAGACATATGAGCGAAGGTCCAAGGAATGACCTTCTATAAAGAACACCATCCCTTAATTCATAATTTGTCGCACGACTCTTTAATTTGTGTGCTTCTAATCTTTTCTTCGGCAATTCCCCTTTCTCTATATAAGAGTGTATCTCTGTTCTCCAGTCTTCTTCGCTCATATTTTCTGCTTGTGTATCGTATATAATCATCACATCTGTTTGCACTTCTTCACCCTTTTCTATAGATGGTAATAAAAGTGTTTGTATTTTTATATCCCTTGCGATCGGATCTACTAACATTGATGGTATGAATGCCAATGCATCTGCAAGTCTGTTATCTTTTATCCCTATGTGTCTCCAACTTATTTTTGGAATTTGCATTGCTAAATCCATAACCAATATCCTATATTTTCGCAAAAATGGTTCACTAGTACTATATGTGCCTTCTATCCGATGAATTACCAGCTGAGAATCACTAGTTATTCGCGCATCCTCAATCTTCATTTCAATTGCTAATCTTAGTGCGTGAATGACTGCTTCATATTCAGTTTCATTATTTGTGGATGCAAAATCCAATCTGAAAGAGTAAGCCATTCTCGCTCCTACTGGTGAAATGAATACGATACCAATACCATTGCCTTCTCCATTAGAGTATCCATACACCAAAATCTCCCATCTATTTGGGTTTCGCTCAGTTAATAAATCATTAGGATTTCCATGCTCGTCATCCACCTCCATCATTTCTTCTACATATTCATCTTCTTCTATTGGAAATTCTGCGAGAAACTTTGCAATAACTTGAGACTTTGGTGAAGATATATAAAATTTTATAACCGATCTCATAATTTCCTAACTGAGCATTCCACCTTTCTATTCTTCTTGACCTATTCGAATTCTTCATTGCGTTTTCAATTGGCATTCTTGCTAATACTTTAATTTTGTGGGCTTAAAAATAAATGGGAAGCTTGAATGATGCATATACTAGGGCGAGAATCATCTTTTCGATTTTTGAATAATTTTTCTCTGCGCAGTTATATGTTTTGCTTATGTAATACATCGGTTTCTCCACACCTTCCTCTGGTCGTAATAATATTGCACTTAATGCATGAGATGTTGATGCTAGGTACAATAACAATTCTTCTCCTTGCTTCGCCTTTTGCATAATAGATAAGTTCACCAAATAATCTTTTATGCTTTGCAATGCTTTATCGCACTCCATCGTCCATTCAAATTTGGTTCCCTTCTTTAGTATATTGAAAAATTGTTTACATTTGTCCGAAGATCTTGCAATAAATCTTCCCAATGATGCTATGAATCCATTCAATTTTTGGACATCTTTGACTGTCGCAGGTAGTGGCATATTTCTAATCGCTTGTACTTTTTCCGGATCAACTTGTATTCCCTCTTTGGATATAATATAGCCTAAAAATTTTCTGATGATACACCAATTATACATTTTTCTGGATTTACCTTAACATTGAATGTTCACATTTGTTCAAATATTTCTCGTAAATCATCAACGTGATCTTTCGCCTCTTTGCTTTTAATCAGCATATTGTCTACATAAACTTCCAATGTTTTATGTATCCATTTTTCAAATACTTTATGTACCATTCTTTGATAAGTCGCACCGGCATTCTTTAATTCAAAGGGCATTTTCGTGTAACAATATAAACCTCTTGGTGCAAGCAGTGTGTTCTTGATCTTCTTCTGCTAATGGAATCTGATTATAGCCTTTGTACCCATCTAACATCGTGACTCTATCATTCCCTGATGCGGACTCCACCATTTGAGCTATGTCGGATAGAGGGAAGCTGTCTTTAGGGCACGCTTTATTTAGATCTGTAAAATCTATACAAATCCTAATTTCGTTGTTCTTTTTAGGTACCACCATCATATTTGCTATCCATTCTGGATATTTTGCTTCCCTTATAATTCCTGCATCCAGCATCTTTTGTAATTCTTCTTCGATTTTAGGATGATAATCAGTTGCAATTTTCCTTATTCTTTGCTTGAATAGTTTTACGTTCTTCTTAATGTCTAATCTATGACATGCGACAGACAGATCTATTCCTGGCATTTCCTCCATACTCCATGCAAAAATATCACTATATTCTCGCAGAATGCTTATTGTTTTTCCTCTTCTTCTTTATCCATTTTGGTTCTGATTCTTAATATTTTTGTTCTTCTTCAGTTTCTATATTTATTTCTTTTGTTGGTTCTGCTGCGGTAAAATTCGTCTTTGGCTCGCCCATAGGTGTTGGTTCCTTAATTTCTTTAATTTGTTCACCTTCCTTAGTTGGTTCTTCACCTGGTATTCCTTTTCCTTCTTTCGCTCTTATCATGTATATTCGAAACTCCTCTTCTTTTCTTTGTTCTTTTGCTTTTCTCCATCCGTCCTTTCGTTTCTTTGCTTGTCCGTCATAATTTCGCACATCTATTTGATTACAAGTATTCGCAGCCTTAACGTCTCCTATGATTTGACCTATACCGCTTGGAATTGGAAATCTGATACATTGATGTAACGTTGACGCTACCGCCTTTAATCCATGTACCCATGGCCGACCCAACAACATGTTTTATGGTGACTCAATGTCAAGCACACACAGTGTTATCTTTGTTTCAACCTCTCCCAGTAATATTCGCATCACGATTTCTCCCTTTGGCTTTGTAATTGCTCTATTGAATCCATGAATATTATATGGTGTGGGTATCATTTCTTCATCTTCGTATCCCATTGCTTTGAATGTGCGATAAAAAAATATATCAACTGCACTTCCTGTATCTATCAATGTCTTATCAATCGCCCATCCTTCAAATGTCCTCTGTTTTGCAATAATGTTTTCTCGCTCGACCGTGACCGTAATTACCAATGGATCTGTTCGCTGTATGTTTTCTTCTGGAATTTCATCTGCCGCAAAGGAAATCTTCACCTTTTCCCAATCTTGTAATGGTAATTATGCCTCTATCGTTTCAATCTTCTTTCCTTCGTAATTTCTTTTATGAATTCTCCCGGTTACCGTCGCTTGGAAATCTGCCTCAGAAATTGATACCTTAGTTATGTTATTACACTGTATATCTCTGCCTCTTTCTTGAACCGGTATGATTCTTGTTGTCTTCATTAATCTTTTATGATTCTTCCTTAATTTCTCTTAGAATTTCAGATCTATTACCAGGAATTAACATCCGGAACTGATTTATAGCGCCAAAAATGTAGCTGTAAGAAATCCTACAACTACACTCCACTATAACTAGTTCAACCTCTACGTAATCATTATGAATTCTTGATTTTATTAACACAAAATTAGGAATGTTTACAAAATAGATGGAAATCTTACAACAACTCTTCTTGAAACCTAAACTCGCTTTCTCTCTCTTTGTATCTCTCTTACAAGACTTGTCCTAGAATCCTCCCAGAAACAATGACTCTCTCCTTTATATAAGATTTTACATAGTAGATGACAGCTAAGAATCCCTTTATTTTCGGGATCACTGTGCGACATATTCGCTCATATACAATCGCTCATCTTCGCATAACTTACTTCTTCGCATAATCCTTCACACTTTAACTGTGACTTTGCTGACATCGTCTGGTGTGTCATCTCAATTTGCTGTGTGCGATGCTCCTCGCATATGTTGTATTCTTCACTTCGCATGGTTATTAACGTGTGTGATATTTAACTCCTACAAAATCGAAGGAATCGTAGGATCGGTATCTTCTCGATGGATGTTGGCCTTTCGACAGGATAAATTGATTGCATTAGTTCTGCAGAATGAAAGATTAGTAAATGATTTTGCAAAGCGTATAAAGGATCTCCAGGAACAAGGTGTTGGAAGAAAAACTGTCGCGGAAATGCTGCTTGGATGTTTTGTATATGTAGTCAACAAGGTGGATTATTACTACAAAATGAAGCGGAGGAGTCCGTCTGGGGACACCTGTTGTTCCCTTCAAGGTCCATTTTCTGAAGCGGCTAAGGAAACATCGGTGCTGATAAAGGAAACAATCGAGAAACTAAATTCAGTTAGATGTTCTAGTCTTACGGGCGGCGGCTCGCCACTTGGAAATATCCCTTATGGAGAATTCTACTCGAGTCATTTCAAGTAAATCTGCAGCTGGATTCTATATGTAAAAAACATGCCGAAACAATTAAACTCCGGGTTAGACTTTTAGACAGTGTCATGAACCCTCATTTGGATCAGCTTAATGCTTCAATTGAGCAACTATTGACAGTTGGTGAAAACATCTTAGAAGAATTTCTAGCCATGCACAAAACAGTGGCAGAAATAACTTACTCCTACATGCTAGGTGATGCTTTTACAACATGAGGTGCTGGTATGAATGATCTGATGAGTGATGAAACATCTCCTGGGACTTCAAATAAGAATGACAAAGAAATGGAGATGGATATCGATTTCGATTTCCATTGGGATAAACACAATGTTCCTGATGATAATGAGATTGACTTCAAGGATCCTGAAATACGGTTGTTGGATGTTAATCCGAGCTACGTCTATGGTTCTGACAGCGACACTGAGTTTACTTAGATCCGAACAAAGGTTTATCTCCAGTACGTAGCTAGTTTAGGTTTATAGTGGTTTCTTATATGTAATCTGTTTTTACTTTGAAAAGACACTGCCAGCGAGTTGCCATTTACTATCTCATTATTCCTTTAAGTATCCTAAAGGATAGACCCAATTAGAGGTATGCACACCGCTTCCATATAAAACATGGCCTATATGGTCGGGAACTTTATGGCACTAATGCCATTAAAGTTTTCTAATTCTTCCCATTGACAGAAGACCTACCCATTTAAGCTTTGAGCCCAAAGTATTATTGCCCAGATCCCAGATCAGAAGCACTTTCCTTTTCTTCTTTTTTCTCATTAATAGCCTTAGATTTTTTTACCTCACACTATTAACTAAATCAGGCTCTTTAACTACAAGAGACTTTGTTGCTTGCAAATCTATATTATTTGCTGGCAAAACTGTCGTCAGAATTAAACTCCCTTCATTACCGTCAAGATTCGCAAGAATATTTTTTTCCAAAATTCAGTTAGTTTTCCGTAACCCGAATCTTTAACTTCACGAGATTTGGTTGCTGCTTTGCTGGAAGGGTCGCTGGCAGTGGTGGAACCAAGTATTAATATAGAGGGGGGCTAAAAAAAAATTCTAATAAATTTAGTGGACTAAATGCTTAATATTGGTGGGCTAAGTATAAATTACGGGATCAAATCAAGGGCTTTATCATGGTTTCTGGAATTTTAAGAGGGGCTAGAGCCATGATTAGTCAACCCTTGGCTCCGCCCCTAGTTGCTGGCAACACTAAATCTTCACCGGAATTAAACTCCAAACCCCCCTTTTATTACCGGAAAATGGATCATTTGTCCAAATATTTTTAAAACATGGTTCAAATGGACAGTAAAAATTAGTATGGGTGAAATGGACACTATAAAAAATAGCAAGGATGAAACTGGATTCATCCTGATTTAAACTTAAAAAATAGTAAGGATGAAACTGGATGCATCCTGATGTAAATTAAAAATAAGAAAAAATATTTGAAAATGGGTAGGATGAAATTGTTTACATCCTCGCTATTTTCACATTTTTGTCCATTTAAACGGTATCAAAATTTAAATGTCTTTTTCACCCAGAAATTATTAATTTTGCTCTTTTTAATCAATTTTTTATTTTATTACCGTCAAAATTTGTTGGAATATTTCTTTCCAAAAATCGGTTACTTTCCGAAACTGAGAAATCATTAGATGACATATCCTTTCCTATATTAATTAATGTCATGCTTAGCTGGAAAATAGCAAATGATTTGGCACCACAAAGTTGACCCAAGATCGCGTTTTTTAGTCTTTATTCACAACTTGAATCAAGACTTTTTAGGCACATTATTTGCTGTGAGTGTTGAGTTGCGAAGTTCCAAAATACTAAGCTAAGTTTATTTTTTTTATTTTTTTTCTGATTGCTAAAGAATTTGATGTTAGCCAGTTCTGAACCTACTCGTATATCACCCAACAATTTTATCAATGTACTACACCGAAACTTGCCATCTTATTTGTAAAAGTTAAAATTAAGTTTGTAAAAAACTAACATCATGGTCCTCATCCACAATCGTGCTAACTTATTTTTCTTTGGTTCTGCTCTTTCCATAAAAGACTTAAAAATGTCTTGGGAAAATCTTGAGGACTCTAATGTTTTCCCAAGGATTTAAAGGGAGTGTAGAAGTCTAACGAGTAGTGAATAATGTTTAAAATCCGGACAGGTCGCAGGTTGGTTTGACAAGTAAACCAATGACCCAGTCCCATATCTGGACTGATTCAACGATGAGTCAACAGTTTTTCAAAAACTGGCTTTCTTTTTATTCACTGGTTGAACCATATACATCCAAATTTTCAGACTGTTCACAAAGATTCACAAAGATATTAATCAATCTAAAAGCCACAATACATAATTTGTTCAGATTAAACGTAACTAAATAAATTAGGACAAAAATTTTGATTTAAGACCGAAATTTTGGTAATATCTAGGATATTTAATGATGCATCCCTATAAATAAAGCACCGGTCTTCGATTTATCATTGGACATCGAGAAAAGATTTCCGCAACTATTTCTCAATTGTTTTCTTCATCGGGATCCATGGCAAGATTCTCCCCAATCATTTCATTCATCTTTGTGCTTTTCATCTTCGCTTCAGGTATAATTCTCATATCTTTTTAATTTTATAACTCAAAGACTTTAGGCATGACAATATGAAATTCGGTCTTGACCATGGATGTTGTAGAAGTATTAACATATTTTACTTGATATGGACTTTGCTGTAGCAATCTGGATCTTTCCGAACAGTACAGTATACTTACTATCGCTGTGCCATTTTTATTGGTCGATTTTAGGAGTCCTTCTGTACAGTGGGATTTACTGTATTTTGTCCGTCACGCCTCCATGGTCTCCAAGTTGGATTTTAAAAAGAAAAACTTTAATTTAATGGAATTTTAGTCGTTTGTTTTCATTTTCTTTTCATCCTTGGAGAGCTCTTAATCAATATATTTTCCATAAGCTCAAAGAAATTTCGGACAATATCATCCATAATTAGAGCGTTTCCAGATTCAAATTTCAATAAACAAAAACATCAAGATTTTTTTTTTTTTTTTCTATTTTTATCGATTTTGGATCGTCTCTCTTAAAATTTCTTCCATTTAATGGTTAATTATATCTATATTGTATACGGGATGAAATAAATTCTCAAAATTTCGATCAATAATTGATGATTTTAGAGACTGAAATTTAACCCAGGAAAACCTGTCACAATTAGGTTAAATTGCGGGCGAAGAAGAAACATTTCATGGATCAGTTTGCAACATTTATAAGTGTTCATATGGTGACCATAATGACAGTTTAGAACAACTTTTTCGGGTTAAAACTTTTCTTAATTTGTTAGCAACAAATAGTACAATTTCCTTTTTAAAACACTTATTAGCGTTGGTTAAAAGCAGTGGCCGCTGCTAAACATGTTGAAACCTTTTTTCAGTGCAATGTTTGATCCACCCCATCCGCAAATAGTTAGTAACAAAGACATATGTTTCTAAACCTGTCCCACTATTAATTTACCTATTTATTTTTAGATTAATATTGTCCCATTAATAGCTGATTTTATATCATTTGATGATACTCATGTTTATATTCTTTATGTATGTGTTTTAAAATGTTTTTTAATGATATAAAATTTACAAAATCCCTGACATAGTTTGAGAGATAAATCATTTCTAAATTGTATTACTAGGTCAATTAATAGCGGACGGAGGGACTATTAATTAACTTTGGAATTTTGATCGACTGCACACTGTTGCAGCTGTAATCTTGTTCATTTTGTTTTCCCATGGCCTTTTCCCCAGGTCTACATCTAGTTGATTTATTTACGGTAATACTGGTTACAAGCACACATATGCATCCTGATTGTAGCTGTCATGGCTAACTGTTGTGCAGGTGAAAATATGATCCACATGACTGAAGCCGACGAGCGAAAATGCACAATAGGGGGGCCGGCATGCACAGACTCAACAATATGCAATTCCTATTGTAACGGGATCTATCAGGGCGGAGTAGGATCCTGTAATTTAATCGTTGGTACCCCACTAAGGTTTTGCTTGTGTGTCTTTGATTGTCCTGTCGAACCACCGAAACCCAGGAGCCCCCCGGGCCCACCTAAAAGATGCAACAGTGGGGGGCCCGCATGCACAAACTTTGAAACATGCAATTCCTATTGTAGCGGGCTTCATCAAGGCGGAGTAGGAACCTGTGACTCTATCACGGGTACCCCGCAAAGGCTATGCTTGTGCCAGTTCGATTGTAATCCCGATGCTAAGGCAGGGTCTTCCAAGGTTTGAATGTTAGCCATCGGTGAGATGGCCATCAAACAAGGACGGATATATGCTATCACTGTTTTTCTTTATCACCCAATATGGATGAATTGTTGTAGCACAAGGTTTAATAATAAAACAAATTCTAATTCCTTTTCTTAGTCGTAAAAGAAATGATGGAAATGTTATTCCGCTTCCCAATCTCCTCCCCGTCTGGCGTGGTGCGAAAACGTGCGCAAAAAAATAAAAAATTATAACTACAGATAAGGAAATGTGGCTTAACTTTGTAAACATTATAATTTAGATTAGGATTAGATATCATTGCTAATTTGTCTCTTTTAGATTTTAATTAACGGTGCGCGAGTTATAACATTAAAGGTGTCACTATCCATCCCCAAAAAACCCATCAAAACAAAAGTAACACAAAAATCTCCAGAAAAAAAAAGTAACACAAAAACTCCAAAGAATTTGTTGAAACCAATTTTGAAATTTGGGGTTTTTGTATCAATTTTTAAAATTTTGAGGTTTTTGTATCAAGTTTGTTTAAGACGGAGTTTTTAATGGATCCTAACATTTGAATGGGATTTTTGTACCACAAGTTTGGTCACATTGGGTTTTTATGACTTGTTATGTTTAATTAAATGAAAAAGATACAATAAAAACTCTATAAATTAATGTTGTGGAGACCATCAAAATTTATTAATTAAGCGAATTATTAATTACATAATCGATAAATTAATAATTAATTAAAACTTTATTAACTTATTGATAAATTTCATATCAAATCATTAGTTTTTTATACAAATAAATGCCAGATCATGTCTTTTATAATTCCTATAATATGAGATCACATTTTTATAAACAAAATATCCAATCATATTTTTTATTTCCTATCTAAACACAATTTTAGACAATTTGGATGAACATACGGACAGTGAAATCACTCAAGACTTTCAAAATTTGATTGAGAAGTTGGGTTATCACAATTCAATGAATGTCGAAGATATCCTAAATTATCCGGAAGAAAATGAAGCTACACAGTTGGTAACCGATGAAGAAATAATCAAGAACGTTATGAGAACTGATAAGGATGTCAAAGAAAATGATGAAAGTTCTACGATAGAGGCCCCTTCATGAAACGAGGCAATTAAAGTGACAATCACATTGAATAATTTTTTGCTGAGCTATGAGAAAAAACACCAAAATCCTTACAATGATAAGAAAAATTAGAGATGAAATTCAATGCGATATTGATTTTAACAAAAAAACAAAAGACAACTAAATTATTTTTCAAAAAGTCTTCGTAAACCATTAATCTATTGACTATATATATAATGCATTATTAATTCATATTTCACATGGGCCTAGCTATATATGTAATCAAAAAAATATTATCTTATAATTTTAACGAATTATTAATTTGGCACGTTGTCCTCAACTCAGAACCGGTCAAAAATATTATTTAAGAAAATTTATTAAATAATCGAGTATTAATTAAACGAATTTCCACTGTAATTTAATTAAATAGGATAACCGTTAAGAAGGAGCAATCTAATATTGTTTAATACCTGCACACTCTTTAAAGGAGTGTGCAGAAATATGGACTCTATAAAAATATACTATGCTTATTAAACATTTGGGTTTTATTTTAGTTCCATGTATACCAACACTATTTAGAATGGTTAGCATTTATATTAGGAAAGGTCAAATTTGGAGAAAAAAATAGAAATTATTAATTTGGATAAAGTTGTTTTTAGAAGAGACAGCTGTATCTTATTATTTATCCCTCATGGCTAAATCCAAATTTCTCTCCCACCAAAAATTTATCTGCGAGTATGGGCCCCTTTGAACAGGATTTTACTAGCACTACCAATGGGAATCCGATTACCCAAACCAGTGGTCTAGTTCCCGGTCCTAATATTGAATCCATTAATAATTTACTACCCGCGGGGTAGACCTATTAGTAGTATCGGGTCCCAATCGGGTTTGCTCAGTCGATATCCGTTAATTTCGTCTTTTTCACTATCATCATTCGGGTCTTAAGGCAAAGAAAATCTCCCATTATGCTCTTTTTTTATTCCATACTAATCTCCTTGCACTATGTTGACTCGCGTTTGTGCTTCAAAAGAGCTCGAGCTTTTCTCCTCTTACAATTTCTTGTCCATGTACTGTATGGTATGTTAATAATTTTAACTGTGATAGAAAATTTTGGTCTGTTCTTTTATATCTTTCCGCTGTGTTTATTAACATATTTTCTTCTTAAACTATCGAATATACCATTTAGGTTTTATAGTTATAAAATCATTTTTAATATAAACTCAATCCAAAAATTCTAAATAGTATTATCCCCATATATAAAGGAAAAAAAGTCTAGTATTCTTCACTCCTTTTTTAAATTAAAATATCTATGAATAACTATAAAATTCTTAATAAACCTGGCTTGATTGCGGTATACCTTATTTTGAAGTAAAACCAAGCCACCCCTTAACCTTATATTTTCTAAATGGCTAATATGTCCTTGTTTAATTAACACTAAAAATTATGATTAGGTTAATTAATTGAGTTTAGATTGAATAGATTAAAAGTTAGGAATTGAAGTTATGAAATTTTATTTTTGATTGAACTTTTTTGGGATGATTTTTGATGAGAATTTTTTTTTTTTTGAATATCTCTTGCAAACGAAAATGAAGCACACAACCGAAACACTTTTAAAAGGTGATTGCAAATCTGTGGTATGAAATCATACTCAAAATCAAAGAAGAAATCCACACTTTCAATTCTGAAAATATGAAAGGTCGGCAGGGTCGACTAATGAAGATCATGCCGACCACTCTACGCCGTCAAGGCATACGGTTGAAGAAGGTGTCGGCTTTATATGGCCGGCAGGGTATACGAATGAAGAAGATGCCGGCTGTAATATTTTTGACACACGGGAGACTGTTATAAATGCGCAGGTAGTCGACATGGTATTGATTTATTACCTTGTCGGCTTCCTTGTTGTCGGAATTTATTAACTTTCTTACCTTGTCGGCTAGCGTTTAGCCGGCATGGTTGTAATATTATAACCTTGCCGACGTTGGCTACCCCCAAAAAGGAGTGAATTCTAATAGATGCAATTCACTTTATTCATTCAACTTAAGAAGAAATCGTAGCCTGGACACAAAAACTACAACAAGAATATTTTTGGGCACTGCACGTGTCACCACCAATCATACCAGGGGATACACCAACATTCAACCACCCGATAACAGATAAAAGAATAGCAACGATATCGGTAGGTTGGTCCACTACAAATATCAACTGGATTAAGAGTAACACGGATGGAGCATCCAGAGGCCACCCGGGATTTGCAGGAGATGGATTCGTCTGTAGAGACTATGATGCATGAACTTTAATATCTATGGCTCAACCACTAGGAATTACGACAGCACTAACTGCAGAAACATGGGCCTTACTATTGGCTTCAAGAACAGCATCAGAGAGACAATGTCCTAGAATTCTTTTTGAAACAGACTCGGAGAACCTCTTGCGTTTCATCACATCAACTGCCTCGCCACCTTGGCACATAGCAGAAATGATTGAAGAAATAAAAAGTTGACTTAGGCAAATCCCACAAGTCGCTATACAACACAACTACAGGGAAGGAAATCAAGCAGCGGACGGATTAGCAAATCATGCAGCGGATGGAATCCAAGCATGAAACTATTAAACCAAAATCTGGGACCAGGCAATCCCATCCTTTATCAGTCAAATTTTGTTTCAAGACTCTGTGGGTACCACATACCTACGACAAGTTGAAAATTAACTTATTATAATAAAATCTATGCTTCAAGAAAATAAATAAGTATCGTAATTGCGCACCTTTTTGGGGTATATTTTTTATATGTCCCTACTTTTGATACCCAATAAATATATCCTTATACAATAATAAATATGTCCCCACTTTTTAATAACCTTATTCATTTAAAATTAGATTACCTTAATACCCTCACCCATATAATATTTTTCTTTATTTCAAAATGGAACAAATTTATTCCTCTACCACTTCACCACCACCACTAGCACCCCCACCACCAACATTCAACTACCATTCCACCACCACCGTTCAACAACCACCACCTACAAACCGCCACCACCACTCCTTCACCACCACCACCATTCTTCCACCACCGCTAGTTCGTCGCCTCCACCACCACTAGTACGCCGCCGCAACCACCGCCAGCGCCGCCATCACTGGTTCAGATATTTTTGTATCAACAATAGTAGTTGATTCAAATAGAAATAGAACCAACAGTAGAAGATGATCCAGTTTAGGGGATCAACAACGTTAGTTGATACAAAAAAAAGAGGATCAACAATGAAAGTTGATCCATGTAAATGGAGTGAACTTGGCTTGAGTCGAATACGCATCATTTGACATGGAGTCAGTCATGCTACCATTGCACCACAAGTTCAGCATTGGGAGAAATTTACATGATTTAAACTACAAGCATGGTTATACTAATCCAAGAAAATATTGTCAACAATAGGAGTTGAAAGGATCAACAACATTAGTTGACCCCATAAAAAATTGGATCAACAACAAGAGTTGATCCCATAGATAGGATCAACAACCGTAGTTGATCCATAAAAAATTGGGTCAACAACAATATTTGATCCCATAAATGCGATCAACAACAAAAATTGGTCCCATAAAAATATACAAACAATAACAAATGATTATCACCTGTAGCTTCACCACCGTTGGGTCTCTCTGAAAAGTTCTTAAACCTAGACAAGCACCACCACCGTTCCAAAGGCAATAAAATCACACTTAATCTTCTCCGCCGCCGCCACCACCACCACCAAAAACAATCACAACCACCACTATCTCTATCTCCAGTTTTATCAACAACAGTAGTTGATCCCATAAAAAAATTGGGTCAACAACAGGTGTTCATCCCGTAAATGGGATCAACAACCGTAGTTGATCCATAAAAAATTGGGTCAACAACTGTAGTTGATCCCATCAGCAACAACAATTGATCCCATAAAAACATATAAACAATAACAAATGATCATCACCTGTAGCTGCACCACCTTTATGTCTTTCTGAAAAATTCCCAAACCTAGAAAAACACCACCACCGTCTCAAAAGGCAACAAAATCACACTTAATATTCACCGCCGCCGCCATCACCACCACCAAAAACATAGCAGCAACCACCATTAATTATAACAAAACCTAAAATAAAGTTGAATCATACCATTTTCTGAACCAATAAATCTCGATCTCTGAAATATGAATCTGCAACTTGAAATCAATCTTTGAATCTGGTTTAGAAAGTCGTTGAAATCGAAACAAAAAAAAACAAAAAAAACAAATCTGAACCAGCAACTTGATATCTGAATCTACAACTCCAAATCGAAAACCAATAAAAAAAATCAATTTTTGATGCTGGTTTAGAAATCATTGAAATCGAACACAAATCGTGATATCTTTGTTGATGCTAGTGGCGGACGTGACGGAGATTGTGGTGCTGGTTGTGGTGGGTGCGAGATTGTGCTGGTGGTGAGGCGATGAAGATGGTGAAACGAAGAAGAGAATGGAGTTTCTGTGTAAAACGAAGAAGAATGCAAGAAAGAGAGGAAGGTTAAATAAGGTAAATCATAATTATTTTTTTGGAAAAATTTACAATTATACCATCAGGGATATTTGTAAATTTTGCTAGGAATATTTGTGAAGGCCCATCAAAAAAAGGGACAACAATTCAGTTACCACCCTTTTTAGGTCCTTTTCCGGCCGGCTTGGTAATTATATACTATGTAGGAATTCTTTTTATTTAGGCTACTTATCAATGAATAATACTTGCGCTACAATATACACTTTATTCTATTTTGATTATGTTAGATCTTTGCAAATTCTAGATTGGCCTCTGATTGCAAACCAATGTGATGTAAATAATGTCCCCGAATGAGTAAGTTCTACTTTCAAAATCAGATTGTTAATTGAAAGAATCAAATGGGATGTATACACGCACTTCGAATATGAAGATATATGAATCAAAATATTTTTAATTTTATCCAAATGAATACTTATAAATTTAAAAATTAAGGAATTTACCCACTTAATTTTTTAATGGCCTTTCCTTCAGTTGCATCTTCCATCGTCTTTCTCTTTTAACGATAGGATAACTCTCAGCAAATTGCAGGATTTACGGTCAACAAGTGTTATGAAGTGCAATTGCATGATGATCCAGTTGGGGACTTTAATGAATTTTTATGGAAGAAGAATGTTCCACCAAGAGTAAGCTTTATGTTATGGGCCTATCATTCTTTACCTACACGTAGTATGCTTGCTCACAGGAGAGTTGAGGTTGAGAGTGAGGATTGTTTGTTTTGTGGCAATGAGTTGGAGACTGCATATCATATGTTGTTGCATTCTGATTATGCTTATAAGGTGTGGTTCAGGTTTATTGAGGGTTTTAAAATTGCATGGGTTTTCCCAGAGTTATTATTGAATCGATTTTGAATCATGGAAGCTTAATAACTTGCAAGGAAGGAAAAATGATATTTGGTGGAAAGTAATATGTGCAATACTATGGCACTTGCGAAAGGAAGGAGAGGAATTCAACAGTTCATGGAGGGAGAGCAAATGATATGGAAGATGGTTATTAGACCGTCAATCGTGTTTTGGTTATCAGAAACAAATGTTTTTAAAGACATTCCTTTAGGCTCAATCTTGTTTAACTGGAATATCGTATTAAACATGCAATTAATGTATGTTTAAGACTTCTTCCGAAGCTGTAGTTTTGTAAGACTTTTTCTTTAATATAAACTTCTTTTTCAAAAATAAATAAGTAAATAAAAATCAAATGTTTTAGCAAATAATGTGTCCTTTTTTTGTCTCTTTCGGCTTCTCCGAAAAGATGAAGGGCGATATATTAAAAAGGACTAATACTCGTTAAAATGATGAGCAATTGACGAAAACATAAAAGAACACAATTTTTTGATTGTTGTCGGATATTGTTTTCCAATTACAAATTAGGGTACTTAAGAAGTAACTTTCAGAAATTTTAGTATTCAAAGACCGATTTTACAGACGTGGAAATTAATTGGGGATGTGATAATAAGACAAAATAGGGATATAAATAATAAATCTGGGTCATTTCTATCCAGGTAATTTATATAATTTATAATATATCCCTCATTAATCATGTGTAGTGATTAATTATAGTTAGCTAACTTAGTAGATTAGTTTGATAGTGATTAGGCGTCTGAAAAATTGTGTAGTTAGCAATGACGCTGGTAGTGATTTTGGTAATTTTGTTTTTCATAAATTAGGAGTTGTTATTCAAAGAGGTGTTGGAGCCCAGCTTGTTACTAGGTTACCAACCAAAAGCTTTGTTTAATCTTTATTAACATAAAATAAAAAAGTTTTGATTAGTATAAATCATTATTATTAAATTTGTTTATGCAACAACATTAAATCAAGATATTTTTGATCACGGAGGTTTAGGTGAAGAACCAACCCAGAAAAGTAAACAAGTTTAATATACAAGTAGTCCAAATACTCATGTATAGGAATTAATGTATAAAAATTTGATTTTTCTTCATTGAATTCGCCATTGTTATTGCCTGAAAAAGCTCATTATCGGCGTGCTAAAGTATGAATACCATGCCAGTATAAACTGCGGAAAATGGGTCATTTGTCCAAATATTTTTAAATCACGGTTCAAATGGATGGGTAAAAAATAGTTTGGGTGAAATGGCAAAAAAAAAATAGTAAGGTTGAAACTGGTTTCATCCTAGCTTAAATTTAAAAAATAGCAAGGATGAAACTGGATACATCCTGTTTAAATTAAAAATAAGAAAAAATATTTGAAATTAGGCACGATGAAATTGATTACATCCTGCCTATTTTTACAGTTTTGGCCATTTAAACAGTATCAAAATCTAACTGTCCATTTCACCCAAAAATTGTTGATTTTAGTCTTTTTAACCAATTTTGTGTATAAACTATGTCGGCATGACATCTGAATTTCAAAATTGTAGTCAACGTTTTATATATAAAGAATGCTCCTTAAGTAAACTACCGGCACAAAATGTTCATTACTAAGTACGCCGGTAGTAGTGATGGCATGGTATATTGATTAACTTGCTATGCCGGCACATTATGCAAATTTTCTAGAAACTTGAGATTATTTTTTTTGCTATCGGCATAGATAGATTTATATCGAACATGCCGGTAATTAGTTTTTGTAAACATAATTTATTTGCAATTAAATATCCTTTTATCAACAGTATATTTTGGTTCTGATTCAGATGAAAAAGTAAATAAATAAATTAGGACAAAATCTTTAATTTAAGATCAAAATCTTGGTAGCATTTAGGAAATCTTGGTAGCATCTATGATGCATCCCTATAAATATAGCGCCTGTCTTCGATTAGGCATAGTCCATGGAGAAAAGCTTTTCGCAACCACTTCTTTGAAAACATCAACAATTGTTTTCTTCGTCAGGGTCTATTATGGCTAGATTCTCCACAATCATTTCATTCATTCTTGTCCTTTGTATCTTCGCTTCAGGTTTGATTCTCATATCCATTTATAACTCATTGACTTTGGTCATGGCAATATGAATTTCGGTCTTGATCATCGATGTTGTAGAAGTACCAAAATATTTTACTTTATATGGACTTTGGTGTATCTGTTGCAATCTTGATCTTTCCAAAAGTGCAGTTTACTTATTATCGTTGCGCCATTTTAGGAGGCCTTCTGTATGCCGACTCTATTGTATTTTGTCCGTCAGGCCTTCATGGACCTCAAAACTGGATTTTTTTTTTTACGAAACTAAGCGAATCTTAATCATTTTCTTTTAGATTTTTTACACTATAGAGTTGTTAATCAATATATGTGTCGTAAACTAAAAAAAAAATTTAAGCAACACCATCCGTAAATAGAGTATTTCCATATTGAAATTCCAATAATAAAAAAAAATATATCAAAATTTTAAAATTTTTCAATTTTGATCAATTTTAGATCATTTCTCTTAAAATTTCTTCTATCAAATGGTAAACTATATTATATTGTATACGGGTTGAAATAACGGAAAATGGGTCATTTATCCAAATATTTTTAAATCACGGTTCAAATGGACGAGTAAAAAATAGTTTGGGTGAAATGGCCAACAAAAAAGATAGTAAGGATGAAACTGGATACATCCTGTGTAAATTTAAAATAAGAAAAAATATTTGAAAATGGGCACGATGAAACTGGTTACATCCTGCCTATTTTTACATTTTTGTCAATTTAAACAGTATCAAAATTTAATTGTCCATTTCACCCAGGAATTGTTGATTTTGGTCTTTTTAACCAATTTTGTGTTGAAATAAATGCCGATAATTTCGGTCGGTGATTGAAAATTTTAGTGCCCGAAGCTTAACCCGGAGAAACGGGTCACGGTTACAAACTTAGGACCTTTTCCCCGTATCTACATCTAGTGGATTTATTTATGATTAAACCGATTACAAGCATACGTGTGCATTCTGATAGTTGCTGCCGTGGATAATTGTTGCACAGGTGAAAATATGGTCCACATGGCAGAGAAAACATGCTCAAAAACCCGAGGGGGCCTCGCATGCACAAGCTCAGCAGCGTGCAATTCCTATTGTAACGGGCTCTATCAAGGAGGAGAAGGATCATGTAACCGTATCGAAGGTACCCCACAGCGGCTGTGCCTGTGCTATTTCGATTGTAAACAAGGACCCCACAAAAGATGCACAAGAGGTGGTCCACCATGCACAAGCTCAGCAGCATGCAATTCCTATTGTAACGGGCTTTATCAACGCGGAGAAGGATCCTGCAGCGTTATTGAGGGCACCCCACAAAGGTTGTGCTTGTGCGAGTTTGATTGTTAGTGATATAGGTGAGATGACCATCAAACAAGGCCGATAAATCATTTTTTTTCTCTTATCACCGAACAAGAATAAACTGTTGTACGGAGGCATGGTTGAGTAATAAAACAAATTCTAATGCCTTTTTTTTTTTGATCGGGAACAATAACGAAAAAGAACGGAATTGCTATTCGGCTCCCCACTCTGCTCCCTATTCTCCTCCATGTTTTATGTGATGAGAAAAGGTGTACAAAAAGTTAAAACCAGGTGAGCTGTTTATCTTTTTTCCGTTTTTGTTCTCTAGCCTCTGCACTTGTTCTTCCCCAGATCCCCTTTCTATATCTTCTTAACGGTTGATGTTTCTCTCCTTACAAAATAACTACAAAATGTTTGCTCAAATATGGTGTATTAATCATCAATGAATTGATAACAAAACTAATCTTGGCCTCCCTCTAGTGATTTATAGATTTTCATGAACAAATAACATTTTAGCCGCCGATCAAAAAGGAGAAAAAGAAAATTTAGCTGCATAAGTTTGTTCCAAAGTTTTCATAACTTGGTGGGTTATATTTCTGAAGTAATTAACTTTGATTTAATTAAATATTGGTCATAGACTGATGAGAGGGAAAATGACCACGAGATTATTCTTGCTGATGCATACACTTACGGATGGATTGACCCAACTTAATCGGTTGACACGAGGTTAAACAGAAGGAATTTAAAGTTAGAGCATCTCCAATGAGACTTTTTCAATTTCCTGATAATTAGGCCACATAGGATTTTTCAACTTTTTAACAAAAGTCCTTCTAGAACGAGAATGTTTGGATTAAATGTGAGGGTGATGTGTAAGGTGGTTATCAAGACATCCTTAACCTCGTCCTCTAGTTTTAGAGGTTCTTCTAGACGATGTAAATATCCTAGTCACTAATATCTATGGTTATTAACAATTAAATTAAATATGTAATTTTAGAATCAATGGCTTAAAAGGTTCTTAACGAATGCAACGAAATTTATGGTTGGAGATATTAGACTTTAAGTTCTCAAAGGATATCTTACTACTTCAACCACGTAGGAACCACACTACATCTCATTGGAGATGCTCTTAATGAGATGAATACCTGTTACCTTTATCTGATACTCTGATTCATATAAACAAACCATAAGGAGTCATCTCAATGTAAAAAGAAATTACAAGGATTGGACAGTTTTCATTTCAAGTTTTCAAGAGTAGATATTTGACAGGGAGAATCCGAAGGGGGCATGGGGACCAATCACAATTTGACGGTTATATTTCTTATCTTGGAGGGTTTCACTTAATTTTTATTTTGATTTTACACTCCGAAATTACCCAAACATATCTTGTTAATCTAATAATAACTAACCTAAACTAGGTCAATGCAAACCGATTGTATATGGAAAGAAAAAAACAAACCTAGTATCTATTTTTCTCTATTGTTTACGGTTTTTCAACCCAGAGGTAAGTTCTTGATTATTGTAGTTTTTACAGTGGTAAGTAAATTTTCGTACTTAGGAAGTTGATTTCAGACTTAAATTATAATATTAACTGGCAAATAAAGGAAAAGATAATGACAACATGGAGAGATTACTAAGAATCATGATTCCACCAAGCTCATATTCTATGGTTCAAATATAATTAATGCTCCAAAAATAAAAATTACTGAATCAATGCTTAAGGTAGATTTTTTAAACATTAATTGTAAATCTTAAGCATGGATTATCAAAAGAATTAACTATAAGCATAAATCATCAAATAAAATGATAACTAATATAAGAAAAATCATGAATTAGTTTATTTTAATGCAAAAGTCATAAAAAAATTACTTAAATATACCGCAAGATGAAATTTGGCTTCCTCCGTCATCCCAGTGATGGGATTTAGCTCCTCATGTCGTGAAAATTCTCAAAACATTTATTCATGGCTCAAAAGGTGTTTACCATGAAGAAAGGGGAGAAAATTAACAAAACCACGAAACGTTACAACTGAGTGTTGCAAGATTTAAAATTAATTGCTACAATGGAACTATCACAAACACCGCTCATAAACGAAAATTACTTTGTGTATGTTCTTCGTGTTCTTGAGAATGAAACTTTTTTGGTGTTGTCTACAACTTCTTCGTCTTCATCTCATTTGTTGCTGCTGCGGAACCGCTATGCAGCGATTTTTGTTGCTCGACAACTACCCCTAACTCTCTATATGTTTGATATGAACCTCAAAAAGATTTTTTCTACAGGCCATCAAGGAAGGATACCAAATAGAAGTCCAAGAAAGATTTCAATGCAGTTTCACCCTAACGCATGGTGAAAATTTTGAAGCTATTGATTTTGTTTTAGGAAAAATAATCAAGCTAGCGCCTCATCAAAACTTCTCTGCTACTAGATAGCAAAAATATCCATTCAATCAAATTTACATCAAAACTTAAATTGGAAAGGTCCTAATTTACAACAGTTTTTTGATACTCTACAGTCATTTCAAGTTCTGACTGAAGAGGAGATTTGTAATACTAACTATCAGAAAGTGGAGGGGCATCATGGTGCTAGTCTTAGCCCAGATGACCACCTAACGTATCTTTGAGTTTGTGGCTCGTCTAAGCACACCCTCAGTTTTATTATATATATAAAAAAGAAACTTTATATATAACTTCGTATCCGACTTTAATAAAATTTACATTGTTGCGCCCCTAAAGTTAGAAGCTGACTAATCCAAGTGATTAACTTAATAAAAAGGCACTAACAATCTAAGTCATTTACTTAAAAATTCAATTAAGAAATCTTCTACAAAACTTAAAACCCAATAACTAACCCCGCTCAGAAATATATAAATAAGAACTCCTCTCAAATGATACATATACAATATTCATTTGGTTTACAAACATAATATACAACATATAAACATAATAGAAGTTACTCAACTAGCGAACTCAACACCTAAAGCTTTCACTACACAACTCTGATCTGTCTCTGAAACTGAAAGTGGGAATGGGTGAGCACATCATCCCTAAAAGGGGTGCCCAGAAGGAATAACATTAAACTTTCAAGTAATCATAAGTAAGATTTGGAAAACAATACATGTTTCGGAAAACAATACATGTTTTCCGAAACATTAACATTAGATAGTGACCAAGTCACTGGAATAAACAAACATGTATATGGACAAACTCCTTCTTCAAACAAATTACTATATTGAGTGTCGAGCAATTATTTACACACCATATTAGTTTATACTGGTGTCGACCAATTCCTTACACACCTAATACGCATAAAAGATCGAATTCATGTAGGTATAAATGAAGGAGCGTATCCTATATACGTCACTAGTGTAAAATAGAAGTTAAACCACTGGCAATAGAAGAGGTAATATCATCAAAAACGACTGTGATCATTACTTGTAATATATTAGTGGTTTTTTCCAAAACGATTGTGTCTCACAGAAGTTGATATCTTTAAAAATACTACTTTCGCTGACAGTCAATTGATAACACTGACATTAACAGTGGTTTCTAAAGTTTTAAATTAGAAAATATAAAAGTTAATCGTCTGTTTCCAGCAGTAGTTTATATGGGCTGAATACTTTTTAAAAGTCTGATTCGTCTGAATCCCAGTCTGACTAGGTTTCATATGACTGGACTGAAATTTGAAATTTATTACAATTTATAAAATCTGATTCACATTTCTGACTGGCATAAAATTTGAAATTCACTAAACTGAACTTTAATAGATGCTCATTTGAAGCATTCACCATTCAATCCAAATTCAAAATATGTTTAAAATAGTAATTCGATTTATATTAATCGAGTTGATAGTTAGGTCAAAAACCACGAAAAGTTTTACATGGGTACTGAATTCACACCATTCTAAGTTATAATTATACTTGAGCATTCTGAACTCCAAAAAATATAACGAAACTTCTTTCTATTTCAGTAAGTATTGGTCCAATTCACCTGTGTGCATTGAGGCTGCTGCTGATAAACACCTGCAGGAGGTCCTACCATTTCAACAGCTCCATCCATGGTTTGAGACTGCTGAAGCAGAGGGTGAACAGGTTCTCCTCCCATTGTCCGTGTTGGGTGATATATCCCAGCAAAGGCTGGATGCCTAGTTTGAGATGGAGCAAATGCTATGTGTTGTCCCTGAGGCAGGTTGTAGAAATAACCAGCCCGTATTCCAGAAATCTCTCTCCCTGGTGCAGGAACCCAGACAGCTGCACCACCTTCACTCTGCAAAAAAAATTGTAACTAAGTTATACAACATCAGATCTGAAGGTCACTGACAAAAGTAATATAAGATGTCAATCTTTCACAAATAATGAAATAAATGAATGAAAATGTTAATTACCAGTTAAAGGACCAGAAAGTAAGAAACTACATGGACATATTTCTTTTCTTTGTTGGAACAAGTATACACAGACTCAAAAAATAACTTTAATCAAGGTAGCAGGTTGAAATCATATAAACAAGTATAAGTGCTGCAAGCATTCAAGCATTCAGTCGAGAGATATTACCTAATATCCATCCAATACTCGTCGTCATCTAAAGATGTTGAAGAAAGAAGGTTGATTCATGGATGCAGCAAACACATACGGATCTTCATAAGCATTCACCTTTAGGACGGATCTCTTGGGAGATTCTAATACAAGATGCCAATGCTTTCTAGTCTCATCAGCGCAATAAAAGACTTCGGCAGCTTGAGAAGCATGGATGAAGGGTTCGTCAACTTCTTTAGAGCTTCTCTTAAACTTTTCGAAATTGACGAACCTCGAGTTTGTATCTGCATCCACAGATGATCCAGTTGTTTTGTCTTCGACCCGGACCCAATCACAGAGAAAAACCACTTCTGTGAAATCTTCATAATCGAGTTGAAGATTAATATCTATATTAATTGATAGAGCAAGGCTAAACAAACAATCAAGATCAGGATAATCAGGTAATCAAGATAAATTATAACTGGACCTAGCTTCACGAATCCCCGTGAAGTCTTTATAATAGCTAAACCCTAAAAAGGTTTATGAAGAGGACGACTCTAGATACAACTAGGATACACCAAAAAGTAGTGTCGGGGGTTCAAAGATCTTAGTTTCCAAGAGTTCTCCTTATATAGACATCAAACCTAGGTTTATTTCCGGTTAAGCTAAGATAAATTTGGAACCAAGCAATCTGCATCCACCATTAGATGAAAGGTTAGAAGCTAATTCATATATACACTATGTTAGGTAAACCGTAATCTAACCGTGTATAAAGACTATGTTCAACATGGTTAGCCGAAACTTGACGATTTGAACTTGAAAGCTTAACACTCATTTTCATTTTCACAAAGACGTTAACATTGAGTCACAATTATGTGATCAAATGAGTCTACTGCTAATTAGACTTCATAAAAATAATTTAATTGCAATTGAATCATAATCGAAATAGTTTGTAAATGTACAAAGTAGAATTACTTGAATCGTTCGTGAATCAGCTGAATCACAGTTTGCAGACCGATTTGCAAACTTATATTAAATTATTGTGTTCCGGAGTCAATAGAACTTTTCAGTTCATAAACCGGTTTGCACACTTGTGCAATTACCAAGTTCTGGACTTTTACAGAACTTTTCAGTTTACGTACCAGTTTGCAAACTTTGGACCCACTTAAAGTTCTCGAGTCTATGTAAATTTTTAGTTCACGTACCGGTTTGCAAAGTTTAGACCTTTTCCGGTTCCGGAGTTTGCAAAATATTTAGTTTGCGTACCGGTTTGGGTACTAAACTGGTTATAGAACATATAACTGTATTGGATCGCATACCGGTTTGATTGTTTCAACCCAGTTTCCTTTCCACAGTTCCACAGTGGTTTGTCTATGAATATACGTACGTATCCGGATCACGAAACAAATTATTTTTCCAATGATGTACATACGAATATGCATATAACACAAATCTTAAAGTTGATATATATCCATCCGCTACGTGTACGAATACATGTATTTAGGTTTCAGACATATAACAGTTTTCTCTGTTTGCAAGACTGATAACATTGTCTTGTATTTCGAATATGGTAGTTCTATATTTCTCTAAATCAATTCAAACATTTCTGAATAAAATCAATGACACATATCACTATTCCAGGCTATTTTCGAATAATAAACTTGAATCACGATTTGGTTCCGAACAATAAATTGTTCTCCACCGAATTTTATCAAATATTTCGAGAAATTCGTAAACTAAATAATTAGTTCTCGACTCAAAATTCTTGTCTATGCGACAATCGTCTCAAAGATAGAATGATAAATATAACTTGAGAAATAGGTGGTTCAGTCTTTACTTACCTTTTGTCGATGAAGTTCTCCAAATTTAGTCATAGTTTTGACAACTAAATTTGACAACAAGCTTTGTATTTCAACACTTGTGAGTTCGACCTAGCAATGCTCTATAGAGGTCTCTCGGCGGAAACCTATGACTATAGAAAAAATATGGAGAAACTTATGGCCTTTTGTTCATCCCTTGGTTTTCCTCGTCGGAGTAAAGAAAGAAGGGATTAGAAATTCCTTTGAGGAATTGTAGATATATTCCATTACTCGTAACCAATTAAGAATTTGGGTCATAGCAATAAGGACTTGGGTAGAGGGGAAAGAACCCCCACACCGAAGAAGAAATTGTAGAGATCAGTTAGTCTGCAGTTAGGCTTGCACTTATGTTGGTAACCAATTGTTATGATCTTTTTTTTTCTCGCACATTGTATGTTGAGTCGGATTTTTTCCTTCTCTTATTACTTTTAGACGCTTTTTATCTTGTATTTATTTTTTCTTTTTGGAAAATTTTAACCAGAAAAACAAAAAAGACGACATCTCCTAGGTTATAGGATGTTACAACACTATCAAATTTTACTTGTGCAATACAATAACGGTCTGTTCGGCACGTCCAAAATGGAGGTAGTAAGAGGGAGTATTGTATTTGAGGATATAGTGCAGTTGCGTTTAGGTGTTTGGCATGTTAGTATTGGGATGCATTGGAACTACCTACTGCATTCTGAAAAAGCGGGGGTCTAACAACACCACCCAATATTTTCCTTAGAAATATGTATGGACAAACTAGAATATACTTTCAAGAGAATCAACAAGACTCAATCAATTAAAAGTATATCAACGAGTTTTTATCTCTCTCTTGATCTGATTTAATCAAGCAGATCCTGCGAGTTCTAATCAAATACAAGGAATAACTTGGACGGTACCAAAGACCAATATCCAAGGATTAATCAACGACAATCAACAACCAAAGGTTGGATTATACTAATTGATGATCTAAACGCACAACCTGTATTATTTCAGTTATAAAGATAAATCAATATAATGCGGAAACTGAAATAACAAGGACACCAGAAATTTTGTTAACGAGGAAACCGCAAATGCAGAAAAACCCCGGGACCTAGTCCAGATTGAATACACACTGTATTAAGCCGCTACAGAACTAGCGTACTCCAAGCTAACTTCGGACTGGACTATAGTCGAACCCCAATCAGTCTCCCACTGATCCAAGGTACAATTGTACTCCCTACGCCTCTGATCCCAGCAGAATACTGCGCACTTGATTCCTTTATCTGATCTCACCCACAATTAAGAGTTGCTACGACCCAAAATCGCAGGCTTTGACAATAAAAAAATCCTTCTCACACAGACAAGTCTAAAGGATCAATCTGTCTCCCACAGAAAAACCCTAAAGTTTTTGTTCCATCTTTTGATGATAATCAAGGCGAACAGGAACCAATTGATAATCCAGTCTTATATTCCCAAAGAACAGCCTAGATTAATCAATCACCTCAAACAATCTTAATCGTATGGTAGCGAAACAAGATGGTGCGGAATCACAAACAATGGGACGAAGATGTTTGTGATTACTTTTTATATCTTTCCTATCGGAGAAATCAAACAATCTCAAGTCAATCAATATGATTGTACTCTTACGTAAGAAGATGCAAGATCAGATCACACAACTACGATAAAAGTAGTATCAGTCTGGCTTCACAATCCCAATGAAATCTTCAAGGCGTTTAACCTGGTTATAGAAGAAGAAAACCAAAGGTTAAAGGAGAAACGACTCTAGCACGCAAACTAGTAGCACATGTAAGGTGTGGGGATTAGTTTTGCAGAGTTGCTAGATGTCCCCTTATATAGTCTTTCAAATCAGAGTTTTTCCTTAATAACAAAGCAATCAATATCCATCGTTAGATGAAAACCTGATTTAGATTCAAGCTAATATTTCTCAACCGTTAGATCGAAAACTTAGCTTGTTATACACAAATGAAATGTGCGCTTCTAGGTTTGTTAACCGTACCCAAACGTGTACATTGTTGGTTCAACAATAGTCAACCAAAAGGTTAGACATATGAGCATTTCATATCAACCATGTTCTTCTTCACCATAACTAGTTCAAATGAATCAATTTAACTAGATAGAGAGTTTTTCAATTGCAAGGAAATCTTATGTAACTACACAAAACACAATTGAAGCAAAGATGATTTGATTCAATCCAATCGGTTCATGAACTTTTATAGCCACTGTTTGAAAATAGCATTCCTTAGTCTTTTTAAGTTTAAGTTCAGAAATCATCTTCAGATATATAACCTTCTCAAGTTCGCACACTAGGTTCGCGGACTTAAGCAACCGGGCAGAGTTTACAAACTCCAGCATAAAATCTCGGAATAGACTTTACGTCGGTTCGCGTACTAGTACACACACAACTAGTTTATCAACTTCAGCAGAATTTATCGGGATGAGAAGTTCGGAAGTTCGCGGACTGGGTTCGCAGACTTGGAAACAAGCCAATTTTCCGGTTTCTCTTGATCAACAAAGTTCGCAAACCGTGGTTCAAGGAATAGGACTTATAAATAAATGTGTTTCCGAAACAATGTTTATTTCCACCATTGATTATTTAATCTAAACTCTCATTCCAATCATTGAAACATTCTTAGAGCACGTTATACAATTGTTACACCATTTCTCGTCAAAGCAATTTTCAAAGTGATTGAAACATATCATGACTTTCGTCATTAGGTAAAGATAAAATTGGTGGAAGCGAAAAGCTTACCAACACATATTTCGAGATATATATAAGCGATGTATACTCGACTCGAAATACCAAATGTGTATAATCATAGTCTATATATATAGCATACGAATTTTTGTCTCAAAGAGTAAGAGATAAAATAGATAGACTTTTGAGTGACAGAAAAGTTCAAGTCTCCACATACCTTTTTGTCGAGAAGTTCCACTGGTTCCTTGAGTAGATCTTCGTCTTGTATGATGAATCACCATGGAGTCCTTGAGCTGAACTACACTTACTATCCTAGTCCGAGACTTAGCTATAGTAGACTAGAAATCAAGACTTATAGTTTTGATCACTAACATTGACAAACATGCTTGAGATAGCAACGCATGCGAGTTCGACCGAGCAATGCTCTAACACATTCAAAGTAGCCCAAAGGCGTAATATGAATGCGGACCTCAGACCCCAGGTATTCGACTACCTCTTTTGGGCAATATTCGACTACATCCGTTTTTTTCTAACACTATATAAACAATTTTTTTTTATCGACCATTTTTCCCCTTCCTTTTCTCCCTTCCTTCTACGAGCAGAAAGATCGAAGAACAAAAACCAAGTTTTTGCGGTAATCTTTTCTAACTTTCCTTGTCCCTTCATCTTTCTTTTTTGTTATTCTTCTTGTGTTTTGTCTTCTGCCTCGTATTCTACTTCGTAACTCGAATGGTTCCTTAAAAATAAAAAACTCTAGAATTTTTTCATTGTTTTAAGACTACAAATCGTGATAGATCTTTATCTCCATATAAATAGAAAGTTATAATTACCCTTAATTTCAACCTGTGTTGAATTTGGTGGAGAAACCCTAGATTTGAATCCCCCGAATTGTGATTCTTTGATTTTCATGTTCTTTAACGTTGATTTGAATCATTTTTAATCTTGCTAGTAATAGAAAGATATCTGATTCATGTTATTCATATCTAAATGGTGCTTATGAAATTCTATAAGTGATGCATGTTTAGTGTATCTATCACCAGAATCTTTATATTTGAATCCGCCAAATTGGGATTCATTATTTTTCATGTTCTTTAACTTTGATTTGTAACATTTTTTTATCTTGCTAGTAGTACACATATCTCTTGTTCATGTTATTCAGAACTATATGACGGTTGTTAAATTGTTTATGTACTTTAGGGAAGTATTACTTAGTCGATGCAGGCTATCCAAATGCTTCAGGTTTCTTAACTCCATACCGGGTTCGTTATCACCTAAAGGGCCGTCGTGGCCGTTTCGCAGAGAATTCCAAGGAATTATACAAATATAGGAATTCTTCAATGAGTAATGTGATAGAGAGGTGTTTTGGCCTGCTAAAAAAAAAGATTTACTTGTCTGTAGACTCGCAGGTGACTACATAAATTCTGATGGTGGGAACTTGTGGAGACCAGGAGATATAGGATGGTTCTGTAGCATCAACAAACACGTCATGTGGTCATTAGTTTTTTTGCTTAGTAGTTATAAATGCTAGGTATTTTTCTATATTTTGGAACCGGTATCATGTAGGTGGATTAACGCAACGGTTCACAAAGGTGAAGACTTTGAACATGGATGATACTTTTCCCCCTTCACTTTTGTACAAGGAGTTGGAACTAAAACACACTTTATGTATCTGTTTGATCTTTTAAGTAATATATTTGTATTGTCCGAAAAACAAACTCATCAGGTATCTTTCTTACTTTTTTTTTGTTTTTGTTTCTATTTTTGAAGTAGTTGCATCCCACTGCATTGCATGCCAAACACCTAAAGTCGAAATTCATCTTTGTATTACATCCTTTTTATAAACATGCCAAACACCTAAAATTGAACTACATGTAGTTCTAATGCATGACATTCCAACTGCATTTAGTTGGCAATGTCTTGCATTGCAAATCCTGACGTGCCAAACAGACCCTAAGAATTTTTTTTGAGTGTTATTGAACCCATTTGCATTTATTTTTTCTCTAATTACTAGGGATGCACATGGGCGGGTATGGGCGGGTATAAGCTAAAACGAACCTCGCACCCACATACTGCGGGTTTTTTTTTTTCATAACCAACCCCGTACCCATAAACAGCGGGCGGGTTTTGTTACCCGCCCGCTACGGGTTGGGCGGGTATGGGTTTAAACCCGCTTTATATTCAAGCATTTAGAGTAACTTCTATTCTCCTTGATTTAGTGAGAAAAAAAAACCAAAACCCCCAAAATATTCATATCTAGGAAGTTCACAGATGAAGATTAAGTGTTGAATCTGTTGATTTTTCGATTGTTGTCGATTTCTGGTGAAGATTCGAAGTTGTTGTTGTCGATTTCTGGTGAAGATTTCTGGTAATTGTCGTTCGTAGGTGAAGAAGAAGAACTGAGGAGGAAGAAGAGGAGAGGCCGAACAGAGAGAAGAGTGTAGAAAGTGAATGAGGGTTATCAGTTATCCTATCTACTAGTATTAGGGTTTCATAATGGACGACTAGGATTAGTTTTATCTAATGGTATATAATCTGCGGGTTTTTTGGGCGGGTATGGGCGGGTATTAGCTTAAACCAACCTCGCATCCACAGACAGCGGGTTTTTTTTCATAACCAACCCCGCACCCACAACGGACGGGTATGGATTAAAAATCCACGGATTTAGCGGGTACGGATGAGTTTGGATATCGTGGGCGGGTCTTGTGCAGCCCTAGTAATTACCTTCAAAAGAGGAAAAAGAAAAAAGTATTACTATTGTCCTTTTACATTCATAAGACTTATATCCCATGCAACTCAATTTCTCAATTCAAATGAATGGTTAGATTCGTCACAGAAAAATCAAAGCAAATGGCAATCACGAGGAGTAACAATGTGACAAATGTCCAATATGGCCAGATGGCCTCCTTCCTCTCTTTAGATCTAAGAGACACAACGAGCCTTAAACTAAACCAAAGTTGAGGGTTCTCTTCGTTTTCTCCGAAGCCGGTGTCTTTTCATTTCCCCGCCTTTTTACTTTACATTTTCCCTTGAACAGTCTCTCAATTCATCTCCAAAGCCGGTGCCTTTTCATTTCCCCTTTTTCTTTTGCATTTCCCCTTGAACAGTCTCTCATTCAACTTCTCTCATTAAACAAAACAAAAACAAGAACAAAAAACTCAATATGAGCAATTATCCAGAGAGTTACATGGAGAGCCTGGTTTTTCTTAAATTGGGTACTTAGTGAAGAAAAAGACTACTATTGGAAATAAGAAGAAACCTAAGCAACAGAGATTGAGGTAACTCTAGCATATCTTATGCACTAGGTAATGTTTTTGATTGCTATCTATATGGAGTCTGCAACTACTTTTAGTTACGAATGAAAATTTATACAATTAGAAATGATTTATTAGATTTCTTATGATGCATATTTGTTTTCTTATGGTGTTATCCATCTTCGATCTGATTTTGGTGTACCTTTTTTTCGTACATATATTATGGAACAAAATGTTACTGATTACATGAATTACACAAAGTTTGAAAAGAGAGGATCATCCCATAGTTATAATATGTGGGCAATAACTTTATGTTGACTGTTGATTTCTATGTTGTCTGAGGCACGAGGCGAGGCTCGAACACTATAAATCGTGCACCTTGGGGCCCTTCGCAGGCGCCTCAGTCGCCTTTGACAACATAAAGTCACTACATATGAAGTCATCTCAAGAGTATTTGCGAGGTGCCCACACTGTGATTCGTGCGACTTGGGCGTCTTAGACACACTATCCCTTTTGGCCACTTTAATCTTGTGCTGTGTATACAATACCCCAAGATAGCGTTACTGATTTCTGATTTGGCATTATTTAAAATTTGTAGGTTGCATATGCCCAATTGTGTTATATGTTTGGTTTTCGGTTGGTATGGACTTGTATCTTAGTGATATATATATATCTGTCTTTTGTTCTTCTATTTATTGCTCTCCTGGTAAACTTGTTTACTGTCTTAAGGCAAGCCAGCATTGGCTTCTGCGTCCTGTGATCCTTAGAGCATCCACAGAACTGTTTTTCGTCATTTTATATTTCATTTTAAATCATTTGCAATCATTTTATTTGCAGCCGTCAGTTGGTTTGTAACTTCCTTATCTGTCTGTTCATATTTCTGCTGTCACTTGTTTTTCTTGTATCTCGTAGTTGTAATATAATTTATTAATAGTTGAATTATTTTACCGGTAAACATGATAGTTAGCAAGAACCATCTGAGGTCCCATCACCAGCGGGCATCATTTCCAACAATGAAAATTTTGTATGCAACGTAGTGAAGGACCAGTATGGACCCTTGCAAGATCATGTGTGCAAACTGACAATGGTCTTAGAACGAAGCATTTCTTGGGATTATGAACAGGATTGTTGCCGTTATTTTTTGTTGATTGCATGGGAATAGATATTTTAGTTCGCGATAAAAATTAAAGCAAGAAAAAAATTGTGAACAGGGCCATTCCCATAGTGGGTTGGGCATTTTTTTTTGAACCGAACTTTTCTGCACGTTTTTTTTTTTTTTGCTGTTTGTTGATGAAGTGCGTGCGTTTTGCTTGTCCTGTAAAGCTACTTTCTAGATTTCTAAGTAATGCTTGAACCAGCATTACAGTGTCAGTAAGTAAAGGCCCCAAAATGTTTACAAGGAAAATCAGGGCGACGACGGAGTAGTTTCCTTTGATTTATCCCAATGATACGGAATCTGACAGCCGCTCAGGAATGAATAATTGTGTATCACAAATACATACCGCAGACAATGCCAATGGCACTTCGATCAACCAACTTAGTCATCTCCACGATTTTGAAGTACCACGTACACCAAAAATGCGTATCCCTTTATACAATATATCCCATAATGTTTAATCATTTAATGTGAAGGAGAAGGAAAAATGCGTATCCTCATTTAATCATTCATTTCATTCTAAACTTTATCAAGATCTCTTTGGGACTTCGTTCCCTCGTTTCTCTTCATGTTGTAAACTTGCATATCCGTATTCATGTGCAAAAACTAGTTCTTTTTGTCTTATAGCATTGGAAACTGGAAACTATGTCGTGGTATAGAGATCCTCAGTTGTTCTTATACTATAGTGGAAAGGGTTTGAATGTCGTTAAGGTTGACATACAATTAGAGATCGGCACCACTTTTCTATCTGGTGATATCATTGAAAGCGATGTTTAGATTTTCTTAAGACATGTTTCTTGCGGAAGCAACAACAAAGAATGTAATTATAAGGCCTTTTTACACATTGTAAGGAGAAAACCATGTTTTACAGGGATTAACTCTCTGGGTTTGTCGTGGCCTTAAAACGTCAATGTTAAAGAAGATTACAGACCTTAAAACCAGCAGAAGTGCCCGCGTTTATGATTAGGTCTGGTTCTAATGCTTGAATGGAAACATAAGTTACAAGAGATACTGAAACTGTACATACCCGAATGCAAGACTAAACCAGTTCTTAAATCTTGTTAAACCAAAGGGTCGCCAACCTTTTGGGTCTTCAGACTTGTAGTTGTAATAAATCTTACGGCTACACTCCACTAAAACTGATCCAATTTTTAGGTGATCATTATGAACTCTTGTTTTATTAATTGAAGATTGGGAATGTTTACAAAATAGATTCAAGTATTACAACAATTCTGCTTGAAGCCTAGATTCACTCTCTCTCTCTATTTCTATTTCTTTACCAAGACTTACCTTAGAATTCCCCTAGAAACAATGACCTCTCTCCTTTATATAGGATTTTACATAGTGGATGACAGCTAAGAATCCCATTATTTTCGGGATCACTATGCGACATATTCGCTCATATACAATCGCTCATCTTCGCATAGCATACTTCTTCGCATAATTCTTAACACTTTACTCGTGACTTTGCTGACATCATCTGGTGTGTCATCTCAACTTTGATGTGTGCAATGCTCTTCGCTTAGGTTGTATTCTTTACTTCGCGTAGTTATTAACATGTGCGATATTTAACTCCTACATTTGCCCCTTCTCATATTGCTTATTCTTCAGAGTGAGCGATACGAGGAATTCCCCTCTTGCAAATCGCAGATGCTTGTCTTTTTTTCATCTTACTTTGCCGACAACTTTCCTTATTTCAAGCTCTCCTTATGTACGAGTGTCCTTTTAACCACTCATCTTTCGACACGTCCTTTTAACCGTATGTTTTTATTAGTTCATTTCTTCGCATTAATGAGAATAAATATTGAAAAACGGGTCTCTCTTTCCTATATATTCTCTTCTACCTTACTCCTTTTATTTCTTTCATTCTTCTTCACCTTCTCTGCAAATTTATACTCTTCATTCCAATTCTTTAATGGCTCCTGCTGGTAAAAAGATGGAGATCGAATTTAACAGATTGAAAACTGACTTCAATCAGAGGGGTTACGAACTCTCTCTTCCTCCTTTATATAATTTCGCATCCAAACTTAATCTTGATCTAATCAAATCTGAGCAATGGAATAATCGAAAAATCATCGTTGCGTTAGGTCAACTTCAATTTCTACCAATTCCTTTATATAACCCTGAGATTCCTCTCTTCTAAAGAATTCTCGCTGATGAAAGATTCGCACGAGGAATATTTCAGTTGAGTGGTGATGCTATTAGGATACCAGTAGAGTATGCTGGTCGCGCACCTGGTCTTGGAAATCATCGTGATAAAATTATAAATCGTGCTGAGTATACTCTCGATAATTTATTTAAGAATTATTACACTGTTGTTATGAAAAGTAACGTGACTAAATGTGTTGTTCGCATAAGGAGAGTAGATGGTATCGCTGAAGATGAGAAAATTATGCGAGATGTTGATTGGAATTCAAACTCTAATCATGCTGCTCGCAGATCTAATGATTCTAGTTGGCTTAATTGCCCTGTCATCTTAGAAGGGTCCTCTGTATCTGGTAAAGCTGCGGATGGTTCTGACAATCCTTTGCCCGAAGATTTCCCTCTTTACCAACCTTGGGAATTTAAACTACTAGAAAATGAGGAAAACAAAGTAGCGGTATGTGATCTTCTTAATCCAATTTGTAAGCTCTCGTAACTTTCCTTCATATATCTTATTTCTTCTCTTTCGCAGGCTGCCAAAAAGGTCAGTACTTCGCGCAAGGTATCAACTTCGCAGAATAAGGAAGTAAGAAACACACTTTCTATTTTTAACAATATTGTTTCCTCTGTTTATTATCTTGATTATTCACGTAGGTGAATCCTTTGAATGACAAAACTTTAGGCAAAGGCAAGAGCACTCCTAAGAAACTCGCGTCAAAATCTGTATACAAGAAAACCTCGTTAAAAGATGATGTCTCTATGAAGCGTGCGAGGTATGATTTTTCTTCAAGTTCAGAATCTTCAGATGGAGATACTTTTTTTTTCTGAAGAAGAGGTATCGATCGATTCGTATCGGAAGAAGTTGTCTGATCTTTTTTCTGGAGATGTTCTTGCTACTCTTGGGGATGATGAAACAGATCGTGCCTTCAAGATGGTCTCAAGGATCTGTATTGCTTCTGATTGGGGGGATTGATCTCTTTGTGGATCTGCCTCTCCGATAAACCCAAATTTTCAATTTGCGATGAATGGCTTGGTAATATTATGCAACATTTTCCTTTTATCTTTTCCTTATTATTTCTTATTTTACTTATAATGCTTTTATTTCCACAGAGTGCCCGCATATCTTATGCGATTTCTTTACACAATGAAAGAAAACTTCGCAGATTGCAAGATGAGAATGCCAAACTAAAACATGAGAAGTCTATTTTTTCGGATGCGAATCTTACAGGCGAGAATACAAAACTTAAAAATGAGAATTTAACTAATTCTCAATTGGTTCTCCAAGCTCGAGAAAGAACACAAGGAACTCATTGGTATGCAACTTATATTTTTTCACTCCTTTTCTTTTATGCGATCGTTCGCATTTCTAACTTAATTATCTTCGCAGACTTGTATGACCTTTCAGATGAAGCGGCTAATCTTCTCGATACTGAAACTCTTTTAGAACACCTCAATTCCTCTTTAAATAATTATCATACTCGAGCATTTGAAAATCTTAGCTTGGAAGAATTAAGATTAAAATATATTACCCTTAGAGAACGCCATAGAAATAATTTAGGTGTAAATATTCGCCTTCACACTGAGTATTCCACACTGGTCGCAGACATTATTTCAAATTATGAAGGTCATTTGTTGTTCTTTGATCTTCACTCATACCCTTAAGAATAATTATCTGTTATTTTAACTCATTTGTTGAAAATTGCAGAGTTAGAAACTCGCTTAGCTGCTAAAGAAGAAGAATCATCCGCTCGTAATTCCAAGTATCAGCAATTAAAGGAAAATTGGTTCAACTTAGTCCAAAACAACAGTAACGATGCGAATCGCTCTCGTGAGGCTGTTGTTAAAAGATTTTGTCTAGAGAATGGTATTTCTTTGTCGAAATACAACTTTCCAGCAATTCCTTAAAATGTACCCATTCCTGATATCCAAGTTACTGATGGAGAAGAAGATTCTGAAGAAGAAATTAGTGATTTTGAGATTGAGCGAAATGAGGGAGATGAAAATTGATTGCTTCTTCTTGTTGTAATAATTCTTGTAAGTTCTTGTAAATTCAGTTTTCATCTTTTTAATATGATTCTTCTTTTCTTCGCTTCATATTTATGACTTCTTCGTATGCATACAAGACTATCAAAATGGGGAAAATAACACTTCCTTTGCATTCCCATTCTTGCCTCTTGTTATTTGGCAGATATTGATAGACCAAATATGATTGGTATCTTTTATCATGAACTTCTCTTGGTGCGAGCATATTTTAAACTTTATGAATAATTTCTTTTCTTGTATTATCTATGAGGTCTTATTTTTTCCTTCCTGTGTAAAGGTCTTATGCCTCTGTTTATGGCGACGAAATCGCAGGCAGTCTTTACGCCATATTGTATTGACCCATTGATCTCGTCTTATCATTTTATTGTATTATTTCCTCTTCAGGTTAATTCGCATAAATATCACAAGTCTTAATACTCGTATGAGTTAAAAGTCTTGTGATATTTACGACTTTTGACACAATTCAGCTCCCTAATGGAGGGTGCCTTCCTTATCTTCCCCTTGGATGCCCCTTCAAGGAAGCTTACCTCTATCGTGTTAAGATTACGGCTCTTCCCATCCAGTTTTTCAACAACCAGTTGATTTCGCAATCTCGCATACACTACCTATAGGGTTTATGGCAGCAAAATCGCACCCTAAGTGGGGTATCTTCGGACCGAATGCATCATAGTCAGGACTTGTCAAGAATGGCAAGGTACGCTCCAGACGTCCCGGGCACTCTTGACTCAACCGTGTACCCCGGCGCCCTGATCGAGTTTCTGCACTCCTTGGGAGAGCCTTTCTCACCTTAGGCTCTCAATCTAAGATTACTATCTTAGACTGAAAATTTAAGGTATCTCTCTCGGATGGGCATTATCATTTTATTCTCACCCCAAATCTGCACAACTCAAGTTCCGGGGTCGGTGTAGCCTTCCCTTGAGTCATGCCTTCTAGGTTTCTCCAACTATGATGTGCGATAGGTCTTACTATATTTCCTCTTGCATATAAGCGAACTAGGGTGCACGCCACATTTGGATTCCTAGCCAATCTGATAATAAATATCATTTCCTGTAGCCTTTTATAAAAGTCTTATTATAAATATTTCTCTTTTTATTTTCTTATTATGGATTTACCATATGAAACTAAGATTTTTCTTTCCAATCTTTTAATTCGTACAACTGTAGTACATAAATGCTTCTATCAAATCATCTTGCTCAAAGAAAATAAGGTACACTATTCATTCTATTCATTTGTCTTCTGTACTTTTTGAATCTTCTTTAAGTTCGCATATGTTTTCCAGAATATTCATTCGCATCACCATTGAGTTGACTTTGTGCGAAAGTCATTGTACCCTTCAATTTTTGTTTTTTTGCATCCACTCTTTTTCTTTCCATAGAACCTGTGTTGCTAACTTTGACTAACATTCTTTTTTATTTGCAGAAGAATCTATTCCAGCACTTCACATACTTGCCTCTCCAACTTTATCCACTGCATCAACCATCAATCTCTTTGCTATGCTGCATATTTTTTGAAATTTCTTCGCTTGAATTCTCTTGTTTCGCATTTGTCAACATCAATTTCTTGGAAATTTTTACTTTCAATTTTATCTCCTCTTATAATGCCAACACCCTTAGGTAGAGGAAACTCGATGCACTGATGAAATGTTGATGCAACAGCTAATATTCCATGTAACCATGGTCTTCCAATGAGAGAATTATAGGGCGACTCGATATCTACTACACACAGAATGTGATATCTGTTGGTAAATTTTGTAGAAGAATTTGCATGGTCACTTCCCAATTTGGTTTGTTCGCAGAACCATTAAAGCCATAGATTTTGTATGTTGAAGGGATTAACTCATCATCTCTCCCTCCCATTGTTTTATATATATGGTAAAACAGAATATCTACAGAACTTTCCGTATCCATAAGTATCCTATTTATCGCCAAAGTATTTTTCTCATTTTCTTCTTCATCTTCTTCCAATGGCTTCGGATTAATTCCCAATCTCACCACCAGTGGACACTCATGTGATGCTCTTCCTTCTGGTATTTCATCTGCACTGAACGAGATTTTCTGCCTTTTCCAGTCCTTCAAAGGTGATATTTTTGCCAGGTCGAAAATTTCTCTTCCTTCAGCATCTCTCGCATATACTCGAGTTAAAACATTATCATGAAAATCTTCTATGTTTTTAAACGAGTGTATGATCGAGTTACAATATAAATTTTTTGCCTTCACATCCACTTCTATAAAAAATGTATTATTGTCCTTCTCATTTGCATATGTATTTCCTTGAGGTGGAGGTGGTAGTGGTGGTAAATTCCTTGGCTGTTTTAGTAATAAATGGTCCAACTTTCCTTGCTCAATCATTTGCAATATAATATTCCTCACATTTCCACAGTTGATTGTTGTGTGACCATGAAATCTATGATAGACACAAAATTCTTTACTCCTCCTTCATGGTGGTGGATCTTCGCCTACATTATTTGGTTCTGGAATATCATCCATTAGGAGAGCGAGTTCCCATACTTTATCCACTGTAGTGTTCAACTTTGGCAAATTTTATCTGTTTCCACACTATTCTTCCAGCTTTCTTGTTATAATGTGTTTGCTGTCCTGCAGAGCTTCCTGGTTGAACTGTATCAGTACCTCCATAATTTTGAAGTTGCTTGTCTTTGTACTCTTTATTAAACTCTGCTTGATCTGCACTGCCCATAGCCACTAACTTTTGTCCCATCTTTGCATTATTCCTTCCTTGAGTTCCCTGCTATGTAATGGCAAAAATATTTGTCAGCCTCGGAAGTAAACTTGTATTTCCACCTTTCAAATCAGATATTGCAACTGGGTAATATTCCATATATCTTTCTTTTCTCAAGTGCTATATATTCTTCTTGAAATTCGTGCAGCTCCGACATTGTTATTGTATCCTTTATTCTGAATATTTGTATATATAATAGATTTGTTTAAAAGAGAGCATTAATAAATGCAAGAATAAGATGTCGCTCATCCACCCGTCTTCCCATTTCGCTGCACATGGTTCTCCAACGTGTCGTTAGATGACGCAAACTGTCATTTGTTATTCTGCGAAGTCCGAATGCAGTCTCAATCCCTGGTCTTGATAGATTATTACTTATGTACTTCCCCAAAAAGACATTTTGTAAACGATGAAATGAACCAATGTATTCTACAGGTAGTCCTTCAAACCATTTCAAAGCTTCACCTGCTAGGCTTGCAGCAAAATATTTGCACATCACTGCATCATAGTTTTCCCACTGCAATAAAGATCTTGCATAAGATTTCACATGTTGTATTGCACATGCACTCCCATCAAATATACTTGTAAATGCCGGTAAACTGCACTTAGATGGTATCAGTGCTCTCTGAATTTCCTTTGTAAATGGAGTTTTTCCAGCTTCCTCCACTGCTTCCTCTAGTTGTTTTCTTCCATCATTTCTTTTTGCAGTCATCATTTCTCTTAATTCTGCCATCTCCTTAAGAATTTCTTTGCTGATGATTGATCCAAATCTTCTTTCATGGATATTTTTAATCTTGCTTGTCTCAATCTATTCTCATGATTGTTTTGGCGTATTGCTTCTTGTATTTCCTGTTGTTCAGCTTCTTCTCTTCTTTGCCTACGCCTTTCAGTATTTGTTTTCATTTGTACTATATCATGTTTTTCTTCATTGCATGTGTGATCATATCGGTGTCTCAATATTTCTCTTTCTTGTGGAATAACTCGACCTTTTTCTGTATCATTTATGTGATGACGTTCGCGTTTCCTAACTCGGTTATCATAATCAGGGTGACGTAATCCGCTTTGTAATTCTCTTTCTTCTAAGTCTTCCCTTCTTCTCTGTCTATCTCTCGCACGTGCAGTCTCTCGTTCGCGCTCATATTCGTCTCTTAATATTTCTCTACCATGTAATATCATCTGTCCTTGCCTTGGATCCTCTTCTTCCTTTTCAAAATTAATATTTGCGCGACCAAGAAGTTCCCGTGGATGTTCATACCGATTAGTTGCTAAGTCAATTATACTTCTCGTTTCCATTTGATATTCCAAATTTTCATTTTCTTGCGAGTTTTCTTCAATGACTTCCATGTGCTGTCTTCGTCTATCATTTCTTCGATTAGATTCACTTTTTCTGGAGGTACTTCTACTTGATCTTGACCTTGAACGTGTATCACTCCTTGACCTTTGTTCTTGTAGTCTAAGATTCTATTCTCGTAAATCATCATTTTGACGGATTAAGTTCTGCAATCGTTACATTTCTTTCACTCGCTGTAATTGGTTATTCGTTCCCAATTCGGTGTCCTTTGTAGAATTCGTCATCGCAGTATGGACACTCACTCTATCATAATCTATATCATTATTCTGTCCTTGTTGTCGCTGAGATCCAATTGGAATTTCTGTTCTTTGGTGTTCTTCCATTCTTTCCTCTTGTTGCTCAAGATTTGTATTTCGTCTTCGTTCAGCAAGTTTGTTACTTAATCTAGTTGTCATTCCTTGTTCAACAACAGACTCGATCCTTACCATTTCTAAATTTTTAGATCTCACTTTTTTCCTTAAAATCTATGATATACTATCAGGAATTATCATCCAGAGTTGTTTTCTAGCGCCAAAAATGTAGTTGTAAGAAATCTTACAACTACACTCCATTAAAACTGATCCAATTTCTAGGTGATCATTATAAACTCTTGTTTTATTAATTGAAGATTGGGAATGTTTACAAAATAGATTCAAGTATTAGAACAATTCTACTTGAAGCCTAGATTCACTCTCTCTCTCTATTTCTATTTCTTTATCAAGACTTACCTTAGAATCCCCCTAGAAACAATGACCTCTCTCCTTTATATAGGATTTTACGTAGTGGATGACAGCTAAGAATCCCATTATTTTCAGGATCACTATTCGACATATTCTCTCACATACAATCGCTCATCTTCGCATAATTCTTCACACTTTACTCGTGACTTTGTTGACATCATCTGGTGTGTCATCTCAACTTTGTTGTGTGCGATGCTCTTCGCTTAAGTTGTATTCTTTACTTCGCGTCGTTATTAACGTGTGCGATATTTAACTCCTACAAGACCGATATATGATTTCCAAAGCCCAACTTTGCAGAGATCTTCTCTTGTTGCTCGAAAAAAGAAGTATTCATGGCGTATCTTTGTTGTTGCACCAATTCCAATGCTTTTAGTTGGATCCACCTTTTCTTCTAAAAGTGAACCTGGTACTTGAGTATTGCTTAGGCCAGATATGATCTTATTTTGCTCCTCAAAATAGGCATTCATACTGTTCTTTTGTTACTACGTAGAGGGTCTGAATCTGAAATAGGAGGAGATAGGAGAGAAAATATTTTCTAGGGTTTTCAAAGTCTTGAAAACTCTAAAACTTGCAATGGATAATATTTCCTGTAATGACCAGTTTTCCGGCCCAAAAATAAAAAACTTCCACTGAACTTGATGACCCTTTGCTAACTTTAGTGCAGACAGAGTCTCTATCTAAGGATATTAACGACTGTGTTGATGTCATAACTGATTGGACTTGATGCTTTCCCTTTTCCTCTCGTTTGCCCAAAACTCATCTATATTAACCGCTACAATCGCAACCTCTGGTCGATACTGTTTTCTTTTTCTCTTTTTTTTTCTTTTTCTTTTATTGCTCTTATTTCCTTCCTTTTCCAGGTTCTGATGTTGTTTTACTTGTTTTATTTGTTGTTGCTCTGGTTGTTGTTGCCACTGTTTTAGTTGTTGATGTTGTTTTTGTTGTTGTTGTTTTTGTTCCTCTAGATTAAACTCCCGAAGTGCAAGCGAATTCTGTTGTGTTGGTTGTTGCTGAACCTGTGGTGAAAGAGCTTGATGCATATATTGTTGCATTGGCTCAGATTGCTGTTGCAACTGCTTCTGTGTTTTTATGTCGACAACTGCAACTTCGGGCTGTTGTTGTATAACTTGTATTTCTTTCGTCACAGTAGTAACATCTAACTGTTGTCGTCTCTTCTTCTTCTTCCACATCCACTGTCTAACTCTTTTATTTTGTGCTTTTTGAATTCGATTTAGTTGTTGTTGGCCTTTTTCTTCTTGTTCTAGCTGCTTATTTTGCAAGATATGTTGCACTTCTGGACCATTGACCACCAACCCATGCTGACTATATGGATGTTGCTGGGGATCCTGCGGGAGAATGAGTTCAGAATTGGGATTTATCATGTTTTGGTGTTTATTCTTCATCCTAGCGGAGAAGTCCTCTACCTCAATCTCCTTTGGTGCACCATATTGTAATACATTTGGTCTTTGCTCCCTCAATGGGCTAGACATTCTCACATCACCAGTCTCCATAGACTCCAAATTTTCAATCTCTGCTGCATAACATGGGTACCTGGCAAATCTTTTCTTCTCTACAGATTGCATGAGTTTGATCTTTTCAAAGTTCCGATCTGAAAAAGGATAATATCTATCCAAAAAGGAATCCTCAAATTCTCTCCAAGTCATTCCTTGAATATCCATAGTGCATCTATTTATATCCCACCAATGACTTGCGACTCCTTTAAGCATAGAAGTAGCAAGAATGACTCGTTCTTCATCCGTAACTCTCATTAAACCTAGTTTCTTCTCAATCACTCGAAACCACTCTTCCCCAACAGCTATATCTGAAGACCCCATAAATACAGGTGGATCGAGTAGCTTAAATTCCTTAACCAGATGATGATCATTAGTATTCATTCTCTCTCAAGCCTCAAGGGGCACGACCAATTCACGAAGGATGGCAGTTTGTCAGCTATGAAACTGACACTAAATCGGAGAATAATAACTACGAGATTAACATTCATAAATCAAATACTGATAGCAATGTAGAATGTGAATACAGGCCAGGCCTTCTTATATATACGTTCCATTAATTCCTAGTTAATACCGTGACAAGGAAAAAGAAAAATCAACTCGGAAACCAATTAGACCCAGGAAAGGGAAATCCAAAATTAGGAAACGAACTAAAATAAGCCAATTAGGAAATTCTAAGAGACATATCAAGAAACAGAAAACTTATACAAGTTTCAGTTCGCCAGTGTCAAACAGAGAGGACTAACTCAAGAGGATGTCCTACATCTTATGGCAGGGTCTAAAATTGTCCGGTGATGGCTTGGGATCATTTGACCATTGATCGACAAGTTAACGGTCAAATACTTTTTTTTTATCGGAATCGAGTTTGGTGTTGTCAAATTTTTCTTTTTAGTGGTCTGTAAAGAATTTGGTGCCCAGTTACTTTACCGCCCAATAACTTTACCAAAAGTATTATAGTGATATCTGCCCCTTAATAATTGGTTAAAGTATCATCCACCACACCAATTATTTAAGGTTGCTACATCGGATTACGTTATTGTTTCCCGTGAAGTTTAGTAACTCTGTGACAGCTTTGCAATTTATCTGTCAGCATATTGTTAGTAATATTGTTGATTGAACATGTCATCAATTTGTTGAAAAAATTGTTTCTGGACCCTTCAAGAAAGAATCAAATGTTAGGGCATGGTTTCAACTTCCATGACTATGAAACAAATGCCAACTGCTAAGCATGGTATGTTGAAGGTTGGTGCTACAAGCAAGGATATACATCCACGGATTGAAGAACATTGGTCTCCTTGATTTCAAAAGTATCTCCATCAAAATTCAGAGCTCTTCATTATGACCTAATCAATTTGATGTTTGATTGGTCTATGGGTGCATCACCATATCACAACATGAACGGATTTAGTATCAGGAATATATTTTGAGTTAGTTTGGCAACTAGAGGTAGAAGCAAAAATCTGTAACAAAGTGTTTTATGCTTTAGAAGAAAATAAAATAATATTTGTCTTTTGCTTCTACAAACAAACCATTATGAAATTTGACAATGTGATTCGAATAAAAAAAATTCCTAAATTTTTTACGACAGAAGAAACAGATAAAAAAACGTCCCCACAACTCACAATAAAAATTCCTAAATTTTTCGACTGAGATCAGCCTTCTTGTGATTGTCTCACAATGCGTTTTACTCTCTTTATAAAATCACCTCTTTTAGACCTCCATTCTATCGCAGCCTCAACGTTTGCAGGAGACCCGTCATTCGGACTCGAAAGCAACGATATAATACTCAAAACTATGCTTTCCACCGTATGAATAGGCATCCATCTCTCACTCGAAAGCTCATAACCATTCGGGTCTTCTCCTGGATCATGAAGAATCGATATGCAGACTTTTCCATCGGGGTAATAAACATTCGGATGCCACATATCTGACACAAACTTTACTGTTGGAGGGCTGTTGGGATAATTGGCAGGAAACGTCATGATAGCATCAAAGAATCCTCCATCATAACAAGTACCGGAAGGTCCAATAATCTTGAGACTCCATTCAAACATATTATCATCATTAACTAACCCGGCAGAGAATCCATCAACTGGATTTCTCGAAAGATCTTTGAGTTGTTTTGCAAGGAGAAGGCTTGCTTGAGTTTTGTCAGCCATTAAAAAAACAAAAGCTATACGTCAAGAAAAAGCACACACAGTGGAGAAACCAGAAACGACGATGATATTAAGAGGGCTGTGGAGTTGTTATATTTATAGCGTGATGATATACGAGAGGAATTAGAGTTGAAACTGTATCCGGAAGTTAGACCTAAGGATGGTGAAACTGTGTAGGATTCAAGATTTGGGAAGCTGACAAAAAAAGGATGGTGATCGAATTTTGGTACAACCAGTAAACCACTTCCCAATACGCGTAGGCTTCTGCAAAATAGAATGTCCCAAACTGCCTAACAATTCCACGGTTCCCTAAAATTAAATCTTCAACAATTCAATTGACCAGGACTTGACTTTTGAAGTGTTCAACAATTCAATCGGCCAGGACTAGACTTATGAAGTCAGAAGTCCTTGATTTTATTCCAGTCTATAATTTGTTGATTTCTTAAAATCTTTACTTCCCATAAAGGAGAAAGAAAAAATCGAGTAAAATAAAATAAAAAATAGATCTGAACAGGAGCAGTAGTTTGTAAAGAACCGAGGCTAGTAGATGCGCCATGATGATGGAGACTTGGACCTTTCCGGCCCTGGCTTATGGTACCAAAACAAAAGTACACGTTCAAAATGCGATATTTTAAGACTTTGGTCCAGCAACTCAACCTCTCCTCCGAAATCTCATTTCTCTGCCGGGGATCAGGCCAACCTTTCTAATAGCAAGAAGTAAAAATTGTCAAGTACCGTATAAAGAGATGGCATTAGCAGTAAGACAGACTAAGATGTACAATTCACAAAAAAATTGGCGAACCAGTAACTCATTGCAGATTGAATAGTTAAATAGTCCCTCCGTCTCTAATTAGATGACCTATACAATAAATAAGTGGGGTGATAGATTAGTATTACTATAAGAAATATGTAAAATTTGATAGCCATATTTATGTTCATTAGATAGGCGTTTTAAAATGCTTTTCGATGATACAAAGTTTACGAAAATCCGTTGTATAGTTTGAGAGATAAATCATTTATAAATTTACTAGTAAATTTTAACTAGGTCATCTAATTAGGGACAGAGGTAGTAGCTATATTAGTTGTTGGTACGGACATTTGACTATTATCATCAGTGGCTTCTGCCATGGGGATACTATCCATTGTCTTTCTCCGTCACAATCGGGATGCAAATCTTTTCTATTGCTACTGAAATGTTGTAGTTGTCATAAATCTGACAACTACATTCCATTATCACTAAATGAGAATTTAAGTAATCATCTTCTTATTATGTGAAATGTAGATAGAATTACTAGGATTGATCTAACTATTACAATGATCTATTTGCCCTAGATTTACTTTCTCTCTCTCTATTTCTTGACCAAGACTTACTCTAGAACTCTCCCACAAGTAATGACCTCTCTCCTTTATATATGATTTTACATAGTGGATGATAGCTAAGAAACCCATTATTTTCGGGATCACTATGCGACACATTCGCTCATATACAATTACTCATCTTCGTATAGCGTACCTCTTCGCACAGTTCTTCACACTTCACTCGTGACTTTGCTGACATCATCTGGTGCCCCATCTCAACTTTGTTGTGTGCGATGCTCTTCGCTTAGGTTGTATTCTTTACTTCGCTTGATTACTAACGTGTGCTATATTTTATTCCTACATTTTGCCTCTTCTCATTTCGCTTGTTCTTCAGAGTGAGCGATATGAGAAACTTCCATCTTATGTCATTGCACATGTTAATCCATTTATGTTTTATTTTACCGGCAATTTACCTGATTTTCAAGCTCTCTTTATGTACGCGTGTCCTTTTAACCACTCATCTTCCGACACGTCCTTTAAACTGTATGTTTCTATTCGTTCAATTCTTCGCATTAATGAGAATGTATCTCGAAAAATGGTCGTGAATTCCTATATATTCTCTTCTACCTTTTTCCTTACTCCTACTCTTTTACTCTTCGTCACCTTCTCTTCAAGTTTATACTCTTCATTCCCATTATTCAATGGATCCCGCTGGTAAAAAGATGGAGATTGAATTTAACAGATTAAATACTGAATTCAATCAGAGGGGTTAAGAACTTTCTCTTCCTCCTTCATCTAATTTCGCATCAAAACTTAACCTTGATCTAATCAAATTTGATAAATGGAATAATCAAAAAATCATTGTTGCGTTAGGTCAACTTCAATTTCTACCAATTCCTCTATATGACCCTGAGATTCCTCTCTTCTATAGAATCCTTGCTGATGAAAGATTCACACGACGAATATTTCAGTTGAGTGGTGATGCTATTAGGATTCCATTAAGTATGCTCGTCGCGCAGCTGGTCTTGGAAATTCTTACCCTGATGAAGTGCGAAAAGAGGATCATCATGATAAAATTATAGATCCCGCTGAGTATACTCTCAATAATTTCTTCAATAACTATTACGTCGTTGTTATGAAAAATAACGTAACTAAATGGGTTGTTCACATAAGAAGAGTTGATGATGTCGTTTAAGATAAGAAAATTATGCGAGATGTTGATTGGAATTCAAATTCTAACTGTGTTGCTCGCAGATCCAATGATTCTAGTTGGCTTAATTTCCCTGTCATCTTAGAAGGTTTCTTTGTATCTGGTAAAGCTGAGGATGGTTCTGACAATCCTCTGCCCGAAGATTTCTCTCTCTACCAACCTTGGGAGTTTAAATTACTCGAAAATGAGGAAAAGAAAGCAGCGGTATGTGATCCTCTTGATCCAATTTGTAACCTCTCATAACTTTCCTTCTTATCTCTTATTTCTTTTCCTCCGCAGGCTTCCAAAAAGGTCAGTACTTCGCGCAACGTATCAACTTCGCATAATAAGGAAGTAAGAAACACACTCTCTATTTTTAGCAATATTGTTGCCTCTGTTTATTATCTTGATTATTCGCGTAGGTGAATCCTTTGAATGACAAAACTTTTGGCAAGGGCAAGATCACTGCTAAGAAACCCACATCAAAATCTGTATCCAAGAAAACTTCATTAAAATACGATGTCTTTAGGAAGCATGCGAGATATTATTCTTCCTCAAGTTCGAAATTTTCAGATGATGATACTATTGTTTCCGAAGAAGAGGTATCGGACGATCTGTATCAGAATATGTTGTCTGATTTTTTTTCTGGAGATGCTTTTGCTACTCTTGTGGATGATGAAATGGATCGTGCCTTCAATATGGTTTCAAAGATCTGTACTGCATCTGATTGGGAAGATCGGTCTCTTCGTGGATCCGCCTATGCAATAAACCCAGATTTTCAATTTGCGATGAATGGATTGGTAATGTTCTGCACCATTTGTCTTTTATCCTTTCCTTAATATTTCTTCTTTTACTTATAATGCTTCTTTTATATTTTCACAGAATCCTCGCATATCTTATGCGACTTCTTTAGATAATGAAAGAAAGCTTCGCAAGTTGCAAGATGAGACTGCCAAGTTGAGACATGAGAAGTCTAATCTTTCGGATGCGAATGCGAATCTTACAAGCGAGAATACAAAGCTTAGAAATGAGATTTAACTAATTCTCAATTGGTATGTGATCTTCTTAATCCAATTTGTAACCTCTCGTAACTTTCCTTCTTATATCTTATTTCTCCTCTTTCGCAGGCTGCCAAAAAGGTCAGTACTTCGCGCAAGGTATCAACTTCGCAGAATAAGGAAGTAAGAAACACACTTTCTATTTTTAACAATATTGTTTCCTCTGTTTCTTATCTTGATTATTCGCGTAGGTGAATCCTTTGAATGACAAAACTTTAGGCAAAGGCAAGAGCACTCCTAAGAAACTCGCGTCAAAATCTGTATCCAAGAAAACCTCGTTAAAATATGATGTCTCTATGAAGCGTGGGAGGTATGATTCTTCTTCAACTTCAGAATCTTCAGATGGAGATACTTTTGTTTCTGAAGAAGAGGTATGATCGATTCGTATCGGAAGAAGTTTTCTGATCTTTTTTCTGGAGATGTTCTTGCTACTCTTGGGGATGATGAAACAGATCGTGCCTTCAAGATGGTCTCAAGGATCTGTACTGCTTCTGATTGGGGGGATTGATCTCTTTATGGATCTGCCTCTGCGATAAACCCAAATTTTCAACATTTGCCTTTTATCTTTTCCTTATTATTTCTTATTTTACTTATAATGCTTTTATTTCCACAGAGTGCCCGCATATCTTATGCGATTTTTTACACAATGAAAGAAAACTTCGCAGATTGCAAGATGAGAATGCCAAACTAAAACATGAGAAGTCTATTTTGTCGGCTGCGAATCTTACAGGCGAGAATGAAAAACTTAAAAATGAGAATTTAACTAATTCTCAATTGGTTCTCCAAGCTCGAGAAATACACAAGGAACTCATTGGTATGCAACTTATATTTTTTCACTCCTTTTCTTTTATGCGATCGTTCGCATTTCTAACTTAATTATCTTCGCAGACTTGTATGACCTTTCAGATGAAGCGGCTAATCTTCTCGATACTGAAATTCTTTTAGAACACCTCAATTCCTCTTTAAATAATTATCCTACTCGATCATTTGAAAATCTTAGCTTGGAAGAATTAAGATTAAAATATATTACCCTTAGAGAACGCCATAGAAATAATTTAGGTGTAAATATTAGCCTTCACACTGAGCATTCCACACTGGTCGCAGACATTATTTATAATTATGAAGGTCATTTATTGTTCTTTGATCTTCACTCATTCCCTTAAGAATAATTAACTGTTATTTTAACTCATTTGTTGATACTTCGCAGAGAAATCTAAGGAGTATCAAAAGAAAATTGCAGAGTTAGAAACTCGCTTAGCTGCTAAAGAAAAAGAATCATCCGCTCGTAATTCCAAGTATCAGCAATTGTAGGAAAATTGGTTAAACTTAGTCCAAAACAACATTAACGATGCTAATCGCTCTTGTGAGGCTGTTGTTAAAAGATTTTGTCTATAGAATGGTATTTCTTTGTCGAAATACAACTTTCCAGCGATTCCTGAAAATGTTCCCATTCCTGATATCCAAGTTACTGATGGAGAAGAAGATTCTGAAGAATAAATTAGTGATTCTGAGACTGAGAGAAATGAGGGCGATGAAAATTGATTGCTTCTGTTGTTGTAATAATTCTTGTAAATTCTTGTAAATTCAGTTTTCATCTTTTTAATATGATTCTTCTTTTCTTCGCTTCATAATCTAGGTGTAAATGTTAGTCTTCACACTGAGCATTCCACACTGGTCGCATAAATTATTTCCAATTATGAAGGTCATTTGTTTTCCTTCGATCTTCATTCATATTCTTTAAGAATAATTGTCTGTTATCTTAACTTTTTCGTTGATGCTTCGCAGAGAAAGAGAAAGAATATCAAAAGAAAGTTGCAGAGCTAGAAACTCGCTTGGCTGCTAAAGAAGAAGGATCATCCACTCGTAACTCAAAGTATCAGCAATTGAAGGAAAATTGGTTTAACTTAGTCCAAAACAACAGTAACGATGCTAATCGTTCTCGTGAGGCTGTTGTTAAAAGAGTTTGTCTAGAGAATGGTATTCCTTTGTCGAAATACAACTTTCCAGCGATTCCTGAAAATGTACCCATTCCTGATATCCAAGTTACTGATGGAGAAGAAGATTCTCAAGAAGAAATTAGTGATTCTGAGATTGAGCAAAATGAGGGAGATGAAAATTGATTGCTTCTTCTTGTTGTAATAATTCTTGTAAGTTCTTGTAAATTCAATTTTCATCTTTTTAATATGATTCTTCTTTTCTTCGCTTCATATTTATGACTTCTTCGTATGCATACAAGACTATCAAAATGGGGCAAATAACACTTCCTTTGCATTCCCATTCTTGCCTGTTATTATTTGGCAGATATTGATAGACCAAATATGATTGGTATCCTTTATCATGAACTTCTCTTGGTGCGAGCATATTTTAAACGTTATGAATAATTTCTTTTCTTGTATTATCTATGAGGTCTTATTTTTGCCTTCCTATGTAAAGGTCTTATGTTGCCTCTGTTTATAGCGACGAAATCGCAGGAAGTCTTTACACCAAAGTGTATTGACCCATTGGTCTCGTCTTATCATTTTATTGTATTATTTCCTCTTCAGGTTAATTCGCATAAATATCACAAGTCTTAATACTCGTATGAGTTAAAATTCTTGTGATTAATCGTCTTTGACTTTTGACACAATTCAGCTCCCTAATGGAGGGTGTCGTCCTTATCTTTCCCTTGGCTGCCCCTTCAGGGAAGCTTACCTCTATCGTGTTAAGATTAAGTCTCTTCCCATCCAGTATTTCAACAACCAGTTGATTTCACAAAATCGCACCCTAAGTGGGGTATCTTCGGACCCAGTGCATCATAGTCAGGACTTGTCAAGAATGGCAAGGTACGCTCCAGACATCCGGGAACTCTTGACTCAACCATGTACCCCGGCGCCCTGATCGAGTTTCTGCACTCCTTGGGAGAGCCTTTCTCACCTTAGGCTCTCAATCTAAGATTACTATCTTAGACTGAAAATTTAAGGTATCTCTCTCGGATGGGCAATATCGTTTTATTCTCACCCCAAATCTCCACAACTCAAGTTCCGGGGTCGGTGTAGCCTTCCCTTGAGGCATGCCTTCTAGGTTTCTCCAACTATGATGTGCGATAGGTCTTACTATATTTCCTCTTGCATATAAGCGAACTAGGGTGCACGCCACATTTGGATTCCTAGCCAATCTGATAATAAATATCATTTTCTGTAGCCTTTTATAAAATTCTTATTATAAATATTTCTCTTTTTGTTTTCTTATTATGGATTTACCATATGAAATTAAGATTTTTCATTCAAATCTTTTAATTCGTACAACTGTAGTACATAAATGCTTTTATCAAATCATCATGCTCAAAGAAAATCAGGTACACTATTCATTCTATTCATTTGTCTTCTGTACTTTTTGAATCTTCTTTAAGTTCGCATATGTTTTCCAGAATATTCATTCGCATCACCATTGAGTTGGATTTGTGCGAAATTCATTGTACCCTTCAATTTTTGATTTTTTGCCTCCACTCTTTTTCTTTCCATAAAACCTGTGTTGCTAACTTTGACTAACATTTTTTTTTATTTGCAGAAGAATTTATTCCAGCACTTCACATACTTGCCTCTCCAACTTTATCCACTGCATCAACCATCAATCTCTTTGCTATGCTGCATATTTTTTGAAATTGCTTCGCTTGAATTCTCTTGCTTCGCATTTGTCAACATCAATTTCTTGGAAATTTTTACTTTCAATTTTATCTCCTCTTATAATGCCAACACCCTTAGGTAGAGGAAACTCGATGCATCGATGAAATGTTGATGCAACAACTAATATTCCATGGTCTTCCAATGAGAGCATTATAGGGCGACTCGATATCTACTACACAGAATGTGATATCTGTTGGTAAATTTTGTAGAAGAATTTGCATGGTCACTCCCCCCTTTGGTTTGTTCGCAGAACCATTAAAGCCATGGATTTTGTATGTTGAAGGGATTAACTCATCATCTCTCCCTCCCATTGTTTTATATATATGGTAAAACAGAATATCTACAGAACTTTCCGTATCTATAAGTATCTTATTTATCGCCAAAGTATTTTTCACATTTTCTTCTTCATCTTCTTCCAATGGCTTCGGATTAATTCCCAATCTCACCACCAGTGGACACTCATGTGATGCTCTTCCTTCTGGTATTTCATCTGCACTGAACGAGATTTTCTGCCTTTTTCCAGTCCTTCAAAGGTGATATTTTTGCCAGGTTGAAAATTTCTCTTCCTTCAGCATCTCTCGCATATACTCGAGTTAAAACATTATCATGAAAATCTTCTATGTTTTTAAACGAGTGTATGATCGAGTTACAATATAAATTTTTTGCCTTCGCATCCACTTCATTGAAAAATGTATTATTGTCCTTCTCATTTGCATATGTATTTCCTTGAGGTGGAGGTGGTAGTGGTGGTAAATTCCTTGGCTGTTTTAGTAATAAATGGTCCAACTTTCCTTGCTCAATCATTTGCAATATAATCTTCCTCACATTTCTACAGTTGATTATTATGTGACCATGAAATCTATGATAGACACAAAATTCTTTACTCCTCCTTCATGGTGGTGGATCTTCGCCTACATTATGTGGTTATGGAATATCATCCATTAGGAGAGCGCCTTCCCATACTTTATCCACTGTAGTGTTCAACTTTCGCAAATTTATTTGTTTCCACACTATTCTTCCATCTTTCTTGTTATAATGTGTTTGCTTTCCTGCAGAGCTTACTGGTTGAATTGTATCAGTACCTCCATAATTTTGAAGTTGCTTGTCTTTGTACTCTTTATTAAACTCTGCTTGATCTGCACTGCCCATAGCCACTAACTTTTGTTCCATCTTTGCATTATTCCTTCCTTGAGTTCCCTGCGATGTACTGGCAAAAACATTTGTCAGCCTCGGAAGTAAACTTGTATTTCCACCTTTCAAATCAGATATTGCAACTGGGTAAGATTCCATATCTCTTTGCTTTTCTCAAGTGCTATGTATTCTTCTTGAAATTCGCGCAGCTCCGACATTGTTATTGTATCCTTTATTCTGAATATTTGGATATATAATACATTTGTTGAAAAGAGAGCATTAATAAATTCAAGAATAAGATGTCGCTCATCCACCCGTCTTTCCATTTCACTACACATGGTTCTCCAACGTGTTGTTAGATGACGCAAACTCTCATTTGTTCTTCTGCGAAGTCCGAATGCAGTCTCAATCCCTGGTCTTGATAGATTATTACTTATGTACTGCCCCAAAAAGACATTTTGTAAATGATGAAATGAACCAATGGATTCTACAGGTAGTCCTTCAAACCATTTCAAAGCTTCACCTGCTAGGCTTGCAGCAAAATATTTGCACATCACTGCATCATAATTTTCCCACTGCAATAAAGATCTTGCATAAGCTTTCACATGTTGTATTACACATGCACTCCCTTCAAATATACTTGTAAATGACGGTAAACTGCACTTACATGGTATCGGTGCTCTCTGAATTTCCTTTGTAAATGGAGTTTTTCCAGCTTCCTCCACTGCTTCCTCTAGTTGTTTTCTTCCATCATTTCTTTTTGCAGTCATCATTTCTCTTAATTCTGCCATCTCCTTAAGAATTTCTTTGCTGAATGATTGATCCAAATCTTCTTGCATGGATCTTTTTAATCTTGCTTGTCTCAATCTATTCTCATGATTGTTTTGGCGTATTGCTTCTTGTATTTCCTGTTTTTCAGCTTCTTCTCTTCTTCACCTACGCCTTTCAGTATTTGTTTTCATTTGTACTATATCATGTTTTTCTTCACTGCATGTGTGATCATATCGGTGTCTTGATATTTCTCTTTCTTGTGGAATAACTCGACCTTTTTCTGTATCATTTATGTGACGACGTTCGCGTTTCCTAACTCGGTTATCATAATCAAGTTGACGTAATCCGCTTTGTAATTCTCTATCTTCTAATTCTTCCCTTCTTCTCTGGCTATCTCTCGCACGTGCAGTCTCTCGTTCGCGCTCATATTCGTCTCTTAATATTTCTCTACCATGTAATATCATCTGTCCTTGCCTTGGATCCTCTTCTTCCTTTTCAAAATTAATATTTGCGCGACCAAGAAGGTCTCGTGGATGTTCATACCGATTAGTTGATAAGTCAATTATACGTCTCGTTTCCCTTTGATATTCCAAATTTTCATTTTCTTGCGAGTTTTCTTCAATGACTTCCATGTGTTGTCTTCGTCTATCATTTCTTCGATTAGATTGACTTTTTCTGGAAGTACTTCTACTTGATCTTGACCTTGAACGTGTATCACTCCTTGACCTTTGTTCTTGTAGTCTAAGATTCTCTTCTCGTAAATCATCATTTTGACGGATTAGATTCGCACGTTCTTCTTCTTCTCTCTTTCTTTCAATTAGTAATCTTTGCCTAAGCTCTGCAATCGTCACATTTCCTTCACTCGCTGTAATTGGTTATTCGTTCCCAATTCGCTGTCCTTTGTCTGTAGAATTCGTCATCGCAGTATGGACACTCACTCTATCATAATCTATATCATTATTCTTTCCTTGTTCTCGCTGAGATCCAATTGGAATTTCTGTTCTTTAATGTTCTTCCATTCTTTCCTCTTGTTGCTCAAGATTTGTAATTCGTCTTCATTCAGCAAGTCTGTTACTTATTCTAGTTGTCATTCCTTGTTCAACAACAGACTCGATCCTTACCATTTCTAAATTTTTAGATCTCACTTTTTTCCTTAAAATCTATGATATACTATCAGGAATTAACATCCAGAGTTGTTTTCTAGCGCCAAAAATGTAGTTGTAAGAAATCTTACAACTACACTCCATTAAAACTGATCCAATTTCTAGGTGATCATTATAAACTCTTGTTTTATTAATTGAAGATTGGGAACGTTTACAAAATAGATTCAAGTATTAGAACAATTCTACTTGAAGCCTAGATTCACTCTCTCTCTCTATTTCTATTTCTTTACCAAGACTTACCTTAGAATCCCCCTAGAAACAATGACCTCTCTCCTTTATATAGGATTTTACATAGTGGATGACAGCTAAGAATCCCATTATTTTCGGGATCACTATTCGACATATTCTCTCACATACAATCGCTCATCTTCGCATAACATACTTCTTCGCATAATTCTTCACACTTTAATCGTGACTTTGTTGACATCATCTGGTGTGTCATCTCAACTTTGTTGTGTGCGATGCTCTTCGCTTAAGTTGTATTCTTTACTTCGCGTCGTTATTAACGTGTGCGATATTTAACTCCTACAAGACCGTTATATGATTTCCAAAGCCCAACTTTGCAGAGATCTTCTCTTGTTGCTCGAAAAAAGAAGTATTCATGGCGTCTCTTTGTTGTTGCACCAATTCCAATGCTTTTAGTTGGATCCACCTTTTCTTCTAAAAGTGAACCTGATACTTGAGTATTGCTTAGGCCAGATATGATCTTATTTTGCTCCTCAAAATAGGCATTCATACTGTTCTTTTGTTACTACGTAGAGGGTCTGAATCTGAAATAGGAGGAGATAGGAGAGAAAATATTTTCTAGGGTTTTCAAAGGCTTGAAAACTCTAAAACTTGCAATGGATAATATTTCCTGTAATGACCAGTTTTCCGGCCCAAAAATAAAAAACTTCCACTGAACTTGATGACCCTTTGCTAACTTTAGTGCAGACAGAGTCTCTATCTAAGGATATTAACGACTGTGTTGATGTCATAACTGATTGGACTTGATGCTTTCCCTTTTCCTCTCGTTTGCCCAAAACTCATCTATATTAACCGCTACAATCGCAACCTCTGGTCGATACTGTTTTCTTTTTCTCTTTTTTTTTTCTTTTTCTTTTATTGCTCTTATTTCCTTCCTTTTCCAGGTTCTGATGTTGTTTTACTTGTTTTATTTGTTGTTGCTCTGGTTGTTGTTGCCACTGTTTTAGTTGTTGATGTTGTTTTTGTTGTTGTTGTTTTTGTTCCTCTAGATTAAACTCCCGAAGTGCAAGCGAATTCTGTTGTGTTGGTTGTTGCTGAACCTGTGGTGAAAGAGCTTGATGCATATATTGTTGCATTGGCTCAGATTGCTGTTGCAACTGCTTCTGTGTTTTTATGTCGACAACTGCAACTTCGGGCTGTTGTTGTATAACTTGTATTTCTTTCGTCACAGTAGTAACATCTAACTGTTGTCGTCTCTTCTTCTTCTTCCACATCCACTGTCTAACTCTTTTATTTTGTGCTTTTTGAATTCGATTTAGTTGTTGTTGGCCTTTTTCTTCTTGTTCTAGCTGCTTATTTTGCAAGATATGTTGCACTTCTGGACCATTGACCACCAACCCATGCTGACTATATGGATGTTGCTGGGGATCCTGCGGGAGAATGAGTTCAGAATTGGGATTTATCATGTTTTGGTGTTTATTCTTCATCCTAGCGGAGAAGTCCTCTACCTCAATCTCCTTTGGTGCACCATATTGTAATACATTTGGTCTTTGCTCCCTCAATGGGCTAGACATTCTCACATCACCAGTCTCCATAGACTCCAAATTTTCAATCTCTGCTGCATAACATGGGTACCTGGCAAATCTTTTCTTCTCTACAGATTGCATGAGTTTGATCTTTTCAAAGTTCCGATCTGAAAAAGGATAATATCTATCCAAAAAGGAATCCTCAAATTCTCTCCAAGTCATTCCTTGAATATCCATAGTGCATCTATTTATATCCCACCAATGACTTGCGACTCCTTTAAGCATAGAAGTAGCAAGAATGACTCGTTCTTCATCCGTAACTCTCATTAAACCTAGTTTCTTCTCAATCACTCGAAACCACTCTTCCCCAACAGCTATATCTGAAGACCCCATAAATACAGGTGGATCGAGTAGCTTAAATTCCTTAACCAGATGATGATCATTAGTATTCATTCTCTCTCAAGCCTCAAGGGGCACGACCAATTCACGAAGGATGGCAGTTTGTCAGCTATGAAACTGACACTAAATCGGAGAATAATAACTACGAGATTAACATTCATAAATCAAATACTGATAGCAATGTAGAATGTGAATACAGGCCAGGCCTTCTTATATATACGTTCCATTAATTCCTAGTTAATACCGTGACAAGGAAAAAGAAAAATCAACTCGGAAACCAATTAGACCCAGGAAAGGGAAATCCAAAATTAGGAAACGAACTAAAATAAGCCAATTAGGAAATTCTAAGAGACATATCAAGAAACAGAAAACTTATACAAGTTTCAGTTCGCCAGTGTCAAACAGAGAGGACTAACTCAAGAGGATGTCCTACATCTTATGGCAGGGTCTAAAATTGTCCGGTGATGGCTTGGGATCATTTGACCATTGATCGACAAGTTAACGGTCAAATACTTTTTTTTTATCGGAATCGAGTTTGGTGTTGTCAAATTTTTCTTTTTAGTGGTCTGTAAAGAATTTGGTGCCCAGTTACTTTACCGCCCAATAACTTTACCAAAAGTATTATAGTGATATCTGCCCCTTAATAATTGGTTAAAGTATCATCCACCACACCAATTATTTAAGGTTGCTACATCGGATTACGTTATTGTTTCCCGTGAAGTTTAGTAACTCTGTGACAGCTTTGCAATTTATCTGTCAGCATATTGTTAGTAATATTGTTGATTGAACATGTCATCAATTTGTTGAAAAAATTGTTTCTGGACCCTTCAAGAAAGAATCAAATGTTAGGGCATGGTTTCAACTTCCATGACTATGAAACAAATGCCAACTGCTAAGCATGGTATGTTGAAGGTTGGTGCTACAAGCAAGGATATACATCCACGGATTGAAGAACATTGGTCTCCTTGATTTCAAAAGTATCTCCATCAAAATTCAGAGCTCTTCATTATGACCTAATCAATTTGATGTTTGATTGGTCTATGGGTGCATCACCATATCACAACATGAACGGATTTAGTATCAGGAATATATTTTGAGTTAGTTTGGCAACTAGAGGTAGAAGCAAAAATCTGTAACAAAGTGTTTTATGCTTTAGAAGAAAATAAAATAATATTTGTCTTTTGCTTCTACAAACAAACCATTATGAAATTTGACAATGTGATTCGAATAAAAAAAATTCCTAAATTTTTTACGACAGAAGAAACAGATAAAAAAACGTCCCCACAACTCACAATAAAAATTCCTAAATTTTTCGACTGAGATCAGCCTTCTTGTGATTGTCTCACAATGCGTTTTACTCTCTTTATAAAATCACCTCTTTTAGACCTCCATTCTATCGCAGCCTCAACGTTTGCAGGAGACCCGTCATTCGGACTCGAAAGCAACGATATAATACTCAAAACTATGCTTTCCACCGTATGAATAGGCATCCATCTCTCACTCGAAAGCTCATAACCATTCGGGTCTTCTCCTGGATCATGAAGAATCGATATGCAGACTTTTCCATCGGGGTAATAAACATTCGGATGCCACATATCTGACACAAACTTTACTGTTGGAGGGCTGTTGGGATAATTGGCAGGAAACGTCATGATAGCATCAAAGAATCCTCCATCATAAGTACCGGAAGGTCCAATAATCTTGAGACTCCATTCAAACATATTATCATCATTAACTAACCCGGCAGAGAATCCATCAACTGGATTTCTCGAAAGATCTTTGAGTTGTTTTGCAAGGAGAAGGCTTGCTTGAGTTTTGTCAGCCATTAAAAAAACAAAAGCTATACGTCAAGAAAAAGCACACACAGTGGAGAAACCAGAAACGACGATGATATTAAGAGGGCTGTGGAGTTGTTATATTTATAGCGTGATGATATACGAGAGGAATTAGAGTTGAAACTGTATCCGGAAGTTAGACCTAAGGATGGTGAAACTGTGTAGGATTCAAGATTTGGAAAGCTGACAAAAAAAGGATGGTGATCGAATTTTGGTACAACCAGTAAACCACTTCCCAATACGCGTAGGCTTCTGCAAAATAGAATGTCCCAAACTGCCTAACAATTCCACGGTTCCCTAAAATTAAATCTTCAACAATTCAATTGACCAGGACTTGACTTTTGAAGTGTTCAACAATTCAATCGGCCAGGACTAGACTTATGAAGTCAGAAGTCCTTGATTTTATTCCAGTCTATAATTTGTTGATTTCTTAAAATCTTTACTTCCCATAAAGGAGAAAGAAAAAATCGAGTAAAATAAAATAAAAAATAGATCTGAACAGGAGCAGTAGTTTGTAAAGAACCGAGGCTAGTAGATGCGCCATGATGATGGAGACTTGGACCTTTCCGGCCCTGGCTTATGGTACCAAAACAAAAGTACACGTTCAAAATGCGATATTTTAAGACTTTGGTCCAGCAACTCAACCTCTCGTCGGAAATCTCATTTCTCTCCCGGGGATCAGGCCAACCTTTCTAATAGCAAGAAGTAAAAATTGTCAAGTACGGTATAAAGAGATGGCATTAGCAGTAAGACAGACTAAGATGTACAATTCACATAAGTCGGCGAACCAGTAACTCATTGCAGATTGAATAGTTTAATAGCCGGCTCCTCTCTGGTCACCCTCTCTGCATTCAACATCTGCTTGATCATCCAACTCTTTATTCTCATCACTGCTCACCTCCACTATCTGCAAATACCGGAAATTAGAGATTTCCAGATCAACTTCAACACTGAATTCAACGATAAACCAAAATACAAGTACAAATATAAATATCAATACCCAAAAATCAAAAACTACCACAAGTCTATCAAACATCATTACCTGCTTCTCATGCATGCTATACTTGATCCTCTTGCATCTTGCCTCATTACTAGCCCCCTGATTAGTCGACATAGACGGCTGTTCAGTCTGACACAAATTCTCAGTATTCTCTCGCTTCGTCATAGGGATACTTGCTGGGGTCTAAATTGGGTACTGCTAAATTGGATATTGGATGAAGGAAGGTACAGAGTTATGGAATTGGAAAATAGAACTGCTAACTTCCTCTAAGAAATACTGGATGAGAATATCAAAAGTTGATACATCCTATCCACCCGTGTGCACTCTTCGAGATCACAAATTTCAGATTTTAAAAAAGATCGTGCCTACACTATGCATGCAAAGACCTATCAAACACAATCTCCGCTTATTGGTCATGCGTGGGCGACTACAGGCACCTGGCAACGATTCGAAAAGCAAATATTCAAATCGGTCTATCTCCAGTCCGGATTTGAATCCTTTTTATGACCCACCACATTCAAATGAATTTGAAAATCCTATTGGGTCTGTATCTGGGAGCCCAAGAAAATGAGAAGAAGAAAATATCCACAATCACTCTCTCAAGTTCACTCTCATATCTGATTCCATTAATGAATTTTGGAATCTACCCCAACTACCAAATCGCAATGCCAGCATTATCAGAACCGGATCACAATATATACTCAAAATAAAGGTTAGCAAATGCGCACATTTCATGTACCACTCCTCCAGCGAACCACACTCACTGCTCAAGACAAAGGTTTGTAGACACACACATTACAGCTATGGTGTTAACTCAGCTACTGAGTTAAGCAAGGTAAATGACATGTTACATATTTCTATTATCATCGTTTTCACTTTGAATCCCACTAGTAGAACCCACTCAATGAGAGACAAAAAAGTTTCTGAATATATACGTAACAGTTATGAACACATCACTGTCATACAACAGGCAACCCACATAACCCTCACATATTTTGTCAATGCCACACTGCAGTCCAAAATTACTAGAATCTTAAAGTACATATGTCTTCCAATCGTCTGCATTATGTACCAAAGGTTGACATCCTATCACAACCGACACATCATCAAACACAACCACCCACTCCCTCAACTAACCCAAAAAATTACTAGGTGGATGTTACCCAAACCACAACACACAGGTCACTATACCAGCTTAGAGTACACATCTACCTTAGAATACTCTTTCACTATCAAAATAATCATGATCTCTCAAGATAAAGTACAAAGCTTATATCACTATCAGAACATAGAATACACAATTATCACATGGATCAACTCTTTTAGGTACTGGTATATGCAAATTCCAATCATCAAGTATTATGGATATTGTCTTGGCTTTGCTCATGTTTACAGGTTCTGCTCCTTCAGATTGCTAGTAGTCCAAGGCAACTTCAATCTCAGCCATGTGAAGGAATCTCTTAGCTGGAAACCATGGTCTTATCCTTGGTCCTACGCCAGGTCTGAACATCACATCTCTAACTTATCTTGGCACTCTCATACAAGTCCTGAACAACTATATCAAACAAATAGTATGTACTTCAATCAGAATGATAGCATACATTTCAAATTTCAAATTAAAGTGAAACAAAAAGACAATCCAAATCTAAGCCTTGAAATCCTCCTTCACCTCTACTCCTGTCACAACTTCCCCCATAAAAAATCCAACACCCATACTCCCATGGCCTCCTCTTCAGGAACTAAGAATACAGAAAATATAAACAACCTAGTGAAACAAATGAACTCCTCACTAAAAATTCCAGCAGACCTCTTCCCCAAAGTCTTCATCAACAAAGGTAACACTCTACAAAAGAAGAAGATTGATTGGAAATGGGTTTTCAATGGAAGATTCTGCAGCAACACATCCTATGAAACAAGAGAAATAACAAGATTCATCAATACCAACTGGGAATTACAAAGGAATGCTGAAGTCACTCTCTGGAAGAAACGAAGAAATTAATACCAAATCACGCTGACTAGCATTGAAGACTACAAAATTTTTCAGAAAAGGAGGAACAAGAGGAATTTTTAACAAGCTCATTGTTTTAACTGAAGTCCCATCCTCAGGACCAGACTTCATTGATGAATACAATTTCTATAAAGTCTTCATTTGGGCTTTGGTTAAGAGAATCCCAACTCACATTATCCCAAACATAAAAAACATGATTGCTCCAGCTGGTATTCACCAAGGATCTAAGAAACCTTATGGAAGAGATGTGGATGAGAAGAATCTATAAGTGCAGATCATTGTGGATGTTACCCAACCTCTAAAATATGGCATTGATGCTTATGAAGACGAATCTACAACTCACTGGCTTGAGCTAGCTTATGCTCTCACTGGTATGCTTTCTACAGAACTCTTGATCACCCTGGACCATTATGCATTGAAGAAGAAGACAACTCCCAAAGTACTCCAGTCAAACAATACACTTCCATCCCTCTAAACAAGTTCCCATACACACCCAATTCTCCCCTATCATCTAACAAAACCACCACTCCCCCAACTAGCCCAAACAGACCAGCATTACTTCATTATTACACTGATAAAACTGGAGCTGAAGAATTTGCTATTAGAATGAGGAAAGCACAACAGACTACTCTTCTCAGAAACAACTGTGAAGAACTTGATGGTCCACCACAACATTTGATTTTTCAAGCTGGGATGGATAAACTAATCACTGGATAAATTCCAACCTCAAACCCTGATGCCTTAGCTTGTCAAAAAAGACATAAGAAACTGATGGAGAGCTACAAAAACAAAGACTCTCAGGGTAAGAAGAAATCCAATATTAAGACTGCAGCAAGAAAGAGATTTAACAATGTTTCCAATCCCACTGAGCCTAAGGAAACCCTTGGTCCTACAAAAATCTTCCCAACCACTTCTCCTTACCAGCCATTTAACAACAGTGGATCCCAAAACATCCCCACCTTAGTTGCCATCCAAAAGCAGATGATGGAGGCTCACTCCAGAGAAAAAAGATTACTATGGGAAGGAGAAGAAATGAGCTAAAATTAAAAGTTGTCGATGATGATCAACATCCCCAGCTTGTGGATGCTAAACGTAAACTGTATGAGCCAGAGGACCAAACAATGCAGTGGAATACATACCACTCATCTAAGAGGTACAACAGCCATCAAACAATAGATGAGGAACAATTATCAAGCAATACTACTAGCAATCTGGAAGGAGATAATTTTCCTACAAACAACCAGGTAACTCACATCATAACCCATTTATATAATTACATTCGCAGCATCTTAACTATTAGGATTGACCTTTGGTTAACTGTCACTTACTTTGCTAGGATATCTTACTCATTCCTAGGTTACAAAATCATCATTTTCTTATATCCTATTATATCTTATTTTTGGCAATTTTACTCTGTCATAGCTTGGAATTGCCAAGGATTAGGACAAGCTGACACTATTAGATACCTAGACGACATGCTAAATAAACATAATCCATAAGTAATCTTCTTATCTGAGACCAAACAACAAGCTACAAATCTAAAAAAAATCCTAGGAAATATAGGAGTCACTAATTTATGGTTTGTAGAACCAAAGGGCCAAGTTAAAACAGCTGGAGGATTAGTTCTTGCTTGGAAACCAACCTTGATGTCACCATTGAGGATTTCTCTGACCATCATGTAGATGCCATCATTAAACCTTTACATGGTGAACCTTGGCTATTTACTGGTTACTATGGGAGTCCCTTTACTACTAATGATAAATTACACTCCTGGAGTATGATTGAAAAAACCTTTGCCCTAACTCCTTACTACTAATGATAAATTACACTCCTGGAGTACGATTGAAAAAACCTTTACTGCTAACTCCTTACCTTGGTTGATTATGGGAGATTACAACTTTGTCCTTCATGATCAAGAAAAATTTAGCCAGCATCCCATCAATCAAGTTGAAGCTGATATTTTCCTAAACAAGATAGAAGAAGCAAATCTCTCTGATCTAAGCTACACTGAATGCCCTTTCACGTGGACTAACAAGAGATCTGGTACTCAGCTCACAGAGCAAAGACTAGATAGAGGCCTAGATAATGAAGCTTGGCTAGACAACCACCCAAATACCACCATCTCAAATCTCACAGGCTTAGGCTTTGATCATAACCCAATCATTCTCAATACCAATCCTAGCTGGAGACATGGTCAAATCCCCTTCAGATTCTTTGGTCCCTGGATTGATCATGAAGACTGCAAAAGCATTATAGCCGACTGCTGGAAGATAACTCATAAAGGATCTTTAGCCATAAAAATAGCAAGGAAATTAAGAGACATCAAAGTCAAGCAAAAGAAGTGGACTAAGGAAGTCTATGACAACATCAAAACTAATTTAGAAGATTGCATCAAACATCTGGATTGGATAACAAAAAATAAATTTACTTCATCTAAAGGAGCAGAGCTAAAAGAAGCAAGAATTCATATGGCACATTGGAAACATGTGCAAGAATCTTTCTGGAAGACCAAGAGCATAGACCTACATATCAAGCTTGGAGATAAAAATACAGGGTACTTCCACATTGCTGCTAATAAACGATATAGGAGGAATAGGATTGATTTTATCCAACAGGAAGATGGTACTTGGATCCATGATACTGCTGAAATTACCCAAACTTTCACCAATCATTTTGCCAAGATGGCCACTGAAGAACCCATCAATATCAACCCCTTCATTATAAAGCTCATACCCGCCACAATTACTACCCAAGAGAATCAGAACCTTATCAGAACACCTGAACCCATGGAAATCAAAAACATTCCCTTCAGCATGACTGGTGACAAACCTATCACACCAGCTCAATTCAGACCAATATCCCCGTGTAACACTACTTACAAAATCATCTCAAAACTCATTGCCCAAAGACTAAAACCTCTTCTACCAAAATGAATATCCCCTTTTCAATCTGCTTTCATCTATGGAAGGCAAATTTCTGACAACATAGCCATAGCTCATGAAATTATTCACCACATGAATACTAGAAGAGGAAAAAAATGAAACAATGGCACAATGGGCATTAAAATTGATATGGCAAATGCATTTGATAGAGTCAATTGGGACTTTTTTCTTCAGGTTTTATCTCAGATGGGATTCAGCTCTCATTGGTGCAACATGATATCTAAATGCATTTCCACTACAAGTATGGTAGTGCTGGTCAATGGATCTCCAGGAAAATTCTTCAAACCCTCTAGGGGGCTAAGACAAGGGGACCACTTATCCCCCTATCTTTTCTTATTCTGTATGGAATCCCTATCCAGGTATCTAACCCATGCTGAAACTCATCAACAAATTCATGGTAGCAAGATTTGCAAGGATGCACCGGATATCAATCACCTGCTCTTTGCTGATGACTGCATGATACTCTGCAAAGCTAATCTTCAGGAATATAATAATCTCATTCAGATTTTTAAGGAATTTGGTCAATCCTCCGGACAGTTGATAAACTTCTCAAAATCTGGTATCTTCTTCAGCAAGAACACTGCCATGGACATTGCTGATAATATCAATAATACTCTGAAGGTTCAAAGGATTAATCCAACAATCAAGTATCTAGGTTCCCATATGTTCACCACAAAAAGCAAAATCCAAGCTTTCAAGCCTTGTGTAGACAAGCTTAAATTCAGATTTGCTGGATGGAAAACCACTCTCTCTACTGCTGGAGAAATGACAATGATTCAGTCTGTCACTTCCACAACTAGTATATACCAGATGAACTGCTTCAAAATTCAAAAAACCATCTGCAATGAGATCAATGCCATTCAAAGAGACTTTTTCTGGAATAAAGAACAAGATAGATTCAAATGAGTCTATTACTTTGCTTGGGATGCAGTAAACAAACCCAAAGAATTGGGAGGTCTGGGATTCAAAAACATGGAAATCTTTAACATGGCTATGCTTACTAAAATTGCTTGGAGACTTGTCTCAGAGCCAAACTCCCTATGGAGCAGTACTATGAAGGCATCCCACTATCCCAACACTGAAATCATAAGATTAGATACCAAACCAAAGGCCACAGACTCTTGGATCTGGAAAGCAATTCTGGAAGGCATAGCTTTTCTCCAACAATGTTACATTTGGAAGGTGGGAAATGGAGTGAACATACATATTTGGGATGACAGATGGGTCACAAACCTCCAGGGAGACTTCAAAAACCAAGCCTCTGCCCATAAAATCTCATATCTGTTAATCATCTCTTCAATACCCATGGGGATTGGGATATCAACATTATTAACCAATGGTGCTCACCTGATATTCAAAACCTGATTATTCAAACACCTCACCTCATGGATGAAAAGGATGAAATCAGATGGTCCCTCACCAACAACAACAAGTTTTCAGTCAAATCACTTTATGATAAAAAGATCCAAGTTAAATATACCTTAGTACTCCAACTGCCCCTTGGACTCAAATCTGGGGTCTTGATACAAACCCTGTCATTCAGCTCTTCATCTGGAAATGTGCCCATGGCATCTTACCAACTAATGCTAAGACAACTAGCATTTTTATTTACATTGATCCTTTATGCACCTATTACAAAAATGGTGCTGAAGATATAACTCATGTTCTTCTCTCTTGCCCTGCTGCTACTGATGTTTGGGGAAAACTGTTTGGCCAAAATCATAATCTCTTCACTCAGTACAATAATTTCCATGATTGGCTAAACAACTGGTTCCAAGCTGACAACAATATGGCTAGCTGGAATGAAACATTTGCCACTACATGTTGGTTCATATGGAAAGCCAGATGCGACTGGGTTTTCAGAAAAACTCACTCCAATAGCGTGTGCTACTGCTATGGATATTACTCAACACCTCTGTAGCCATACCAGAATCCACCATAAGCCAGGCCACATCCTGAATAATCTATACTATCGGAAAAACATCTCAAATTCTCCTTCTGGAAACTACAGTCCTCACAATCACACTTCTGATAAATTTGGAATCACTATTAGCCTATACATTGATCCTGCAGATCTTTACCAAGCTACTAGTGATGCCCAATCTTATACTAACTACTCTCTTATTGCCATGTCTTTCACAGGTAAATGTGTGGGCATCAGAAACTTCAAAGACTATTCCAATGGAATCAGCAGAACCGAGCGAGCCATCGGAGGAGCTCAACTAGCACTGACCTGGGGAAAAACCATGCCGCAAGCCAACATCAACTTTGCTGCTGAATCTGAAGTAACAATTCAAGGCATACAAGAGTATTACCAGGAGGAAGTACAACAACGTTTCACAAGAGGAAGTCCAAAACAACAAGACAATTATCACAAAAATCATCAAGTTAATTTTCTGCTCGGGAAGATATCCAAAGTGATAGTTCAACAAAACAGAGCAGCCACTAATATGGCCAGATTGGCCAGACAGTCCCTCCTCTTCTCTGATTCTACCTGGAGAGGAACAAATTTAATTACTAGCTTGCATGCTTTACAGATTCCTACAAACTCCTATGATTTGGATCACTGTAAAAACATTAATGTCCTTTTGAGGGATGAACCCGGCGCTCGAGTCAGCACAGGCATCATCCTAGATGTAACCGTGAGTGGGCAAACTTTATAGTTGCATAGACTTTTTTTCTTATAAAAAAAATAGTTAAATAGCCATATTAGATGTTGGTACGGAAATTTGACTATTATCAGCAGTGGCTTCATCCATGGGGATATTATCCATTGTTTTTCTCCGTCATAATCCGGATGCAAAGCTTTTCTATTGCTACTGAAATGTTGTAGTTGTCATAAATCTGACAACTACATTCCATTATCACTAAATGAGAATTTAAGTAATCATCTTCTTATTATGTGAAATGTATATAAAATTACAAGGATTGATATAACTATTACAATGATCTATTTTCCCTAGATTTACTTTTTCTCGATAATTTCTTCAATAACTATTACGTCGTTGTTATGAAAAATAACGTAACTAAATGGGTTGTTCGCATAAGAACAGTAGATGCTATCGCTTAAGATAAGAAAATTATGCGAGATGTTGATTGGAATTCAAATTCTAACTGTTCTGCTCGCAGATCCAATGATTCTAGTTGGCTTAATTGCCCTGTCATCTTAGAAGGTTCCTTTGAATCTGGTAAAGCTGAGGATGGTTCTGACAATCCTCTACCCGAAGATTTCCCGCTTTACCAACCTTGGGAGTTTAAATTACTCTAAAATGAGGAAAAGAAAGTAGCGGTATGTGATCCTCTTGATCCAATTTGTAACCTCTCATAAGTTTCCTTCTTATCTCTTATTTCTTTTCCTTCGCAGGCTGCCAAAAAAGTCAGTACTTTGCGCAAGGTATCAACTTCACAGAATAAGAAAGTAAGAAACAGACTCTCTATTTTTAACAATATTGTTGCCTCTGTTTCTTATCTTGATTATTCGCGTAGGTGAATCCTTTGAATGAAAAAGATTTTGTCAAGGGAAAGAGCACTCCTAAGAAACCCACATCAAAATTTGTATCCAAGATAACTTCATTAAAAGATGATGTCTCTAGGAAGCGTGCGAGATATGATTCTTCCTCAAGTTCGAAATTTTCAGATGATGATACTTTTGTTTCTGAAGAAGAGGTATCGGACGATCTGTATCGGAATAAGTTGTCTGATCTTTTTTCTGGAGATTCTTTTGCTACTCTTGAGGATGATGAAATGGATCGTTCCTTCAAGATGGTTTCAAAGATCTGTACTGCTTCTGATTGGGAAGATCGATCTCTTCGTGGAGATGCCTCTGCAATAAACCCAGATTTTCAATTTGCGATGAATGGCTTGGTAATGTTCAGAAACATTTGTCTTTTATCCTTCCTTAATATTTCTTCTTTTACTTATAATGCTTCTTTTATATTTTCACATAATGCCCGCATATCTTATGCGATTTCTTTAGATAATGAAAGAAAGCTTCGCAAGTTGCAAGATGAGACTGCCAAGTTGAGACATGAGAAGTCTAATCTTTCGGATGCGAATGCGAACTTACAAGCGAGAATACAAAGCTTAGAAATGAGATTTAACAAACACTCAATTGGTTCTCCAAACTCGAGAAAGAAACAAGGAACTCATTGGTATGTAACTTATATTTTCTCACTGTTTTTCTTTTATGCGATCGTTCACACTTCTTACTTAGTTATCTTCGCAGACCTGTATGACCTTCCAGATGAAGCGGCTAATCTTCCTGATGCTGAAATTCTTTTAGAGCACCTCAATTCCTCTTTAAATAATTATCCTACTTGAGGATTCGAAAACCTTAGCTTGGAAGAATTAAGATGAAGATATACTACCCTTAGACAACGCCATAAAAATGTATTATCCTCTGCCAATAATTTTAAACGACGTTTTTATGAGGGGAGGGAAGCAATTCAAGTATTGGAGGCGAAGAAGAACAAACTTATTATTGAAAAAGATGAAATCGCTCTTAGGGGTGCGAAGGCACTAGAACATTTTCAAGAATCTATTATTGAAGTTAAAATAGAACGGAATTCATCTTTTCGTGAGAGGGACACACTTATTGAGGAAAGAAACTTAATTCGATCTCAACTCCTTATAGAAAGTGAAGCTAAGTTTAATTGGGATGCTAGAGTTCTGAACGATGCTAGAAATAATTTAGGTGTAGATATTATCCTTCACACTGAGAATTCCACACTGGTCGCAGACATTATTTCCAATTATGAAGGTAATTTGTTGTTCTTTGATCTTCACTCATACCCTTAAGAATAATTATCTGTTATTTTAACTCATTTGTTGATACTTCGCAGAGAAAGAGAAGGAGTATCAAAAGAAAATTGCAGAGTTAGAAACTCGTTTAGCTGCTAAAGAAGAAGAATCATCCGCTCGTAAGAAATTGAAGGAAAATTGGTTCAACTTAGTCCAAAACAACGGTAACGATGCTAATCGCTCTCGTGAGGCTTCTTTAACAGAGTTTGTCTGGAGAATGGTATCCCTTTGTCAAAGTACAGTTTTCCAATGATTCCTGAAAATGTACCCATTCCTGATATCCAAGTTACTGATGGAGAAGAAGATTCTGAAGAAGAAACTAGTGATTCTGAAACCAAGCGAAACGAGGAAGATGAAAATTGATCGCTTCTTCTTGTTGTAATTTTTTGTTGTAAATTCTTGTAAATTCAGCTTTTTAATATAAATCTTCTTTTCTTCGCTTCGTATTTATGACCTATTCATATGCATATAAGACTATCAAAATGGGGCAAATAACACTTCCTTTGCATTCCCATTCTTGCCTCTTGTTATTTGTCATATCTTGATAGACCAAGTATGATTGTTATCCTTTATCATAAACTTCTCTTGGTGTGAGCGCATGTTGAACTTCATGATTTCTTTTCTTGTATTATCTATAAGGTCTTATTTTTGCCTTCCTCTGTAAAGGTCTTACACTACCTCTGTTTATGTGCGACGAAATCACAGGCAGTCTTTACACAAGAGGGTATTGACTCATTGATCTCGTCTTATCATTTTCTTGTATTATTTAATCTTCAAGTTAGTTTGCATAAATATCACAAGTCTTAGTACTCGTATGAGTTAAAAGTCTTGTGACATTTACGACTTTTGACACAATTCAGCTACCTAATGGAGGGTGTCGTCCTTATCTTCCCCCTGTTTGAACCTTCAAGGAAGCTTACCTCTATCGGTTTAAGATTATGGCTCTTCCCATCAATTTTTTCAATAACCAGTTGACTTGGCAATGTTGTAAACTGCAGATACAAGAATACACACTAAGTGGGGTTTCTTCGGACCAAGTGCATCATAGTCAGGACTTGTCAAGAGTGGCAAGGTACGCTCCAGACGTCTCGAGCACTCTTGACTTGGTCGTGTACCTCGGCGCCCTGATCGAGTTTCTGCACTCCTTGGGAGAGCCTTTCTCACCTTAGGCTCTCAATTTAAGATTATTATCTTAGACTGAAAATTTAAGGTATCTCTCCCGGATGGGCATTATCGTTTTATTCTCATCCCAAATCTCCACAACTCAAGTTCCGGGGTCGGTGTAACCTTCCCTTGAGTCATGCCTTCTAGGTTTCTCCAATTATGATGTGTGATAGGTCTTATTATATTTACTCTTGCATATAAGCGAACTAGGGTGCACGCCACATTCAGATTCCTAGCCAATCTGATAATAAATATAATTTTTTGTATCCTTTTATAAAGGTCTTATTTGTAAATATTTCTCTTTTTGTTTTCTTATTATGGATTTACCATATGAAATTAAAATTTCTCATTCCAATCTTTTAACTCGTACAACTCTAGTACATAAATGCTTTTGTCGAATCATCTTGCTCTATAGAAAATCAAATACACTATTCATTCTACTAATTTGTCTTCTGCACTTTTTGAATCTTCTTAAGTTGGCGTATGTTTTCCGGAATATTCATTCACATAACCATTCAGTTGGCGTTGTACGAAAATCGTTGTACCCACCAATTTTTGATATTTTGCCTCTACGCTTTTTCTTTCCATAGAAACTGTGTTGCTAATCTTGATTAACATTCTTTATTTGCAGATGAATCTATTCCAGCACTTCGTATACTTATTTCCCCAGCTTCGTATACCGCATCAACCATCAGTCTCTCTGCTCTTGACTATCTTCCGCATATTTTCTCCAATTTGTTCGCTTGAATTCTCTTGCTTCGCATTTGTCAACATCAATTTCTTGGAAATTTTTACTTTCAAATGTATCTCCTCTTATAATGCCAACATCCTAAGGTAAAGGAAAGTTGATGCGCTGATGAAATGTTGATGCAACAACTAATATACCATGCAACCATGGTCTTCCAATGAGAGCATTATAATGTGACTCGACATCCACTACACATAATGTGATATCTGTTGGTAAATTTTGTAGAAGAATTCTCATAGTCACTTCTCCCTTTGGTTTGTTCGCAGAACCATTAAAGCCATAGATTTTGTATGTTGAAGGGATTAACTCATCAACTTTTTTACCCATGGTTTTATATGCATGATAAAACAGAATATCTACAGAACTTCCCGTATCTATAAGTATCCTATTTATCGCCCAGGAGTTTTTCTCATTCTCTTCCTCATCTTCTTCCAATGGCTTCGGATTCTCAATCGCACCACCAGTGGACACTCATGTGATTCTCCTCCTCCTGGGGTTTCATCTGCATTGAACGAGATTTTTTGCTTTTTCCATGCCTTCAAGGGGGATATTTTTTCCAGGTTAAGAATTTCCTTTCCTTCAGCATCTCTTGCATATACTCGACTTAAGACATTATCATGAAAATCTTCTATTTTTTTGAACGAGTGTATAATCGAGTTACAATATAAATTCTTTGCCTTCGCACCCACTTCAATAACAAATGTATTCCTGTCCTTCTCCTTTGCATATGTATTTCCTTGAGGTGGTGGTGGTGGTAAATTCCTTGGTTGTTTTAGTAAGAAATGGTCCAACTTTCCTTGCTCAATCATTCGGAATATAATCTTCCTCACATTTCTACAGTTGCTTGTTGTGTGACCGTGGAATCTATGATAGACACAAAATTATTTATTCCTCCTCCCTGGTGGTGGATCTTCGCCTACATTATGTGGTTATGGAATATCATCCATTAGGAGAGCGGCTTCCCATACTTTATCCACTGTAGTATTCAACTTTGGCAAATTTATCTGTTCCCACACTATTCTTCCAGTTTTCTTGTTATAATATGTTTGTTGTCCTGCAGAATTTCCTGGTTGAACTGTATCAGTACCTCCACGATTTTGAAGTTGCTTGTCTATGTACTCTATATCAAACTCTGCTTGATCTGCACTGCCCATAGCCACTATTTTTTGTTCCATTTCTGCATTATTCCTTCCTTGATTTCCTTGTGATGTACTCGGAACAGTATTTGTCAGCCTCAGAAGTAAACTTGTATTTCCACCTTTCAAATCAGATATTGCGACTGGGAAAGACTCCATATATATTTGCTTTTCCTCAAGTGCTATATATTCTTCTTGAAATTCGTGCAGCTCCGACATTGTTGTTGTATCCTTTATTCTGAAGATTTGGGTATATAATATATCTGTTGCAAATAGAGCATAAATGAATGCAAGAATAAGATGTCGCTCATCCACCCGTCTTCCCATTTCACTACACATGATTCTCCAACGTGTCGTTAGATGACGCAATCTCTCATTTGTTCTTCTGCGAAGTCCGAATGCAGTCTCAATCCCTGGTCTGGATAGATTATTACTTATGTATTGCCCCAAAAAGACATTTTATAAGTGATGAAACGAACCAATGGATTCTACAGGTATTTCTACAAACCACTTCAAAGCTTCACATACTAAACTTGCAGCAAAATATTTGCACATTACTGCATCATGATTTTCCCACTGCAATAAAGATCTTGCATAAGCTTTCACATGTTGTATCGCACATGCAATTCCATCAAATATACTTTTAAATGCCGGTAAACTGCACTTAGATGGTATCGATGCTCTCTGAATTTCCTTTGTAAATGGAGTTTTTCCATCTTCCTCCACTGCTTCCTCTAGTTGTCTTCTTCCATCATTTCTTTTTGTAGTCATCATTTCTATTAATTCTGCCATCTCCTTAAGAATTTCTTTGCTTAACGATTGATCCAAATCCTCTCGCATGGGTCTTTTTAATCTTGCTTGTCTCAATCTATTCACATGATTGTTTTGGCTTATTGCTTCTTGTATCTCCTGTTGTTCAGTTTCTTCTCTTCTTCCCCTACGCCTTTCAGTATTTGCTTCAATTTGTACTCTATCATGTCTTTCTTCGTCGCATGTGCGATCATATCGATGTATTGATACTTCTATTTCTTGTGGTGTAACTCGACCTTGTTCTGTATCATCTATGCGATGACGCTCGCATCTCCTAACTCGATTATTATAATCAATATTACGCAATTCGCTCTGTAATTCTCTCTCTTATAATTCTTTCCTTCTTCTCTGTCTATCTCTTGCACGTGCAGTCACTCGTTCACGCTCATTTTCATCTCTTAATATGTGCGCGGCAAAGAAGTTCTCGTGGATGTTCATACCGATTAGTTGCTAAGTCAATTGCACGTCTCTTTTCCCTTTGATCTTCCAAATTTTCATTTTCTTTTGATTTTTCTTCAATGACTTCCATGTGTTACCTTCGACTATCATTTCCTCGATTAGATTGACTTTGTCAGGAGGAACTTCTACTTGATCTTGACCTTGAACGTGTAGCACTCCTTGACCTTTGTTCTTGTAGTCTAACATTCTCTTCTCGTAAATCATCATTTTGACGGATTATATTCGCACGCTCTTCTTCTTCTCTCCTTCGTTCAATTAGTAATCTTTTCCTAAGCTTTGCAATCGTTACATTTCCTTCACTCGCTGTAACTGGTCCTTCATTCCCAATTCTCTTTCCTTCATCTGTAGAATCCGTTATTTCAGTATGGACATTCACCCTATCATAATCTATATCATTATCATGTCATTGTTCTCGCTGTGATCCAATTGGAATTTCTTTTCTTTGATGTTCTTCCACTCTTTCTTCTTGTTGCTCAAGATTTGTAATTCGTCTTCGTTCAGCAAGTCGGTTACTTCTTCTAGTTGTCATCCATTGTTCAACAACAGATTCCATCCTTATCATTTCTAACTTTTTTAGATCTCACTTTTTTCCTTAATATCTATGATATACTATCAGGAATTATAATCCAGAGTTGTTTCTGGCGCCAAAAATGTAGTTGTCATCAATCTGACAACTACATTCCATTATCACTAAATGAGAATTTAAGTAATCATAATTCTTCTTATTTGACCATTCATCGACAAGTTAACGGTCAAATACTATTTTTATATCGGAATCGAGTTTGGTGTTGTCAATTTTTTTTTAGTGCTCTGTAAAGAATTTGGTGCCCAGTTACTTTACCACCCAATAACTTTACCAACGGACTATAGTGATATCTGCGGCTTAATAATTGGTTAAAGTATCATCCACACCAATTAGGCAACTTGCCTGACTATGAAACAAATCCCAACTGCTAAGCATGGTATGTTGAAGGTTGGTGCTACAAGCAAGGATTGACATCCACGGATTGAAGAACAATAGTCTCCTTGATTTCAAAAGTATCTCCATCAGAATTCAGAGATCTTCATTATGACCTAATCAATTTGATGTCTGATTGGTCTATGGGTACATCATATCACAACACGAACGGATTTAGTATCAGGAATATATATTGAGTTAGTTTGGCAACTAGAGGTAGAAGCAAAAATCTGTAGCAAACCATAATGAAAATAAAATAATATTGTCTTTTGCTTCTACAAACAAACCATTATGAAATTTGACAATGTGATTCGAATAAAAAAAATTCCTAAACTTTTTACGACAGAAGAAACAGATAAAAAAACGTCCCCACAACTCACAATAAAAATTCCGAAATTTTTCGACTGAGATCACCCTTCTTGTGATTGTCTCACAATGCGTTTTACTCTCTTTATAAAATCACCTCTTTTAGACCTCCATTCTATCGCAGCGTCAACGTTTGCAGGAGACCCGTCATTCGGACTCGAAAGCCACGATATAATACTCAAAACTATGCTTTCCACTGTATGAATAGGCGTCCATCTCTCACTCGAAAGCTCATAACCATTCGGGTCTTCTCCTGGATCATGAAGAATCGATATGCAGACTTTTCCATCGGGGTAATAAACATTCGGATGCCACATATCTGACACAAACTTTACTGTTGGAGGGCTGTTGGGATAATTGGCAGGAAACGTCATGATAGCATCAAAGAATCCTCCATCATAACAAGTACCGGAAGGTCCAATAATCTTGAGACTCCATTCAAACATATTATCATCATTAACTAACCCGGCAGAGAATCCATCAACTGGATTTCTCGAAAGATCTTTGAGTTGTTTTGCAAGGAGAAGGCTTGCTTGAGTTTTGTCAGCCATTAAAAAAACAAAAGCTATACGTCAAGAAAAAGCACACACAGTGGAGAAACCAGAAACGACGATGATATTAAGAGGGCTGTGGAGTTGTTATATTTATAGCGTGATGATATACGAGAGGAATTAGAGTTGAAACTGTATCCGGAAGTTAGACCTAAGGATGGTGAAACTGTGTAGGATTCAAGATTTGGAAAGCTGACAAAAAAAGGATGGTGATCGAATTTTGGTACAACCAGTAAACCACTTCCCAATACGCGTAGGCTTCTGCAAAATAGAATGTCCCAAACTGCCTAACAATTCCACGGTACCCTAAAATTAAATCTTCAACAATTCAATTGACCAGGACTTGACTTTTGAAGTGTTCAACAATTCAATCGGCCAGGACTAGACTTATGAAGTCAGAAGTCCTTGATTCTATTCCAGTCTATAATTTGTTGATTTCTTAAAATCTTTACTTCCCATATAGGAGAAAGAAAAAATCGAGTAAAATAAAATAAAAAATAGATCTGAACAGGAGCAGTAGTTTGTAAAGAACCGAGGCTAGTAGATGCGCCATGATGATGGAGACTTGGACCTTTCCGGCCCTGGCTTATGGTACCAAAACAAAAGTACACGTTCAAAATGCGATATTTTAAGACTTTGGTCCAGCAACTCAACCTCTCCTCGGAAATCTCATTTCTCTGCCGGGGATCAGGCCAACCTTTCTAATAGCAAGAAGTAAAAATTGTCAAGTACCGTATAAAGAGATGGCATTAGCAGTAAGACAGACTAAGATGTACAATTCACATAAGTCGGCGAACCAGTAACTCATTGCAGATTGAATAGTTTAATAGCCGGCTCCTCTCTGGTCACCCTCTCTGCATTCAACATCTGCTTGATCATCCAACTCTGTATTCTCATCACTGCTCACCTCCACTATCTGCAAATACCGGAAATTAGAGATTTCCAGATCAACTTCAACACTGAATTCAACGATAAACCAAAATACAAGTACAAATATAAATATCAATACCCAAAAATCAAAAACTACCACAAGTCTATCAAACATCATTACCTGCTTCTCATGCATGCTATACTTGGTCCTCTTGCATCTTGCCTCATTACTAGCCCCCTGATTAGTCGACATAGCCGGCTGTTCAGTCTGACACAAATTCTCAGTATTCTCTCGCTTCGTCATAGGGATACTTGCTGGGGTCTAAATTGGGTACTGCTAAATTGGATATTGGATGAAGGAAGGTACAGAGTTATGGAATTGGAAAATAGAACTGCTAACTTCCTCTAAGAAATACTGGATGAGAATATCAAAAGTTGATACATCCTATCCACCCGTGTGCACTCTTCGAGATCACAAATTTCAGATTTTAAAAAAGATCGTGCCTACGCTATGCATGCAAAGACCTATCAAACGCAATCTCCGCTAATTGGTCATGCGTGGGCGACTACAGACACCTGGCAACGATTCGAAAAGCAAATATTCAAATCGGTCTATCTCCAGTCCGGATTTGAATCCTTTTTATGACCCACCACCTTCAAATGAATTTGAAAATCCTATTGGGTCTGTATCTGGGAGCCCAAGAAAATTAGAAGAAGAAAATATCCACAATCACTCTCTCAAGTTCACTCTCATATCTGATTCCATTAATGAATTTTGGAATCTACCCCAACTACCAAATCGCAATGCCAGCATTATCAGAACCGGATCACAATATATACTCAAAATAAAGGTTAGCAAATGCGCACATTTCATGTACCACTCCTCCAGCGAACCACACTCACTGCTCAAGACAAAGGTTTGTAGACACACACATTACAACTATGGTGTTAACCCAGCTACTGAGTTAAGCAAGGTAAATGACATGTTACATATTTCTATTATCATCGTTTTGACTTTGAATCCCACTAGTAGAACCCACTCAATGAGAGACAAAAAAGTTTCTGAATATATACGTAACAGTTATGAACACATCACTGTCATACAACATGCAACCCACATAACCCTCACATATTTTGTCAATGCCACACTGCAGTCCAAAATTACTAGAATCTTAAAGTACATATGTCTTCCAATCGTCTGCATTATGTACCAAAGGTTGACCTCCTATCACAACCGACACATCATCAAACACAACCACCCACTCCCTCAACTAACCAAAAAAATTACTAGGTGGATGTTACCCAAACCACAACACACAGGTCACTATACCAGCTTAGAGTACACATCTACCTTAGAATACTCTTTCACTATCAAAATAATCATGATCTCTCAAGATAAAGTACAAAGCTTATATCACTATCAGAACATAGAATACACAATTATCACATGGATCAACTCTTTTAGGTACTGGTATATGCAAATTTCAATCATCAAGTATTATGGATATTGTCTTGGCTTTGCTCATGTTTACAGGTTCTGCTCCTTCAGATTGCTAGTAGTCCAAGGCAACTTCAATCTCAGCCATGTGAAGGAATCTCTTAGCTGGAACCATGGTCTTATCCTTGGTCCTATACCTGGTCTGAACATCACATCTCTAACTTATCTTGGCACTCTCATACAAGCCCTGAACAACTATATCAAACAAATAGTATGTACTTCAATCAGAATGATAACATACATTTCAAATTTCAAATTAAAGTGAAACAAAAAGACAATCCAAATCTAAGCCTTGAAATCCTCCTTCACCTCTACTCCTGTCACAACTTCCCCCATAAAAAATACAACACCCATACTCCCATGGCCTCATCTTCAGGAACTAAGAATACAGAAAATATAAACAACCTAGTGAAACAAATGAACTCCTCACTAAAAATGCCAGCAGACCTCTTCCCCAAAGTCTTCATCAACAAAGATAACACTCTACCAAAGAAGAAGATTGATTGGAAATGGGTTTTCAATGGAAGATTCTGCAGCAACATATCCTATGAAACAAGAGAAATAACAAGATTCATCAATACCAACTGGGAATTACAAAGGAATGCTGAAGTCACTCTCTGGAAGAAACGAAGAAATTACTACCAAATCAGGCTGACTAGCATTGAAGACTACAAAATTTTCAGAAAAGGAGGAACAAGAGGAATTTTTAACAAGCTCATTGTTTTAACTGAAGTCCCATCCTCAGGACCAGACTTCATTGATGAATCCAATTTCTATAATGTCTTCATTTGGTCTTTGGTTAAGAGAATCCCAACTCACATTATCCCAGACATAAAAAACATGATTGCTCCAGCTGGTATTCACCAAGGATCTAAGAAACCTTATGGAAGAGATGAGGATGAGAAGAATCTATAAGTGCAGATCACTGTGGATGTTACCCAACCTCTAAAATATGGCATTGATGCTTATGAAGACGAATCTACATCTCACTGGCTTGAGATAGCTTATGCTCTCACTGGTATACTTTCTACAGAACTCTTGATCACCCTGGACCATTATGCATTGAATAAGAAGACAACTCCCAAAGAACTCCAGTCAAACAATACACTTCCAGCCCTCTAAACAAGTTCCCATCCACACCCAATTCTCCCCTATCGTCTAACAAAACCACCACTCCCCCAACTAGCCCAAACAGACCAGCATTACTTTATTATTACACTGGTAAAACTGGAGCTGAAGAATTTGCTATCAGAATGAGGAAAGCACAACAGACTAATCTTCTCAGAAACAACTGTGAAGAACTTGATGGTCCACCACGACATTTGATTTTTCAAGCTGGGATGGATAAACTAATCACTGGAGAAATTCCAACCTCAAAACCTGATGCCTTAGCTTGTCAAAAAAGACATAAGAAACTGATGGAGAGCTACAAAAACAAAGACTCTCAGGGGAAGAAGAAATCCAATATTAAGACTGCAGCAAGAAAGAGATTTAACAATGTTTCCAATCCCACTGAGCCTAAGGAAACCCTTGATCCTACAACAATCTTCCCAACTACTTCTCCTTACCAACCATTTAACAACAGTGGATCCCAAAACATCCCCACCTTAGCTGCCATCCAAAAGCAGATGATGGAGGCTCACTCCAGAGAAAAAAGATTACTATGGGAGAGGAGAAGAAATGAGCTAAAATTAAAAGTTGTCGATGATGATCAACACCCCCAGCTTGTGGATGATAAACGTAAACTGTATGAGCCAGAGGACCAAACAATGCAGTGGAATGCATACCACTCAGCTAAGAGGTACAAAAGCCAGCAAACAATAGATGAGGAACAATTATCAACCAATACTACTAGCAATCTGGAAGGAGATAATTTTCCTACAAACAACCAGGTAACTCACGTCATAACCCATTTATATAATTACATTCGCAGCATCTTAACTATTAGGATTGACCTTTGGTTAACTGTCAGTTACTTTGCTAGGATATCTTACTCATTCCTAGGTTACAAAATCATCATTTTCTTATATCCTATTATATCTTATTTTTGGCAATTTTACTCTGTCATAGCTTGGAATTGCCAAGGATTAGGACAAGCTGACACTATTAGATACCTAGACGACATGCTAAATAAACATAATCCATAAGTAATCTTCTTATCTGAGACCAAACAACAAGCTACAAATCTAAAAAAAATCCTAGGAAATATAGGAGTCACTAATTTCTGGTTTGTAGATACAAAGGGCAAAGCTAAAACAGCTGGAGGATTAGTTCTTGCTTGGAAACCAACCTTGATGTCACCATTGAGGATTTCTCTGACCATCATATAAATGCCATCATTAAACCTTTACATGGTGAACCTTGGCTATTTACTGGTTACTATGGGAGTCCCTTTACTACTAATGATAAATTACACTCCTGGAGTATGATTGAAAAAACCTTTGCTGCTAACTCCTTACCTTGGTTGATTATGGGAGATTACAACTTTGTCCTTCAAGATCAAGAAAAATTTAGCCAGCATCCCATCAATCAAGTTGAAGCTGATATTTTCCTAAACAAGATAGAAGAAGCAAATCTCTCTGATCTAAGCTACACTGAATGCCCTTTCACGTGGACTAACAAGAGATCTGGTACTCATCTCACAGAGCAAAGACTAGATAGAGGCCTAGATAATGAAGCTTGGCTAGACAACCACCCAAATACCACCATCTCAAATCTCATAGCCTTAGGCTTTGATCATAACCCAATCATTCTCAATACCAATCCTAGCTGGAGACATGGTCAAATCCCCTTCAGATTCTTTGGTCCCTGGATTGATCATGAAGACTGCAAAAGCATTATAGCCGACTGCTGGAAGATAACTCATAAAGGATCTTTAGCCATAAAAATAGCAAGGAAATTAAGAGACATCAAAGTCAAGCTAAAGAAGTGGACTAAGGAAGTCTATGACAACATCAAAACTAATTTAGAAGATTGCATCAAACATCTGGATTGGATAACAAAAAATAAATTTACTTCATCTAAAGGAGCAGAGCTAAAAGAAGCAAGAATTCATATGGCACATTGGAATCATGTGCAAGAATCTTTCTGGAAGACCAAGAGCATATACCTACATATCAAGCTTGGAGATAAAAATACAGGTTACTTCCACATTGCTGCTAAGAAACGATATAGGAGGAATAGGATTGATTTTATCCAACAGGAAGATGGTACTTGGATCCATGATACTGCTGAAATTACCCAAACTTTCACCAATCATTTTGCCAAGATGGCCACTGAAGAACCCATCAATATCAACCCCATCATTATAAAGCTCATACCCGCCACAATTACTACCCAAGAGAATCAGAACCTTATCAGAACACCTGAACCCATGGAAATCAAAAACATTCCCTTCAGCATGACTGGTGACAAACCTATCACACTAGCTCAATTCAGAACAATATCCCCGTGTAACACTACTTACAAAATCATCTCAAAACTCATTGCCCAAAGACTAAAACATCTTCTACCAAAATGAATATCCCCTTTTCAATCTGCTTTCATCCATGGAAGGCAAATTTCTGACAACATAGCCATAGCTCATGAAATTATTCACCATATGAATACTAGAAGAGGAAAAACATGACACAATGGCACAATGGGCATTAAAATTGATATGGCAAAGGCATTTGATAGAGTCAATTGGGACTTTTTTCTTCAGGTTTTATCTCAGATGGGATTCAGCTCTCATTGGTGCAACATGATATCTCAATGCATTTCCACTACAAGTATGGTAGTGCTGGTCAATGGATCTCCAGGAAAATTCTTCAAACCCTCTAGGGGGCTAAGACAAGGGGACCCCTTATCCCCCTATCTTTCCTTATTCTGTATGGAATCCCTATCCAGGTATCTAACCCATGCTGAAACTCATCAACAAATTCATGGTAGCAAGATTTGCAAGGATGCACCGGCTATCAATCACCTGCTCTTTGCTGATGACTGCATGATACTCTGCAAAGCTAATCTTCAGGAATATAATAATCTCATTCAGATTTTTAAGTAATTTGGTCAATCCTCCGGACAGTTGATAAACTTCTCAAAATCTGGTATCTTCTTCAGCAAGAACACTGCCACGGACATTGCTGATAATATCAATAATACTCTGAAGGTTCAAAGGATTAATCCAACAATCAAGTATCTAGGTTCCCATATGTTCACCACAAAAAGCAAGATCCAAGCTTTCAAGCCTTGTGTAGACAAGCTTAAATTCAGATTTGCTGGATGGAAAACCACTCTCTCTACTGCTGGAGAAATGACAATGATTCAGTCTGTCACTTCCACAACTAGTATATACCGATGAACTGCTTCAAAATTCAAAAACCATCTGCAATGAGATCAATGCCATTCAAGAGACTTTTTCTGGAATAAAGAACAAGATAGATCCAAATGAGTCTATTATTTTCTTGGGATGCAGTAAACAAACCCAAAGAATTGGGAGGTCTGGGATTCAAAAACATGGAAATCTTTAACATGGCTATGCTTACTAAAATTGTTGGAGACTTGTCTCAGAGCCAAACTCCCTATGGAGCAGTACTATGAAGGCATCCCACTATCCCAACACTGAAATCATAAAGATTAGATACCAAACCAAAGGCCACAGACTCTTGGATCTGGAAAGCAATTCTGGAAGGCATAGCTTTTTCTCCAACATGTTTACATTTGGAAGGTGGGAAATGGAGTGAACATACATATTTGGGATGACAGAGGGGTCACAAACCCTCCCATAGAGACTTCAAAAACCAAGCCTCTGCCCATAAAATCTCATATCTGTTAATCAGCTCTTCAATACCCATGGGGATTGGGATATCAACATTTTAACCAATGGTGCTCACCTGATATTCAAAACCTGATTATTCAACACACCTCACCTCATGGATGAACAGGATGAAATCAGATGGTCCCTCACCAAACAACAACAAGTTTTCAGTCAAATCACTTTATGATAAAAAGATCCAAGTTAAATATTACCTTAGTACTCCAACTGCCCCTTGGACTCAAATCTGGGGTCTGATACAAACCCTGTCATTCAGCTCTTCATCTGGAAATGTGCCATGGCATCCTACCAACTAATGCTAAGACAACTAGCATTTTGATTTACATTGATCTTTATTGCACCTATTACAATGGGTGTTGAAGATATAACTCATGTTTCTTGTCTCTTGCTCTGTGCTACTGATGTTTGGAGAAAACTGTTTGGCCAAATCATATATCTCTTCACTCAGTACAATCATTTCCATGATTGGCTAAAACTGGTTCCAAGCTGACAACAATATGGCTAGCTGGAATGAAACATTTTGCCACTACATGTTGGTTTCATATGGAAAAGCCAGATCGCACTGGGTTTTCAGAAAACTCACTCCAATAGCGTGTGCTACTGCTATGGATATTTACTCAACACCTCTGTAGCCATACAGAATCCACCATAAGCCAGGCCCACATCCTGAATATCTATTCTCTTCTGGAAACTACATTCCTCACAATCACACTTCTGATAAATTTGGAATCACTATTAGCCTATACATTTGATCCTGCAGATCTTTACCAAGCTTACTAGTGATGCCCAATCTTATACTAACTACTCTCTTATTGCCATGTGTTTCACAGGTAAATGTGTGGGGCATCAAAACTTCAAAGACTATTCCAATGGAATCAGCAGAACCGAGCGAGCCATCAGAGGAGCTCAATAGCACGACCTGGGGAAAAACCATGCAGCAAGCCCAACATCAAACTTTGCTGCTGAATCTGAAGTAACAATTCAAGGCATACAAGAGTATTACCAGGAGGAAGTACAACACACGTTTCACAAGAGGAAGTCCAAAACCAACAAGACAGTTATCACAAAAATCATCAAGTTAATTTTCTGCTCGGGAAGATATCAAAGTGACAGTTCAAAACAAAACAGAGCAGCCACTAATATGGCCAGAATTGGCCAGACAGTCCCTCCTCTTCTCTGATTCTACCTGGAGAGGAACAAATTTAATTACTAGCTTGCATGCTTTTTACAGATTCCTACAAAACTCCTATGATTTGGATCACTGTAAAAAACATTAATGTCCTTTTGAGGGATGAACCTGGCGCTCGAGTCAGCACAGGCCATCCTAGATGTAACCGTGAGTGGGCAACTTTATAGTTGCCTAGACTCTTTTTTCTAAAAAAAAATAGTTAAATAGCCATATTAGATGTTGGTACGGAAATTTGACTATTATCAGCAGTGGCTTCAGCCATGGGGATACTATCCATTGTTTTTCTCCGTCACAATCCGGATGCAAAGCTTTTCTATTGCTACTGAAATGTTGTAGTTGTCATAAATCTGACAACTACATTCCATTATCACTAAATGAGAATTTAAGTAATCATCTTCTTATTATGTGAAATGTATATAAAATTACAAGGATTGATATAACTATTACAATGATCTATTTGCCCTAGATTTACTTTCTCTCGATAATTTCTTCAATAACTATTACGTCGCTGTTATGAAAAATAACGTAACTAAATGGGTTGTTCGCATAAGAAGAGTAGATGATATCGCTTAAGATAAGAAAATTATGCGAGATGTTGATTGGAATTCAAATTCTAACTGTTCTGCTCGCAGATCCAATGATTCTAGTTGGCTTAATTGCCCTGTCATCTTAGAAGGTTCCTTTGTATCTGGTAAAGCTGAGGATGGTTCTGACAATCCTATGCCCGAAGATTTCCCGCTTTACCAACCTTGGGAGTTTAAATTACTCGAAAATGAGGAAAAGAAAATAGCGGTATGTGATCCTCTTGATCCAATTTGTAACCTCTCATAAGTTTCCTTCTTATCTCTTATTTCTTTTCCTTCGCAGGCTGCCAAAAAGGTCAGTACTTTGCGCAAGGTATCAACTTCACAGAATAAGGAAGTAAGAAACAGACTCTCTATTTTTAACAATATTGTTGCCTCTGTTTCTTATCTTGATTATTCGTGTAGGTGAATCCTTTGAATGAAAAAGCTTTTGGAAAGGGAAAGAGCACTCCTAAGAAACCCACATCAAAATTTGTATCCAAGATAACTTCATTAAAAGATGATGTCTCTAAGAAGCGTGCGAGATATGATTCTTCCTCAAGTTCGAAATTTTCAGATGATGATACTTTTGTTTCTGAAGAAGAGGTATCGGACGATCTGTATCGGAATAAGTTGTCTGATCTTTTTTCTGGAGATTCTTTTGCTACTCTTGAGGATGATAAAATGGATCGTGCCTTCAAGATGGTTTCAAAGATCTGTACTGCTTCTGATTGGGAAGATCGATCTCTTCGTGGAAATGCCTCTGCAATAAACCCAGATTTTCAATTTGCGATGAATGGCTTGGTAATGTTCAGAAATATTTGTCTTTTATCCTTCCTTAATATTTATTCTTTTACTTATAATGCTTCTTTTATATTTTCACATAATGCCCGCATATCTTATGCGATTTCTTTAGATAATGAAAGAAAGCTTCGCAAGTTGCAAGATGAGACTGCCAAGTTGAGACATGAGAAGTATAATCTTTCGGATGCGAATGCGAACTTACAAGCGAGAATACAAAGCTTAGAAATGATATTTAACAAACACTCAATTGGTTCTCCAAACTCGAGAAAGAAACAAGGAACTCATTGGTATGTAACTTATATTTTCTCACTCTTTTTCTTTTATGCGATCATTCACACTTCTTACTTAGTTATCTTCGCAGACCTGTATGACCTTCCAGATGAAGCGGCTAATCTTCCTGATGCTGATATTCTTTTAGAGCACCTCAATTCCTCTTTAAATAATTATCCTACTTGAGGATCCGAAAACCTTAGCTTGGAAGAATTAAGATTAAGATATACTACCCTTAGACAACGCCATAAAAATGTATTATCCTCTGCCAATAATTTTAAACGACGTTTTTATGAGGGGAGGGAAGCAATTCAAGTATTGGAGGCGAAGAAGAACAAACTTATTATTGAAAAAGATGAAATCGCATTTAGGGGTGCGAAGGCACTAGAACATTTTCAAGAATCTATTATTGAAGTTAAAATAGAACAGGATTCATCTTTTCGTGAGAGGGACACACTTATTGAGGAAAGAAACTTAATTCGATCTCAACTCCTTATAGAAAGTGAAGCTAAGTTTAATTGGGATGCTAGAGTTCTGAACGATGCTAGAAATAATTTAGGTGTAGATCTAATCCTTCACACTGAGGATTCCACACTGGTCGCAGACATTATTTCCAATTATGAAGGTCATTTGTTGTTCTTTGATCTTCACTCATATACTTAGTCCAAAACAACGGTAACGATGCTAATCGCTCTCGTGAGGCTTCTTTAACAGAGTTTGTCTGGGTAATGGTATTCCTTTGTCAAAGTACAGTTTTCCAGTGATTCCTGAAAATGTACCCATTCCTGATATCCAAGTTACTGATGGAGAAGAAGATTCTGAAGAAGAAACTAGTGATTCTGAAACTAAGCGAAACGAGGAAGATGAAAATTGATCGCTTCTTCTTGTTGTAATTTTTTGTTGTAAATTCTTGTAAATTCAGCTTTTTAATATAAATCTTCTTTTCTTCGCTTCGTATTTATGACCTCTTCATATGCATATAAGACTATCAAAATGGGGCAAATAACACTTCCTTTGCATTCCCATTCTTGCCTCTTGTTATTTGTCATATCTTGATAGACCAAGTATGATTGTTATCCTTTATCATAAACTTCTCTTGGTGTGAGCGCATGTTGAACTTCATGAATAATTTCTTTTCTTGTATTATCTATGAGGTCTTATTTTTGCCTTCCTCTGTAAAGGTCTTACACTACCTCTGTTTATGTGCGACGAAATCACAGGCAGTCTTTACACAAGAGGATATTGACTCATTGATCTCGTCTTATCATTTTCTTGTATTATTTAATCTTCAAGTTAGTTTGCATAAATATCACAAGTCTTAGTACTCGTATGAGTTAAAAGTCTTGTGACATTTACGACTTTTGACACAATTCAGCTACCTAATGGAGGGTGTCGTCCTTATCTTCCCCCTGTTTGACCCTTCAAGGAAGCTTACCTCTATCGGGTTAAGATTATGGATCTTCCCATCCATTTTTTCAACAACCAGTTGACTTGGCAATGTTGTAAACTTTCAGATACAAGACTACACACTAAGTGGGGTTTCTTCGGACCAAGTGCATCATAGTCAAGACTTGTCAAGAGTGGCAAGGTACGCTCCAGACGTCTCGGGCACTCTTGACTCGGTCGTGTACCTCGGCTCCCTGATCGAGTTTCTGCACTCCTTGGGAGAGCCTTTCTCACCTTAGTCTCTCAATTTAAGATTATTATCTTAGACTGAAAATTTAAGGTATCTCTCCCGGATGGGCATTATCGTTTTATTCTCACCCCAAATCTCTACAACTCAAGTTCCGGGGTCGGTGTAACCTTCCCTTGAGTCATGCCTTCTAGGTTTCTCCAATTATGATGTGCGATAGGTCTTATTATATTTCATCTTGCATATAAGAGAACTAGGGTGCACGCCACATTCAGATTCCTAGCCAATCTGACAATAAATATCATTTTTTGTATCCTTTTATAAAGGTCTTATTTGTAAATATTTCTCTTTTTGTTTTCTTATTATGGATTTACCATATGAAATTAAAATTTCTCATTCCAATCTTTTAACTCGTACAACTCTAGTACATCAATGCTTTTGTCGAATCATCTTGCTCTATAGAAAATCAGATACACTATTCATTCTACTAATTTGTCTTCTGCACTTTTTGAATCTTCTTAAGTTCGCGTATGTTTTCCGGATTATTCATTAGCATAACCATTCAGTTGGCGTTGTACGAAAATCGTTGTACCCACCAATTTTTGATATTTTGCCTCTACGCTTTTTCTTTCCATAGAAACTGTGTTGCTAATCTTGATTAACATTCTTTATTTGCAGATGAATCTATTCCAGCACTTCGTATACTTATTTCCCCATCTTCGTATACCGCATCAACCATCAGTCTCTCTGCTCTTGACTATCTGCCGTATATTTTCTCCAATTTCTTCGCTTGAATTCTCTTGCTTCGCATTTGTCAACATCAATTTCTTGGAAATTTTTACTTTCAAATGTATCTCCTCTTATAATGCCAACATCCTAAGGTAAAGGAAAGTTGATGCGCTGATGAAATGTTGATGCAACAACTAATATACCATGCAACCATGGTCTTCCAATGAGAGCATAATAATGTGACTCGACATCCACTACACATAATGTGATATCTGTTGGTAAATTTTGTAGAAGAATTCTCATAGTTACTTCTCCCTTTGGTTTGTTCGCAGAACCATTAAAGCCATAGATTTTGTATGTTGAAGGGATTAACTCATCAACTTTTTTACCCATGGTTTTATATGCATGATAAAACAGAATATCTACAGAACTTCCCGTATCTATAAGTATCCTATTTATCGCCCAGGAGTTTTTCTCATTCTCTTCCTCATCTTCTTCCAATGGCTTCGGATTCTCAATCGCACCACTAGTGGACACTCATGTGATTCTCCTCCTCCTGGGGTTTCATCTGCATTTAACGGGATTTTTTGCTTTTTCCATTCCTTCAAGGGGGATATTTTTTCCAGGTTAAGAATTTCCTTTCCTTCAGCATCTCTTGCATATACTCGACTTAAGACATTATCATGAAAATCTTCTATGTTTTTGAACGAGTGTATAATCGAGTTACAATATAAATTCTTTGCCTTCGCACCCACTTCAATAACAAATGTATTCCTGTCCTTCTCCTTTGCATATGTATTTCCTTGAGGTGGTGGTGGTGGTAAATTCCTTGGTTGTTTTAGTAAGAAATGGTCCAACTTTCCTTGCTCAATCATTCGGATATAATCTTCCTCACATTTCTACAGTTGCTTGTTGTGTGACCGTGGAATCTATGATAGACACAAAATTATTTACTCCTCCTCCCTGGTGGTGGCTCTTCGCCTACATTATGTGGTTATGGAATATCATCCATTAGGAGAGCGGCTTCCCATACTTTATCCACTGTAGTATTCAACTTTGGCAAATTTATCTGTTCCCACACTATTCTTCCAGTTTTCTTGTTATAATATGTTTGTTGTCCTGCAGAATTTCCTGGTTGAACTGTATCAGTACCTCCACGATTTTGAAGTTGCTTGTCTTTGTACTCTATATCAAACTCTGCTTGATCTGCACTGCCCATAGCCACTATTTTTTGTTCCATTTCTGCATTATTCCTTCCTTGATTTCCCTGTGATGTACTCGGAACAGTATTTGTCATCCTTGGAAATAAACTTGTATTTCCACCTTTCAAATCAGTTATTGCGACTGGGAAAGACTCCATATATCTTTGCTTTTCCTCAAGTGCTATATATTCTTCTTGAAATTCGTGCAGCTCCGACATTGTTGTTGTATCCTTTATTCTGAAGATTTGGGTATATAATATATCTGTTGCAAATAGAGCATAAATGAATGCAAGAATAAGATGTCGCTCATCCACCCGTCTTCCCATTTCACTACACATGATTCTCCAACGTGTCGTTAGATGACGCAATCTCTCATTTGTTCTTCTGCGAAGTCCGAATGCAGTCTCAATCCCTGGTCTGGATAGATTATTACTTATGTATTGCCCCAAAAAGACATTTTATAAGTGATGAAACGAACCAATGGATTCTACAGGTATTTCTACAAACCACTTCAAAGCTTCACATACTAAACTTGCAGCAAAATATTTGCACATTACTGCATCATGATTTTCCCACTGCAATAAAGATCTTGCATAAGCTTTCACATGTTGTATCGCACATGCAATTCCATCAAATATACTTTTAAATGCCGGTAAACTGCACTTAGATGGTATCGATGCTCTCTGAATTTCCTTTGTAAATTGAGTTTTTCCAGCTTCCTCCACTGCTTCCTCTAGTTGTCTTCTTCCATCATTTCTTTTTGTAGTCATCATTTCTATTAATTCTGCCATCTCCTTAAGAATTTCTTTGCTTAATGATTGATACAAATCCTCTCGCATGGGTCTTTTTAATCTTGCTTGTTTCTTCTCTTCTTCCCCTACGCCTTTCAGTATTTGCTTCAATTTGTACTCTATCATGTCTTTCTTCGTCGCATGTGCGATCATATCGATGTATTGATACTTCTATTTCTTGTGGTGTAACTCGACCTTGTTCTGTATCATCTATGCGATGACGCTCGCATCTCCTAACTCGATTATTATAATCAATATTACGCAATTCGCTCTGTAATTCTCTCTCTTATAATTCTTTCCTTCTTCTCTGTCTATCTCTTGCACGTGCAGTCACTCGTTCACGCTCATTTTCATCTCTTAATATGTGCGCGGCAAAGAAGTTCTCGTGGATGTTCATACCGATTAGTTGCTAAGTCAATTGCACGTCTCTTTTCCCTTTGATCTTCCAAATTTTCATTTTCTTTTGATTTTTCTTCAATGACTTCCATGTGTTACCTTCGACTATCATTTCCTCGATTAGATTGACTTTGTCAGGAGGAACTTCTACTTGATCTTGACCTTGAACGTGTAGCACTCCTTGACCTTTGTTCTTGTAGTCTAACATTCTCTTCTCGTAAATCATCATTTTGACGGATTAGATTCGCACGCTCTTCTTCTTCTCTCCTTCGTTCAATTAGTAATCTTTGCCTAAGCTTTGCAATCGTTACATTTCCTTCACTCGCTGTAACTGGTCCTTCATTCCCAATTCTCTGTCCTTCATCTGTAGAATCCGTTATTTCAGTATGGACATTCACCCTATCATAATCTATATCATTATCATGTCATTGTTCTCGCTGTGATCCAATTGGAATTTCTTTTCTTTGATGTTCTTCCACTCTTTCTTCTTGTTGCTCAAGATTTGTAATTCGTCTTCGTTCAGCAAGTCGGTTACTTCTTCTAGTTGTCATCCATTGTTCAACAACAGATTCCATCCTTATCATTTCTAACTTTTTTAGATCTCACTTTTTTCCTTAATATCTATGATATACTATCAGGAATTATAATCCAGAGTTGTTTCTGGCGCCAAAAATGTAGTTGTCATCAATCTGACAACTACATTCCATTATCACTAAATGAGAATTTAAGTAATCATAATTCTTCTTATTTGACCATTCATCGACAAGTTAACGGTCAAATACTATTTTTATATCGGAATCGAGTTTGGTGTTGTCAATTTTTTTTTAGTGCTCTGTAAAGAATTTGGTGCCCAGTTACTTTACCACCCAATAACTTTACCAACGGACTATAGTGATATCTGCGGCTTAATAATTGGTTAAAGTATCATCCACACCAATTAGGCAACTTGCCTGACTATGAAACAAATCCCAACTGCTAAGCATGGTATGTTGAAGGTTGGTGCTACAAGCAAGGATTGACATCCACGGATTGAAGAACAATAGTCTCCTTGATTTCAAAAGTATCTCCATCAGAATTCAGAGATCTTCATTATGACCTAATCAATTTGATGTCTGATTGGTCTATGGGTACATCATATCACAACACGAACGGATTTAGTATCAGGAATATATATTGAGTTAGTTTGGCAACTAGAGGTAGAAGCAAAAATCTGTAGCAAACCATAATGAAAATAAAATAATATTGTCTTTTGCTTCTACAAACAAACCATTATGAAATTTGACAATGTGATTCGAATAAAAAAAATTCCTAAACTTTTTACGACAGAAGAAACAGATAAAAAAACGTCCCCACAACTCACAATAAAAATTCCGAAATTTTTCGACTGAGATCACCCTTCTTGTGATTGTCTCACAATGCGTTTTACTCTCTTTATAAAATCACCTCTTTTAGACCTCCATTCTATCGCAGCGTCAACGTTTGCAGGAGACCCGTCATTCGGACTCGAAAGCAACGATATAATACTCAAAACTATGCTTTCCACTGTATGAATAGGCGTCCATCTCTCACTCGAAAGCTCATAACCATTCGGGTCTTCTCCTGGATCATGAAGAATCGATATGCAGACTTTTCCATCGGGGTAATAAACATTCGGATGCCACATATCTGACACAAACTTTACTGTTGGAGGGCTGTTGGGATAATTGGCAGGAAACGTCATGATAGCATCAAAGAATCCTCCATCATAACAAGTACCGGAAGGTCCAATAATCTTGAGACTCCATTCAAACATATTATCATCATTAACTAACCCGGCAGAGAATCCATCAACTGGATTTCTCGAAAGATCTTTGAGTTGTTTTGCAAGGAGAAGGCTTGCTTGAGTTTTGTCAGCCATTAAAAAAACAAAAGCTATACGTCAAGAAAAAGCACACACAGTGGAGAAACCAGAAACGACGATGATATTAAGAGGGCTGTGGAGTTGTTATATTTATAGCGTGATGATATACGAGAGGAATTAGAGTTGAAACTGTATCCGGAAGTTAGACCTAAGGATGGTGAAACTGTGTAGGATTCAAGATTTGGAAAGCTGACAAAAAAAGGATGGTGATCGAATTTTGGTACAACCAGTAAACCACTTCCCAATACGCGTAGGCTTCTGCAAAATAGAATGTCCCAAACTGCCTAACAATTCCACGGTACCCTAAAATTAAATCTTCAACAATTCAATTGACCAGGACTTGACTTTTGAAGTGTTCAACAATTCAATCGGCCAGGACTAGACTTATGAAGTCAGAAGTCCTTGATTCTATTCCAGTCTATAATTTGTTGATTTCTTAAAATCTTTACTTCCCATATAGGAGAAAGAAAAAATCGAGTAAAATAAAATAAAAAATAGATCTGAACAGGAGCAGTAGTTTGTAAAGAACCGAGGCTAGTAGATGCGCCATGATGATGGAGACTTGGACCTTTCCGGCCCTGGCTTATGGTACCAAAACAAAAGTACACGTTCAAAATGCGATATTTTAAGACTTTGGTCCAGCAACTCAACCTCTCCTCCGAAATCTCATTTCTCTGCCGGGGATCAGGCCAACCTTTCTAATAGCAAGAAGTAAAAATTGTCAAGTACCGTATAAAGAGATGGCATTAGCAGTAAGACAGACTAAGATGTACAATTCACAAAAAAATTGGCGAACCAGTAACTCATTGCAGATTGAATAGTTAAATAGTCCCTCCGTCTCTAATTAGATGACCTATACAATAAGTAAGTGGGGTGATAGATTAGTATTACTATAAGAAATATGTAAAATTTGATAGCCATATTTATGTTCATTAGATATGCGTTTTAAAATGCTTTTCGATGATACAAAGTTTACGAAAATCCGTTGTATAGTTTGAGAGATAAATCATTTCTAAATTTACTAGTAAATTTTAACTAGGTCATCTAATTAGGGACAGAGGTAGTAGCTATATTAGTTGTTGGTACGGACATTTGACTATTATCATCAGTGGCTTCTGCCATGGGGATACTATCCATTGTCTTTCTCCGTCACAATCGGGATGCAAATCTTTTCTATTGCTACTGAAATGTTGTAGTTGTCATAAATCTGACAACTACATTCCATTATCACTAAATGAGAATTTAAGTAATCATCTTCTTATTATGTGAAATGTAGATAGAATTACTAGGATTGATCTAACTATTACAATGATCTATTTGCCCTAGATTTACTTTCTCTCTCTCTATTTCTTGACCAAGACTTACTCTAGAACTCTCCCACAAGTAATGACCTCTCTCCTTTATATATGATTTTACATAGTGGATGACAGCTAAGAAACCCATTATTTTCGGGATCACTATGCGACACATTCGCTCATATACAATTACTCATCTTCGTATAGCGTACCTCTTCGCACAGTTCTTCACACTTCACTCGTGACTTTGCTGACATCATCTGGTGCCCCATCTCAACTTTGCTGTGTGCGATGCTCTTCGCTTAGGTTGTATTCTTTACTTCGCTTGTTTACTAACGTGTGCTATATTTTACTCCTACATTTTGCCTCTTCTCATTTCTCTTGTTCTTCAGAGTGAGCGATATGAGAAACTTCCATCTTATGTCATTGCACATGTTAATCCATTTATGTTTTATTTTACCGGCAATTTACCTGATTTTCAAGCTCTCTTTATGTACGCGTGTCCTTTTAACCACTCATCTTCTGACACGTCCTTTTAACCGTATGTTTCTATTCGTCCAATTCTTCACATTAATGAGAATATATCTCTAAAAATGGTCGCGCTTTCTTATATATTTTCTTCTACCTTTTTCCTTACTCCTTTTATCTCTTTTACTCTTATTCACCTTCTCTGCAAGTTTATACTCTTCATTCACATTCTTCAATGGCTCCCGCTGGTAAAAAGATGGAGATTGAATTTAATAGATTAAAAACTGAATTCAATCAGAGGGGTTATGAACTTTCTCTTCCTGCTTCATCTAATTTCGCATCAAAACTTAACCTTGATCTAATCAAATTTGATCAATGGAATAATCAAAAAATCATCGTTACGTTAGGTCAACTTCAATTTCTACCAATTCCTCTATATGACCCTGAGATTCCTCTCTTCTATAAAATTCTTGATGATGAAAGATTCGCACGAGGAATATTTCAGTTGAGTGGTGATGCTATTAGGATTCCATTAAGTATGCTCGTCGCGCAGCTGGTCTTGGAAATTCTTACCCTGATGAAGTGCGAAAAGAGGATCATCGTGATAAAATTATAGATCTCGCTGAGTATACTCTCGATAATTTCTTCAATAAGTATTACGTCGCTGTTATGAAAAATAACGTAACTAAATGGGTTGTTGACATAAGAAGAGTAGATGGTATCGCTTAAGATAAGAAAATTATGCGAGATGTTGATTGGAATTCAAATTCTAACTGTGTTGCTCGCAAATCCAATGATTCTAGTTGGCTTAATTGCCCTGTCATCTTAGAAGGTTCCTTTGTATCTGGTAAAGCTGAGGATGGTTCTGACAATCCTCTTCCTGAAGATTTCCCTCTTTACCAACCTTGGGAGTTTAAATTACTCGAAAATGATGAAAAGAAAGTAGTTGTATGTGATCCTCTTGATCCAATTTGTAACCTCTCATAACTTTCCTTCTTATCTCTTATTTCTTTTCCTTCGCAGGCTGCCAAAAAGTTAAATACTTCGCGCAAGGTATCAACTTCGCAGAATAAGGAAGTAAGAAACACACTCTCTATTTTTAACAATATTGTTGCGTCTGTTTCTTATCTTGATTATTCGCGTAGGTGAATCCTTTGAATGACAAAACTTTTAACAAGGTCAAGAGCACCCGAAACCCACATCAAAATATGTATCCAAGATAACTTCATTAAAAGATGATGTCTCTAGGAAGCGTGCGAGATGTGATTCTTCCTCAAGTTCGAAATTTTCAGATGATGATACTTTTGTTTCTGAAGAAGAGGTATCGGACGATCTGTATCGGAAGAAGTTGTCTGATCTTTTTTCTGGAGATGCTTTTGCTACTTTTGAGGATAATGAAATGGATCGTGCCTTCAAGATGGTTTCAAAGATCTGTATTGCTTCTGATTGGGAAGATCGATCTCTTCGTGGAGCTGCCTCTGCGATAAACCCAGATTTTCAATTTGCGATGAATGGCTTGGTAATGTTCTGCAACATTTGTCTTTTATCCTTTCTTTAATATTTCATCTTTTAATTATAATGCTTCTTTTATATTTTCACAGAATGCCCGCATATCTTATGCGATTTCTTTACATAATGAAAGAAAGGTTCGCAAGTTGCAAGATGAGACTGCCAAGTTGAGACATGAGAAGTATAATCTTTCGGATGCGAATGCGAATCTTACAAGCGAGAATACAAAGCTTAGAAATGAGATTTAACTAATTCTCAATCGGTTCTCCAAACTCGAGAAAGAAACAAGGAACTCATTGGTATCTAACTTATATTTTCTCACTATTTTTCTTTTATGCGATCGTTTTTTTACTTAGTTATCTTCGCAGACCCGTATGACCTTTCAGATGAAGCGGCTAATCTTCCCGATGCTGAAATTCTTTTAGAGCACCTCAATTCCTCTTTAAATAATTATCCTACTCGAGGATTTGCAAACCTTATCTTGGAAGAATTAAAATTAAGATATACTACCCTTAGACAACGCCATAAAAGTGCATTATCCTCTGCCAATAATTTTAAACGACGTCTTTATGAGGGGAGGGAAGCAATTCAAGTATTGGAGGCGAAGAAGAACAAACTTATTATTGAAAAAGATGAAATCGCTCTTAGGGGTGCGAAGGCACTAGAACATTTTCAAGAATCTATTACTGAAGTTAAAATAGAACGTGATTCAGCTTTTCGTGAGAGGGACATGCTTATTGAGGAAAGAAACTTAATTTGATCTCAACTCCTTATAGAAAGTGAAGTTGAGTTTAATTGGGATGCTAGAGTTCTGAACGATGCTAGAAATAATTTAGGTGTAAATATTAGCCTTCACAATGAGCATTCCACATTGGTCGCAGACATTATTTCCAATTATGAAGGTCATTTGTTGTTCTTTGATCTTCACTCATACTCTTAAAAATAATTGTCTGTTATTTTAACTCATTTGTTGATACTTCGCAGAGAAATATAAGGAGTATCAAAAGAAAATTACAGAGTTGGACACTCGCTTAGCTTCTAAAGAAGAAGAATACCCCGCTCGTAATTCCAAGTATCAACAATTGAAGGAAAATAGGTTCAACTTAGCCCAAAACAACAGTAACGATGCTAATCGCTCTCGTGAGGCTGTTGTTAAAAATGTTTGTCTGGAGAATGGTATTCCTTTGTCAAAGTACTGTTTTCCAGTGATTCCTGAAAATGTACCCATTTTACTGATTCTGAAGAAGATTCTGAAGAAGAAACTAGTGATTCAGAAACTGAGCGAAACGAGGAAGATGAAAATTGATCGCTTCTTCTTGTTGTAATTTTTTGTTGTAAATTCATATTTTTAATATAAATCTTCTTTTCTTTGCTTCGTATTTATGACCTCTTCATATGCATATAAGACTATCAAAATGGGCAAATAACACTTCCTTTGTATTCCCATTCTTGCTTCTTGTTATTTGTCATATCTTGATAGACCAAGTATGATTGTTATCCTTTATCATAAACTTCTCTTTGTGTGAGCACATGTTGAACTTCATGAACAATTTATTTTCTTGTTTTATCTATGAGGTTTTATTTTTGCCTTCCTATGTAAAGGTCTTACGCTTCCTCTGTTTATGTGCGACGAAATTGCAGGAAGTTTTTACACCATAGTGTATTGACCCATTTATCTCGTCTTATCATTTTCTTGTATTATTTCCTCTTAAGATTAATTTGCATAAATATCACAAGTCTTAATGCTCGTATAAGTTAAAAGTCTTGTGACATTTACGACTTTTGACACAATTCAGCTACCTAATGGAGGGTGCCGCCCTTATCTTCCCCCTGGTTGCCCCTTCAAGGAAGATTACCTCTATCAGGTTAAGATTATGGCTCTTCCCATCCAGTTTTTCAACAAGCAGTTGATTTCGAAGTCTTGTAACCTTTCAGCTACAAGACTACACCCTAAGTGGCTCGAGTGCATCATATATAGTCAGGACTTGTCAAGAGTGGCATGGTACGCTCCAGACGTCTCGGGCACTCTTGACTCAACCGTGTACCTCGGCGCCCTGATCTTTTTTTTTCACTCCTTGGGAGAGCCTTTCTCACCTTAGGCTCTCAATCTAAGATTATTATCTTAGACTGAAAATTTAAGGTATCTCTCCCGGATGGGCATTATCGTTTTATTCTCACCCCAAATCTCCACAACTCAAGTTCCAGGGTCGGTGTAGCCTTCTCTTGAGTCATGACTTCTAGGTTTCTCCAATTATGACGTGCGATAGGTCTTACTATATTGCCTCTTGCATATAAGCGAACTAGGGTGCACGCCACTTTCGGATTCCTAGCCAATCTGATAATAAATATCATTTTCTGTAGCCTTTTATAAAGGTCTTATTTATTAATATTTCTCTTTTTTTTTTCTTATTATGGATTTACCATATGAAATTAAAATTTCTCATTCCAATCTTTTAACTCGTGCAACTCTAGTACATAAATGCTTTTATCGAATCATCTTGCTCTATAGAAAATCAGATACACTATTCATTCTACTCATTTGTCTTCTGCACTTTTTGAATCATCTTAAGTTCGCGTATGTTTTCTGAAATATTCATTCGCGTATGACGCTCATCAACCTGTCTTCCCATTTCACTACACATGATTCTCCAACGTGTCGTTAGATGACGTAAACTCTCATTTGTTCTTCTGTGAAGTCCGAATGCAGTCTCAATCCCTGGTCTGGATAGATTATTACTTATGTATTGCCCAAAAAAGACATTTTCTAAGTGATGAAACGAACCAATGGATTCTACAGGTAGTCCTTCAAACCACTTCAAAGCTTCACATGATAAACTTGCAGAAAAATATTTGCACATTACTGCATCATGATTTTCCCACTGCAATAAAGATCTTGCATAAGCTTTCACATGTTGTATCGCACATGCACTTCCATCAGATATATTTGTAAATGCCGGTAAACTGCACTTAGATGGTATCAATGCTCTCTGAATTTTCTTTGTAAATAGAGTTTTTCCAGCTTCCTCCACTGCTTCCTCTAGTTGTCTTCTTCCATCATTTCTTTTTTGGTGTCATCATTTCCCTTAATTCTGCCATCTCCTTAAGAATTTCTTTGCTTAATGATTGATCCAAATCCTCTCGCATGGGTCTTTTTAATCTTGATTGGCTCAATTTATTCTCATGATTGTTTTGGCTTATTGCTTCTTGTATCTCCTGTTGTTCAGTTTCTTCTCTTCTTTGCCTACGCCTTTCAGTATTTGCTTCAATTTGTACTCTATCATGTCTTTCTTCGTTCCATGTGCGATCATATCGATGTCTTGATACTTCTCTTTCTTGTGGTGTAACTCGACCTTGTTTTGTATCATCTATGCGATGACGCTCGCATCTCCTAACTCGATTATCATAATCAATATTACGCAATCCGATCTGTAATTCTCTCTCTTATAATTCTTCCCTTCTTCTCTATCTATCTCTTGCACGTGCAGTCACTCGTTCGCGCTCATATTCGTCTTTTAATATTTCTCTGCCATGTAATATCATCTGTCCTTTCCTTGGATCCTCTTCTTCCCTTTCAAATTAATATGTGCGCGACCAAGAAGTTCTCATGGATGTTCATACCGATTAGTTGCTAAGTCAATTATATGTCTCTTTTCCCTTTGATCTTCCAAGTTTTCATTTTCTTGTGAGTTTTCTTCAATGACTTCCATGTGTTAACTTCGCCTATTATTTCCTCGATTAGATTGACTTTGTCGGAAGGAACTTCTACTTGATCTTGACCTTGAACGTGTAGCACTTCTTGACCTTTGTTCTTGTAATCTAAGATTCTTTTCTCGTAAATCATCATTTTGACGGATTAGATTCGCACTCTCTTCTTCTTCTCTCCTTCGTTCAATTAGTAATCTGGCAGGCCAGGAGATGTGTGTATAATGATGCGATGAAAACGGGCCTACAGTAATACCGCAAGTGCACGGTCGTCAGTTGTAGCTCGTGCAAGTACGGGTCGATCCACAGAGATCGGGTGTGTTTTGGAAGTGTTTTAGATAATTGGGTTCCTAAGTTTGCTTTGGGCTTAGAATACCCTTTGGAAGTGTTGGGCTTAATGGGTTTGGTTTTTAACAATGAAAGGAACTGAGCTTGGGCTCAGTTGGTCTTTGAAATGCAAATTGGGCTTTGGCCTTTGAGGTAAACTGAGCCTTGGACTCAATTGGTTTGGTCTTGGGCTTTTGAGTTTAGGCTTATGGAATAAGCCCACAAGTTGGTTGAATTGGGCTTTGATTTTTTATGAGCTGGGCTTCAACTTTTAGTCCAAGCCTGGGCTTGTAACTGTGGATTGGGCCTTAATCTTTTTGGAATGAGTTGAGCTTTGGGCTCAGTTGGGTTGGCCTTGGAAGGCTGCAGGAAGCAGAAGCAACACAAATGCTGCACAGCAGAAGGGCAGCAGCAGAAAGGGAAGGCAGCAGCAGCTGCAGCAGAAGCAGGAGCTGCACTGCAAGGCCAACAGCAACAGCAGCTAGACAAAGGCAACAGCAACTGCAGAGCCAAAGCAACAGCAGCTGGACAAAGGCAACAGCAACTGCAGAGCCAAAGCAACAGCAGCTGCAGCAGAGAAATGGAAGTGGCAGCAGCAGCAGCAAAGTTGCAGCAGGGGAAGCAATGTGGCAGTGCAGCAGTAGAAATGCAGCAGCAACAACAGCACAGGGCAAGGAACAAAGCAACAGTAAAATAACACAATATGAACCAAGGCCTAAGGCCAAGGGCAGGAGTGATAAAGAAACTGAAATGAAGCAAACATAGAAAAGAAATTGTGGAGGGGAAGTGCAGGGGATGAATGAGAGTTTCCTTTACCTAGCCAGTTCACCTTGGTTACATCCCTGTCATGTGGTTAGTTAACTACCTAATGTCCTTGGATAATCCCTAGCATTGTCTATCTGATTAAAGCATAGGCAATCACAGGTCATTTAGGGTCTAGGTCTCTAACTAATATGGCTTTGTGAATCCCTTAGATTATGACTAACTCCTAGCATTAATGGTCTGTTTAAAGCACCACTAATCACAAGCCAGTGAACCTTTGGAATGTTACTAACCTAAATGTTTTGAGCTCAACAGGGTCTAACCCAAATGGCTAACCAACAAAGTGCAGTTGACTTCTCACCCTAGTGGTGAATCAGAACTTAACAAACATGATGAATCACATAGACATTAGCATACACAAGAACATGAACATAACAGTGAAAAAATAGAATTGCAAAAAGCATAACATAACAGGACATTGAGAATTAACAGAACTTAGCAGTTCTGGATGCAGGCTAATCCCAACATAACTATTACAACACACCCACAGCCATTTATATACCCACAACACATTAGGGTTATCACCCATTTTCCCAAAATGCCACAATTTAGCAGTACAATTAGGTTTACTGCTTATCTAATGTCATGGGTCTAATTTGAGCCCATTCCCCTACTCTAATTCTCTCCTGGTACGGTTCCAATCATGAATTAGGGTTTCTTAGAAAAAACCCCCAAATTTACAGAGATTTAGGAATTGAAATTGAACTCACCTAACATGTGATTTGACGAGTCTTCTTTCGACCCATTCTTCTCCTCAGTCTCCTGCTCCATTCCCATGCTTCAATTACGTATTTCTAACTCGTCCTATTTTATTGATTTCTTCCCTAGGTTTTTAGAGAGAAATTTGGGGAGAAATCTATACAATAGGAGGCTAGAACAAAGGGGGTAATGATGGTGGAGGTGTGGTGGTGAAGCGGCAGTGGCAGAGGTGGTGTTCTGGTGGTGGCAGGACATGGCTCTGTTGAAGACGGTGGTGATTCTGCAGAGGGGTGGGTGGAAGAGAAGGCTCGACTGTGTTTGGGGTAGGGGGTGTGTTTGGGTTAGGTGGATGGGCTCGGGTACTAGGGTGTAAGGCGAATGCATCGAGTCTTGATGTTCTGTGACTCTGAGCTGCGAGATGCGAAGATGGTAGGTAGATCGGACGGTGATGTGGAGGCAAGCGAGGAACGACCGTTGGATTATATGATACAACAAAATGAACGGTACTTGATGGAGTTAGGTGTTGTAGTGTTAGGCGGAGATATCAAACTTTGATGCACAGCAAGGGAGCGACCGTTGGATTCAACTACCATCTAATCTGAAGGCTTGGAATTTCAGCGCTGTGGTGCTTGGCAGAGACATCAGATTTTGATGCTCAGCACGGAGCGACCGTCGGATGCTTCTGAGAACTGGTCTGATGGTTGAGAACGGAGGCGCTTTTGTGTGTAGAAAATGAGGTTGTGCGCACCATTCTTCGCGGCTTCCTTGCGTAATTTCTCCCGGCTTTTCACTACTTTTCTGCTCTTTTCGCTCCGCGACTCATCCGAACTTTATTTACTACCTAAAAATGCAAAATTAATTAATAAAAATATTTATTCATGAAAACAATGAAAATACAGAATATGGGATAAAATGTAGAATTAATGCACAAAAGATGAGTTAAAATGCCAACAAAAAGGGATAAATATATACAATATTTGGCACTCATCAAATACCCTCAAACCTGAATTTTACTTGTCCCCAAGTAAAACAAAACTAAGGAAATCCTAACTATACCACTGTCGCTGGTCTCTCGAATGCATTTAGCGTATGCACTAAGCCTTTTAAACCACTAAGTGTCCCTAGTGGACGAGTTGAAGTCTCGTGAAGGTTTACCAGAGGTGTGCCTACAAAACCTAAGGACAAAATATGAGCTCAGATTCCATCAAATGTGACATGTGCAAAACAGTTAAGCTCACAGCAAAATGGAGATGTCAATCTAGCTATCGAAGGCACAATCCTAGCACTGATAACAAATAAGGACATGTGATAAGAGTGTAAAGTGTATCTACACATGTGTAAAGAAAGATCTGAAGTCATGACTACTAATCACCAAGAGATAGTTTCTCAGGCTAAGAACTGAGGTCGAAATCTAGCTAGTTGTCCGAACTTTACGAGAATTGTGAATGAGTTGGAGGTATTTCACAATTTCTCGCGTTGTACATCAATGGCATACACCCTTCCTTGCTTATTACAATGAAACAACAAAAAAATAACTATTTACATGACTCTTATTTACATTGACAAATCTCTTTTATTTTTGGAACAAGAGATGATGGAATTGATAAATACTTGATTTTTTTGTATTTTTCTGATATTTTTTTTTTTTTTTTTTTTTTTCTGAATATATACATCGATTTTTTTTTTTTTTTTTTTTTTTTTTAACAACACTTTTGATACATAACACAAAATAAAAAATTACATGACACTTTGCAAGAGGTAGCCCTTTTTGATGCACCCAGTTAAATTCGATGGTTGTTTTTCTTAATGTAACCTCCATCTTCTATCCCAACCAACCAAAGAACAAGCTAGTCAAGTTTCGTTCAGTATTCTAAAGTGATTGGCAATCGTAACTTCCTATCCAACACCTTGAAGATCGAGGCCATACATGTATTGGTAGATCGTGCGCGTGCAAATTTCTTATCACTATGTGAATTGTGCTAGAATCAGGGTGCCTAAATATCTAGACTAAGACTCCTAATAAAATACATATTTGCACAAGAGTCAACATTTCAAGGTAAATGAGCTCCATTTTTTATGATTTTTCATTTTTTAATTTTTTTGGAATTTTGACTTTTCAATTTTTTTTTTGGAATTTTTCAATTTTTTCAAAAAGAAGAAGGAGTTCGTTTTTTAATTATAGCATATTATCGTGGTATCTACTCTATACCCCCAAACCTAAACTAAACATTGTCCTCAATGTTTCAAAATATGGAAAGAATTAAAATGCAACATATGGAAAGGGACATGCTGAGTAGAGTAAAAGGAGAGAGAATACCCGATTTCGGCGAAAGCAGAATTAAAACTCCGTTATTCAAGGCAAACAATCCAACATATTTCAGCCGAGATGATATTGGATTAGCAAAATATATACAAAAGGAACAAAAGGGTTTTTTTTTTTTTTTTTTTTTTTTTATCTACTGGATTATATACAAACTGAATTCACCATACACTAAAAGTCTAAAGAGTTGAGGATCAACCCAAAAGAAAAAGTGTAGACACAAAGGAAGTTTCAAAACACTAAAATTGGACTTAAATGGGAATGAGAGTGAAAAACCGAATGAATTACCTTTAAACCTAAATTGTTCAACAGGTTTACTTTTAAGCACAAAATCTAACAATTTTAGGGGTTCAGGATTCAAAAGGTCTAACTCATAATGGACTGTTTTCGGGATGGGCAAAGATGAAATTTCCAACTGTGGCTCTTTAAAAGTGTTATATTTTGAAGCGAAATAGTCCAAGAGGACTTGGGAAGCACACAGTTCCAAACCTAGGTTAGGCATTTTCAGAAAAATTGGTTTTACAATATTGGTACAAACCAAATCTAGGTTGGGTGGAAGGCCACCAAATTGTGACTTAGGTAGAAGAATAGGCATATCATTATCAATCAAATCAAAATCTTCTAACTCATCTACACATGTCACATCATGCTCATTATCATCAATCATATTGGCAAGATTATAATCAGAATTATCAACATCATCAACAGATTTATTCTCGTGTATCGGCACATCAGGGGAAACATCACATGGAATACTAGAAGAAATATCATGCATTAAGGTCGGGGCAGAAAAGCCTAATGTATTTGAACCCAAAGGTTCCATAACATTTTCAGTATAGACATGTTCTTCTAACATAACATCATAATCATCATCATCATCATGGTAGGAATTTTGCAATCTAGGATAATTTTCAATCCTAAGGTCGGAGCTATTACAAGAATAAAACTCTAATTCATGAGGGTGACTCATATCATGTGGTGTTGTTCCTGTTTCCCTAACGGATTCCCATTGATGGGTTTTTTCTGCAATCTCGGCTAAAAAATTCCATGCATCATCCACAGATTTATCAATAAATTCACCATTACACATAGATTCAACCATGGTTCGAGATTTAAAGTCTAGTCCCTCATAGAGGATGACGACAAGTCTCCACTTCTCAATTCCATGGTGCGGACATTCACTCAACAAATCATTAAAACGTTCGAAATAGTGAAAAATAGTTTCCTCATCCAATTGGACAAAACAATTGATATTTTGACGAATAGCGATGGTCCTATGGTGTGGAAAAAAATTTTGGAAAAATTGATTAGTGAGTTGTTCCCAAGTGGTGATTGATTGTGGTCTCAAACCGTAAACACATGTTTTGGCCCTTTCTTTTAAAGAAAATGTAAACAAACGCAATTTCAGAGAGTCCTCGGACAAATGATCAGGTTGCATAGTCCGACAAATTTGTTCAAACTCTCTTACATGAGTATAGGGGTTCTCAGAATCGAACCCTCGAAATATAGGAAGTATTTGTATCATGCTTGCATTTATTTTAAAAGGGTTATTGGTTTGAGGTAAGACAATACATGATAATGGAATTTGTATTGATGGGTACATGTATTCATGGAGAGCACGAGGTTGGTCCATTTTGAAATGACACAAAGCCCACTATTTGGTTTTAAATGGGAAAATTTTAAAAATTTGGTTTATGGGAAAATTTTGGTTTTGATGGGCTATAAAAGAAAAGTTTGGTTTAAAATTGGAGCAAAAGAATTTTTTTTTTTTTTTTTTTTTTTTTTTTTTTTTTTAAGAAAATAAAATTAAGAAAATAGAATTTGGTTTTTGAAATGGGAGCACGCCCACTGTGCAAGCCTCTAATGAAATGGAAAGAAGGCTGCGGCCTACGAAAATCCAAGTTTTAATTTTGAAAGTTTAATTTGGCCCCGTTGGTTAAGGACCGACGTTTGTTTTAAAACTTTGGTTTCGAGGTCCACTTACAAGTCCATAATCAGTTATAAGCTCAGCTGGGTTTAAACCCAGAGTCCATGATACAAGTCCAATGGAAGAATTTAAACAAGCCCACACAAAATAAATACAAGCCCACAAATTAAACAAACAAGCCCAAAAATAAATTATTACAAACCCAAAAATAGAAAATAAAAAGCCCAAAAAATTGGGTTAATTATTACAAGCTCACAATTAAAATTGGAAGCCCACAGGTTGGGTTCTCTCAAATGGAATGGGTTTAGGCTTACCTTTGTAGCACAGCCCTGCTGCTCTGATATTGTTGCAAAAACCCAGTTGGGTTTTGGTTCTTTTCCTTGGTGGCGTCCCAGCAGAGGAAAAACAGGTTCAGAATCAGCAGGTCCCACAACAAATGAAATGAAGCAGATGTAGATGCAAATGCTATGAAATGAAATACAAAATAGCTAATAAAAACACAGATAAAACACAGCACCAATCCCCGGCAGCGGCGCCAAAAACTTGGCAGGCCAGGAGATGTGTGTATAATGATGCGATGAAAACGGGCCTACAGTAATACCGCAAGTGCACGGTCGTCAGTTGTAGCTCGTGCAAGTACGGGTCGATCCACAGAGATCGGGTGTGTTTTGGAAGTGTTTTAGCTAATTGGGTTCCTATGTTTGCTTTGGGCTTAGAATACCCTTTTGAAGTGTTGGGCTTAATGGGTTTGGTTTTTAACAATGAAAGGAACTGAGCTTGGGCTCAGTTGGTCTTTGAAATGCAAATTGGGCTTTGGCCTTTGAGGTAAACTGAGCCTTGGACTCAATTGGTTTGGTCTTGGGCTTTTGAGTTTAGGCTTATGGAATAAGCCCACAAGTTGGTTGAATTGGGCTTTGATTTTTTATGAGCTGGGCTTCAACTTTTAGTCCAAGCCTGGGCTTGTAACTGTGGATTGGGCCTTAATCTTTTTGGAATGAGTTGAGCTTTGGGCTCAGTTGGGTTGGCCTTGGAAGGCTGCAGGAAGCAGAAGCAATACAAATGCTGCACAGCAGAAGGGCAGCAGCAGAAAGGGAAGGCAGCAGCAGCTGCAGCAGAAGCAGGAGCTGCACTGCAAGGCCAACAGCAACAGCAGCTAGACAAAGGCAACAGCAACTGCAGAGCCAAAGCAACAGCAGCTGGACAAAGGCAACAGCAACTGCAGAGCCAAAGCAACAGCAGCTGCAGCAGAGAAATGGAAGTGGCAGCAGCAGCAGCAAAGTTGCAGCAGGGGAAGCAATGTGGCAGTGCAGCAGTAGAAATGCAGCAGCAACAACAGCACAGGGCAAGGAACAAAGCAACAGTAAAATAACACAATATGAACCAAGGCCAAGGGCAGGAGTGATAAAGAAACTGAAATGAAGCAAACATAGAAAAGAAATTGTGGAGGGGAAGTGCAGGGGATGAATGAGAGTTTCCTTTACCTAGCCAGTTCACCTTGGTTACATCCCTGTCATGTGGTTAGTTAACTACCTAAAGTCCTTGGATAACCCCTAGCATTGTCTATCTGATTAAAGCATAGGCAATCACAGGTCATTTAGGGTCTAGGTCTCTAACTAATATGGCTTTGTGAATCCCTTAGATTATGACTAACTCCTAGCATTAATGGTCTGTTTAAAGCACCACTAATCACAAGCCAGTGAACCTTTGGAATGTTACTAACCTAAATGTTTTGAGCTCAACAGGGTCTAACCCAAATGGCTAACCAACAAAGTGCAGTTGACTTCTCACCCTAGTGGTGAATCAGAACTTAACAAACATGATGAATCACATAGACATTAGCATACACAAGAACATGAACATAACAGTGAAAAAATAGAATTGCAAAAAGCATAACATAACAGGACATTGAGAATTAACAGAACTTAGCAGTTCTGGATGCAGGCTAATCCCAACATAACTATTACAACACACCCACAGCCATTTATATACCCACAACACATTAGGGTTATCACCCATTTTCCCAAAATGCCACAATTTAGCAGTACAATTAGGTTTACTGCTTATCTAATGTCATGGGTCTAATTTGAGCCCATTCCCCTACTCTAATTCTCTCCTGGTACGGTTCCAATCATGAATTAGGGTTTCTTAGAAAAAACCCCCAAATTTACAGAGATTTAGGAATTGAAATTGAACTCACCTAACATGTGATTTGACGAGTCTTCTTTCGACCCATTCTTCTCCTCAGTCTCCTGCTCCATTCCCATGCTTCAATTACGTATTTCTAACTCGTCCTATTTTATTGATTTCTTCCCTAGGTTTTTATAGAGAAATTAGGGGAGAAATCTATACAATAGGAGGCTAGAACAAAGGGGGTAATGATGGTGGAGGATAGGTGTGATGATGGTGGAGGTGTGGTGGTGAAGCGGCAGTGGCAGAGGTGGTGTTCTGGTGGTGGCAGGACATGGCTCTGTTGAAGACGGTGGTGATTCTGCAGAGGGGTGGGTGGAAGAGAAGGCTCGACTGTGTTTGGGGTAGGGGGTGTGTTTGGGTTAGGTGGATGGGCTCGGGTACTAGGGTGTAAGGCGAATGCATCGAGTCTTGATGTTCTGTGACTCTGAGCTGCGAGATGCGAAGATGGTAGGTAGATCGGACGGTGATGTGGAGGCAAGCGAGGAACGACCGTTGGATTATATGATACAACAAAATGAACGGTACTTGATGGAGTTAGGTGTTGTAGTGTTAGGCGGAGATATCAAACTTTGATGCACAGCAAGGGAGCGACCGTTGGATTCAACTACCATCTAATCTGAAGGCTTGGAATTTCAGCGCTGTGGTGCTTGGCAGAGACATCAGATTTTGATGCTCAGCAAGGAGCGACCGTCGGATGCTTCTGAGAACTGATCTGATGGCTGAGAACGGAGGCGCTTTTGTGTGTAGAAAATGAGGTTGTGCGCACCATTCTTCGCGGCTTCCTTGCGTAATTTCTCCCGGCTTTTCACTACTTTTCTGCTCTTTTCGCTCCGCGACTCATCCGAACTTTATTTACTACCTAAAAATGCAAAATTGATTAATAAAAATATTTATTCATGAAAACAATGAAAATACAGAATATGGGATAAAATGTAGAATTAATGCACAAAAGATGAGTTAAAATGCCAACAAAAAGGGATAAATATATACAATATTTGGCACTCATCATAATCTTTGCCTAAGCTCTGCAATCGTTACATTTGCTTCACTCGCTGTAACTGGTCCTTCATTCCCAATTCTTTGTCCTTCATCCGTAGAATGTGTTATTTCAGTATGGACACTCACCCTATCATAATCTATATCATTATTTTGTCCTTGTTCTCGCTGTGATCCAATTGGAATTTCTGTTCTTTGATGTTCGTCCACTCTCTCTTCTTGTTACTAAATATTTGTAATTCGTCTTCGTTCAGCAAGTCTGTTACTTCTTCTAGTTGTCATCCCTTGTTCAACAACAGATTCAATCCTTACCATTTCTTAATTTTTTAGATCTCACTTTTTTCCTTAATATCTATGATGTACTATCAGGAATTATAATCTAGAGCTGTTTCTGGCGCCAAAAATGTAGTTGTCATAAATCTGACACCTACGTTCCATTATCATTAAATGAGAATTTAAGTAATCATCTTCTTATTATGTGAAATGTAGATAGAACTCTCCCACAAGTAATGACCTCTATTTCTATTTCTTGACCAAGACTTACTCTAGAACTCTCCCACAAGTAATGACCTCTCTTCTTTATATAGGATTTTACATAGTGGATGACAGCTAAGAAACCCATTATTTTCGGGATCACTATGCGATACATTCGCTCATATACAATCGCTCATCTTCGCATAGCGTACCTCTTCGCACAGTTCTTCACACTTCACTCGTGACTTTGCTGACATCATCTGGTGCGCCATCTCAACTTTGTTGTGTGCGATGATCTTCGCTTAGGTTGTATTCTTTACTTCGTTTGATTACTAACGTGTGCGATATTTTACTCCTACAAATGTAGCAACTGCAAAATTATACTTTTAATAATAAATTAGGCGGGTTGTTGTACAACTGTGTGGATGTCTTCTTCGGGCAGCTACACGTTTGCTGTCTACGCATTCTTTAGATGAAAGGAAATACCATAATGCTGGGATCAATTAAAAGATGCTCTTCTTTTCACCCACTTTTCAGTATGCAATCCATTTGTTCTAATTTGTTGCCCTGATTTAAAGAAAAAGGAAAATAACTCTCAGAAAACAAGAAATATAACAACCAAGCATAAACTTGAAAATATGGAGGAGATGAAACCGGAAAAAGATCAGAAATTCAAAGAAAGAAAGTGAAACAAACATTTTTGTTCTTCTTTTTCCAGAACTTAATCTCGAGATAGCAAATCGTATACAAAGAGTGAGAAACTCTGGAAATGCATGTTATATAGAGAAAGAAGAGGTGAAGACTACTTGGAGATTGGAAATGCATCATGCAGGACTCACCTATAAAATAGAAAAAAGATACCTCATGCATACCTCACTCAAAAAGATGGGTTAGGTGCATTTTTAAGAGCTCTGCGTAAGACAGAAACTAAAATTTCACAGCAGTGACCAACAATAAAATAAAAAAAAATAGTGAAATATAGTGAAAATGATTTAAAAAATTACTAAATCATGGAGATGCGGGGTTCCATAAAATAAAATAGTGAAATTATAGTGAAAATGATTTAAAAAAATACTAAATCATGGAGATGCAGGGTATCGAACCGAACCCCGTACCTCTCACATGCAAAGCAAGCCCTCTACCATGTGAGCTACATGCCCGGTTGTGATTCCTTTTACTAGATGATTTTGTTATAGGGTATTTTTCCTACTGGGAGCGCTCTTCTTACAGCCAGGGACGGACCTGTGAGAGGGCTAATTTGGGCTTTAGCCCGGATAGCCTTCTGGTCCGTCAGTATAAAAAAAATCAAAATGAAATTTTTTAGGGTTGGCTACTGCCTTTAGCCCAGGTCAAAATAAATTTAAGTCGATTCTTGGGTCCGTCCCTGCTTACAGCTGATAGTTGGTGTATTCATGGTCACTGAAAATCCAATCAATGGAAGCAACTCAATCGATTGATCAAAGTTGATATGTTCTTCATCTGTTTTTTATTTTTTTTTTAATCCAATTTCTTAGAACCTGTTTATCCAGATATAACCAACCGACCTAACCCCGGGAACTCTATCTAACTCAACCAGGAGGACAAACCGGGAAACATACGAACAACCCACTCGTCCCTTCTCCCGATTCTCTAATACGCACATATTGTTTGGTTTTTAAAGAGTCCACCTGTTTTTGGACCTTTTCACGGAATAACTAATATTCTAGAGGTTCGCTCTAATTTATGTGACATATATACTTAATAATAGGACTTTTATTTGTACATGTACTACTGTTAGTTCCAGCAAAAAGCCACGGTCTCAAACTGCAAAAGCTGCAAAACCACCGCATGGAAAAGTAAGTATGTATAATTTTACTCTCGAGATCAATAAAAAAAATTGTACTCTAAAATGTGTGATCACTTTTACGAAAATTTTTACGGTCCGCGAGTTATAACCCCAAAGGTGTCACTATCCATCCATAAAAAATCCATCAAAACAAAAGTAACACAAAAACCCCATCAAAACAAAAGTAACACAAAACCCCCAAAAAATTTTGATGAAACCAATTTTAAAATTTGGGGTTTTTCTATCACTTTTTAAAAATTTGGGGGTTTTTGTATCAATTTTATTTAAGATGGAGTTTTAATTGATCCCAACATTTGAATGGGGTTTTTTTACCACAAGTTTGGTCACCTTGGATTTTTATGACTAGTTCTGAAATTTTTAACATATATTTTTTGTTCTTAATTAATTGTAGGAGTATTGTATTTTATTTTATTTTTTAATAACTACAGGACATGATGTTCACCCCGTCAAAGTAAGATGTACTAACCAGCACATGGGTGCTCCACCAGTGAATGACCATATCGAGTATGTATAATATACATGTATATTGATATCTCTCGACTACTTCTCTGGTAAAAACATACTTGAGTACTTATGCACTATTTTCAATAGCGATGATAATGAAAACGAGGAAAATACTACTGATTGTGAAGAGGGCTTGAGTGATCCACGTCAGGTGATTATACCCCTAGTTATCATTTATCTAATTTATTATTATGTATACGGCTTAAGTTGGCATAATGTAAGTATTGATTTCGCATCCAGGATGATGAGCGACGACCATAACAACAAAAGAGCTACTTCGATCCAAACATTGATCCTTGTTGTTCTGAATAGGTATAAATCTTACTTTAAACAGATCAAACTTCTCATATGATAGTATGTAAAATTACTTAAGCCGGTGGTCTATTTTTTGGATTTTTAAAGTAACTGTTTTTATATTAACTTTAGCATGCGGATAAAATTGGTGTCACAAAGAATGTTGTAGAACAGATCTCCAAAAGATTAAGGAAACAATGTGGAGATTAAAAATATTAATTTTAGTTTTTGGGTGAAGTTTGTTATTACTGGAAATCCAGCAACACATCCAAATGGAAAGTAAATAAGATCTAAGACATGATAACACAAGAACTTATATTTATTTATTGATCTTAAGCGAAATACAAGTTACACTCGTGAGTTCAAGGAAACCCTAATTCTTTTCCAAGCCTATGAATTACAAGGAACCCCTAAATCTTTGTCTCTCCTCTCCTAGACCTCACCTTCCGAAATATCTCTCCCCTTTACATTGTCTAATGATCTCTATTTATAGGCCTAAGCAACCCTAGTGGTATACAACTCATATCATCTCGCCGAGGTTACTTTATGCTTCGCTCGGAACATATTCCATAAAGTTTTTCCCCACCTTTCGCTGAGTTCACGTGGTCTTGTCGGGACACCTGTCCCTTTTCTCGCGCCCTACTATTCCTACTTCGCGGTTAATCTTATTCGCCAAGTAACCCCTTCGTGTCTTCTCCTTAGTATCTTGATGGTCCTTCTATTTTATTCGGGGTGGAGAGCTATCTCGCGCTTGGGATTTGTATCTCGTCTTCTGATGTTGACTGATTTGACAGGTCGCTGACACGGATCTTTGACTAGGATTTCCTTACCTTACTTGGTATGACACGTGGAAATCCTATTTCGTGTACCTACATTTTTCCTTTTCTTATTCTGTCCAAGTTGCTGCGAGGATAGAATAAGAACCGTTTCAGTTTTCTTAACCGTCACGTTTTCCATACCCATAATTCCACATGGCCATGTTCCGTGGGAAACCGTCCGTCACCGGTCACCTTTACTTCGACCATGCCGCCTCCCGGTTTTACCGGTCCCTTCTTGTTTGCTATAAATACACTTCTCCACCCGTACTTGAGTTTCTTTTCTGCCTCTTCCAATCTCTTATCTTTTCTTGTTTAATCTTTCCTCTTACTTTTACCTTGTTTTCCGGAAATCCTCTACTTTCTTCACCACCATGTCTCCTAAAGGCGTTTCTCCATCTGCTTCACTTAAAACTCTCGAGAAATTTCAAGCCGAGCTCCAGGAGTTAGGTTTAACCTGAACTCCAGTTGTTGATTCTTCTCCAGATCCCTCTGTTCTTGCTACCTAAGAGATGGAACTGAACTACCGGTGGCTTGGTTCGGACACTTGGTCTGCTGATAAGGTGATAATCTCTCTAGGTCAGTTGAGAGCGGGACTATCTTTACCTTTTTATGATCCTTCAAACCCCATTTTCTTGTAGATTCTCGGTAGGCTGCAGTGCAGGGTTTTCCATCTTACTGGTAATGCGATTCGGATCGCTAACAAGTTCAAAGTTCGTTCTCGCGATAGTATCTCGCAAATCCCTTCTTTAGCGGACGAATTTGATTCCTTGGATTTCAATATAGACTCTTTCATGGAAAATTATTCAGCTGAGTTTACAAGCACCAGGGAGCATCAGGAGTGGGGTATTGAGCTTGCTAGGAAGGTGGATTCTCCCCCCATTAAGTAGGTTCTACTGTATGTGGATTCCCAACTTCGTCTCTCTGTTGATGACTGGGAGAGGTTTCCTTTAGTAGTCGGTAGTCCCTTCGTCTGGGGTTACGACGAAAATGGATTTCCTCGCAACGGTCCCCTTCCCAGACATTGTTACCTCGCGGGTTGTGATCCCTGGAAACTTCGTTGGAATGTTCCTAACGAGGTATGATTTTTCCTACTGCGATTTGTATCATTTGGAACTATCAATTGTACTCATGTTTCTCAATTCGTTTTAGTATGTGATGACTGCTGCTGGACTTGTCAAGGCGCGACAGGAGAAGAAAGTGGTTTCTAAGAAGACTCCCTCTGAACATGTATCATTTTCGTCTATTGTTAGCGATTTTATGATAATTGTCTATCTTGACGTCATGCCTCTTCGCAGGGAGAACTACCCACTTCTGGGGCACCCAAGGGTCACAAGAAACGTTCTCACCATACTCCTTCTCCTTCTTCTCAGGTACCATCCTTATCGCTTTTTATTTGTAAATTTTAACCCTTTTGGTTTTTAACTTTTGACTTCGCAGATGAGTGCTCCTTCGTATGGTGCATCCAAGAGGCCGCGAAAGACCCTGTATATGGATGCCTTAGCTGCAATACATCCCTCCACTCTCCTTGGTCGTCCTGTTCGCGCTAAGCAACAGTCCTCTTCTGTTAGTGCTCCTGCTCCTCCGAAAGAAACTGGTTCTGTTACCCGTTCCAAGGTCATTGATTTCCCCATTCAGCCAGTATTTGAACATCCTAAGAGTTCTTCGGAGGTACCTCCCTCTGGCGATAAGGGAAAACAACCTGTCCGGCCTGCAATGTCAAATCCTCTCTTTGAACCTGACATGCAATTCCTTCGAGGTATCTACCAAAAGGCCGAGAAGATCCGGATATGAGATATCATGCTTTGGAGTCCTTGTACGCCCTTGTTTCTGATGATTTCCTCTCCCAAGAATCGTCCGTGCTTTTGAGTGCTTCAATGAATCTGTCTCTCCAGCAACACTCTGCCTTGATGAACCAGGTGATTTCTTTGTGCCTACTCCGCCATTTTTCTTTTTCGGCTCCGAGATCTATTTTCCGAGTTCAAGTTTTGCTTCGCAGGATGTCTATCGTCAAATGGCCACCCTCGTGGAAATTCGGCTTGTTCGCGAGATGGCTAGGAAAGATGAGGCTAAAATCAAAGCTTTATCGGAGGACCTTCGGAAAGAAAAATAGCATTCCCACAAGCAAGATCAAAATATAGAGAAGCTTTTGAGTAAGTTCTTTTTTTTCTTGGACGTCCCTCTATTATTCTTGCCTTTGCTTCCATTATTTTCTTATTTTATACTTCGTCAAGCTCGATGCATGCAACGTCAAATGAGCGTCGACGAAGCTTCCTCCTCGCTGGAAGATATTCGTGCTTAGATGGTGAACCTTACAACTCAAAATGATATTTATGGTTCGGACAACTCCATCCTTAATGAAAAGGCCGAGACCCTTTGCTTGCAAGTGGACCGTCTGTCAGTTGAATGCTCTCGTAACGAGGAACTGAACCTCCACCTCCACAATGACAACCTGCGTCTTCAGTCAGAGCTTCAACGGGTCTCTAATTCTATTACTACCTCGCGGGGCCTCCATTATTCGTCGATAGCCAACTATAAGAAACCGAGCTCGCAGCTACTCTTCGTAGGTCTCAGAACACTGCGGATGGTCTAAACGGGGAGGTTGATTGTCTGCAGAAAAAGGTGGAACTATTGTAAGATAAATTAGCCACTTCCTCTCGTCCAAAACCTGCGAAATCCTCTCCTCCGATCAAGCCTGCAAGTCTTCATGGAAAAGGCGCTCTCGCCATTCAGTATGACAAGAGCACTTTGAAATCCCCTCCTGGTGAAGGTTGGGATAAAATGTATCATGAGTTGTGCGCTCAACTTGAAGATTCCAACTTCAAAGTCGCCAAGCTCTATCATCTATACTCTGATGTTCAGAGTACTTTAAATACTACTATCCTTCTGGCGGAAGGTAGTTTTTAGGTGTATTATTATCTTTGATTTACACGTCTTAGTTCCTTGTTTCTAATGTAGTTTCTTTTATCTTCGCAGAATCGGAAGAGCGTCATAAGAGTCCGGTCCTTCGTATCACCAGGGAGAGATATGAAGCTCGTGGTGACGTTTTTCGTCTTAATGAAGAGGTTGAGAACCTAAATGATAACATGGACGAGATCATTGATTTTTCTAAGAAGGTAGCCAAGACGGCCCGCAAGAACACTCATAGCTATTTGGTTCCACTCTTTAATGACTACTGCGCTGAACATGGCATTCCTCCTCCTTCTTTCTTTTTGGAGGTTTTTTTCTGATGATGAGAAGCCTCAGGATGAAGTTGCTGATACTATCAACGAGGAAAGTTCTCTTGATAACGACGAGGAACCAAAATTTGACACAGCGAAGAACAATGAGGGGTTCAAGGGAGCTTCTACTAGCATTACCGGGGCAGGCGGCGAGATCCCTGAGTCAACCATCATCGATAGTGCCATTCCTTAGTAGCAGTTTTAGTTTTATCTTCTCTCGTCTCAGATTAGTGTTTTATAACTATTTTTTTTATGGGCGCTTCCAAGCTTGGGAGGCAAGCGCTTTATTTTGGGAATCATCATATTTCATAATATTATGATTTTGTTTTATCAAGCGTGTATTTATTTGATTTTCGTCATTTGCCTCAAGTATATATTGACCATGGAAACTCTCAAAAGAATAGTGAAGCCTTTAAGTATATACTTGCCTTTTATTCTTTTGCGAGTTTTCATCTTCGTTTCTACCTTCACCTTTCAAATTACCCTCAGTTCCGGCTTTCTTTCTTTACTCATCCCTGCTGCCTTTTGCTTTTCGGCGAGGTTAAGAATGCTAATTTAAAAGAGTGAGGAGCACCGGTTGCTAAAGTATGCGCCGGATCTTAATTTTTTACTTCGGGTTCCTTCTTGCCATGTCATGTATCCTTAGATTGTATCTTAACCGCTTTGTAGTTTCGTTCGGATAATGCCAAAAGAACAAAAATATAAAAGTATATACTTGCCTCTTATTCTTGTTGGCATTATCCGATCGAGACGAGATGGTTCTGAGAATGCTCTTTATAACTTTGTTGTTTTAGTAGCCGTGTCTATTTATTGCTTATGAGGTCTTATTGCGCCTCCTAATTAAGGTTTTATTGCGCCTCACACTGTTTTTAAGGGTATTACTTCGGCGAAGTCTCAGGCGCTTGCTATTTTTGCGAATAGCAATCCATCAACCTCTCCTTAACATTTTTGATAAGTTTTCTTTCTGCGACAATATGACAGGCCTACCTATTCCCATGAATAGCAGCCTCATGACATTGCCGTACTTTTTGGTCACACAACTCCCTAATCTGTAGGGTGCCATCTCTTTATATTCCCCCTGAGTTCCCCTTCAAGGAGGTTAAACCTAACATGCATGTTGGTCTCCTCCCATCCGGTTATTATGACATTCAGTTGTTTTTGTGACTTCTTATCCACTTCGCCGATAAGGCTCGGAGTTACGAAGTCACACACTAAGTGGGGTTTCTTTGGGATCAAGTGCATCGCAGCCAAGACATACCAAAGGAACATGGCCGGTAACGCTCCAGACGTCCCAGGCACCAGCAGCTCAAACGAATACGTCGGCGCCTTGGTCATATTTATGCACCCCTTACCAAAGGCCATCATAAAAGGGACCCTCAACGGATAGGTCTTATGATTTCCCCTAGCTTTATGTCTGAGAGTTGTCCACGACATGCGTTAGGTCTTTGCCTCTTGCATTTTTATGCGAACTAGGGTGCATGCCGTGGGTTCCCAGCCTTCCTAGGCGAAGGTTTTAAGTTTTCCTAGAAACTTTTATTTCATATTTATTATTTTCCTCCTAGTCTTGAGGTCTTACTGTCTTTGGTTACTCGGCGAATATTTATTTCATCAAAAATTCATCAAATTCTTATTATTATGCTCTTGAAAATTGAGTACATCCATCGTCTCACATTTATCATCAAAATAAAGCGAATACATTTATCTTATCTCTTCGTTCCTTTCCTATTCTTCTTCCATACGAATGTGCTCAGCTTGGTATTTTTTTCAACTCCTTCATTCGTACTGCATTTCTTATCTTGAATAGTGCGGAAAATATCGGCTGCCCGGTTGATAAAGCATGGATGAATGATCCGCCAAATCCTCTTACGAGATTCTTCCCTTCAATTCTTTGCATATTGCTACCCATCTTGCGACGAGACTTCGCAAGCTCTCATTCTCCTTTTGCCTTAACGAGAAAAGCGTTGTTATCTCTGGCTTGCACAGTTCATTCCTCAAGCATTTGTTTACCATTTGAAAATCATTTTCTCTCATTTCCTTGGGGATATTGTTTCTTTCTCGAGTAACTGCTATTGATTGTTGCATTCAATACTCCCTTTCCCTGAATTCTCTTCTGCTGCTTTTTATGGCCTTCTTCAAGTCTTCTCGCTCCTTTTGCACACCTCGTCCCAGGCCTTCTCGTTTTCGCGTGTAATGTCTTTCTTTAGTTCGTGCTTCTCCCATAGCATATCTCTCCTCCTGCATATTACTATATGCCTGCTTCCTTTTCAAATGATTATTTCTGATGATCAAATTCACATTTTCCCTTTCTAACCTTATTCGTTCCCTGACCAGATCCTCTTTTCTTCGCCTCTCTCGGTAAAGTTCTTCCTTTAACCGGTCCATCTCCTCGTCTTCGCGACTTTCTTTCAATTTATTCTGTGAATTTTGTATTTCAACGCTTTCCTCGGCCTCTTGTCCCTGTGCCTTTTTGCCTCTTGACCGGTTCATCTTCCCTCCTTCTCGTGGAATTTTTTTCTCCTTTGTCGTGGGAGTTTCCTTTTTATTCTTTGTCATTTCATTTCCTTCAGCAACCTTTCCCTTCTTGGCCTTTCCACCTTGTTTTTGATTGACTGGCCTTCTTCCTCTGGAATTGCGTTATTATCTTCCTCGATATGAATTTTTTCTTCATTAGTTTCCTCCTCATCCTCCTGCATTCCGCTCAGTTCTTTGCTAGACTCTATCGTAAATACCATCATTTGTTCGTCTCTTCTTTATTCGCTGACTTTCTTCCTTTGTTGCATGTTCTTTCTTAACTTCTCCTCGTAGTTATCCACGTATTTTGTTATACATTCTTTTGCATCTCTCAGATCTCCTCTTATCTCGCCGATTCCATTTGGCATTGGGAACCGGATCGCCTGGTGATATGTCGACGCAACTTCCTTTATTCCATGTATCCAAGGCCGCCCTATAAGAAAATTGTAGGGAGAATCGACATCTACGACACAGACTGTGACCTTCATCTCTAGTTCGCCAGCGAGAATCTTCACGGTCAGTTCCCCTTTCGTCTTCTGCGCTACCCCATTGAACCCATATATGTTATATGTAGAAGGTACAAGATCCGATTCCTTGTATCCCATGGTCCTAAAGGTATGGTAAAATAGGATATCGACTGAACTCCCAATATCAACTAAGATTTTGTGTATTTCCCAAGTTCTCCTTTCCTCAGCTTGCTCTTCCTCCCATCTGGAATATTTTCCGAATCCCAAGGTCACGACCAGAGGATTTGTGTGCGAAATTTCCCCATCAGGTGCATCCTTCGCCGAGAAGGTTATCTCCCTCTTCTACCATTCCTCTAACGGCTCTTTCGTCATGACGCTGAATATTTCATTTCCCTCGAAATCCCTCTTGTGTACTATTTTAAGCACATTGTCATGAAAGTCTTGGAGACTTTTTGCCGTGTGAGTTATTGAATTACAGTTTAATTGTCGCTTTCCTCGATATATCGGCTGATTCTTGCGAGGTGGCGGGGGTGGCACATAGCTCTCTAGGAAATGCGCGAGTTTCCCTTGGTCTATCAAGCGAAGTATAATCCGCCGAACGTTCCTGTAATCACCTGTGTGGTGTCCATGGAAGCGATGATACTTACAGAATTCATGACTTCGAGACCCCGATGGGGGCGGGATTTCCTTCGTCAGCACTATTTCCTCCCACACTTTTTCCAAAGTTGTGTTAAGTCATGGGATTTTCGTATCTTCAAAGATCGGTCCATTGGGCCTCCTTTCCCCGTATCTGGGTCCCTGATTATTCCTAGGTTGGTATCCCGTATTGTAGCTTCATGGCTCATGATTTCTTCGTTTTGACTCCTCATACCTTTGTTGATCAATCCATTCTTGATATCCACTCGAGACGGCCACAAGCTTCGTTGAGACAGGAACTGCTGGCTCTCCCTTTCCTCGCCCGAGTTCATCCTCTACTGCGTGCACCGTCCTTGGTAATAGCTTAGAATTCCCTTCTTTTGCTAGGGCCAACGTCATTTCGCTGACCTGCCTCTGCTTTTCCTCCAACGCTATGTATTCATCCTGGTACTCCCTCAGCCCGTTCATCGTTATTGAGTTTCGAATAATGAATATCTGTGCGTAAAGCAGGTCTGTTGGGATCAGAGCATTCACGAAGGCTAAGATGAAATTTTATTCATTAACTCTCCCGGCTAACTTGCTGCACATTGTTCTCCATCTCGTGACCAACCCCTGCCAGCTTTCTGTTGGACTTCTCCTCAGGTTGATATGTCGTCAAGAATATCCTCTGCAAATCTTTGAATGATGATATCGACTTCTCTGTTAGTCCATCAAACTAGGATAATGTTTCCCATGCTAAGCTCGCAGGGAAATATCGACAGAGTACTGCGTTATTTCGTCCCCATTACATTAGCGAAAGGGTATATTCCTTCAAGTGTTGCACTACACTTTCCGATCCACTGATTATGCTTGCAAGCGTTGGTAACACGCATTTCTCCGGGATGTCCGCATGCATGATCTCATAAGTAAATGGCGACTTATTTGCTTCCTCTATCGCTTCTGCTAAATGCACTCTTCCACCTCTTCGTGAGTTATTTATTAATGCCCTCGTGTCTCTCATCTCGTTTAGAACTTCTTGGTTCAACTTTCCTCCATCCTCCTCGTGGTGACGGCCTATCATCACGCTAAGCCTCCCTTCGTCTGGTCGTCGTCTTTCCTCCTCGTCGTGGATAAGGTTCCTCCTCAAATCTCCGCCTTTGATCTTCCCATTGTGAGATCTCCAGTGCTCCTCTCAAGTCTCTTTCTTTTTCTGCATGTATTCGTCGTCTTCTCTTTCGTCCTCCTTCATCTTCCTCATGGTCATATCTCGCAGTCCATCTTCCTCCGAAGATATAGTGTTTCCTTCCGAATCTATGGCATTCATCTCCACGTTTTCGTTAAGTTGCCGGTTTTGTTGCCTCAACCTAGCATTATGCCTTTCCAACTTCACCTGTTGTTCCGCCAATTCCCGTTCCCGTTATCGTTCACGGTGGAGCGTCTCCCTTAGCTGGTCCAACATCATGTTTTTCTCTCTGATATTCTCTTCCATATCCTAGCGAGTCATCTCCTCCTCGACAACGGTGTCTGTATCGGATGTGTGCACTGAAACTTCCCTGAGGCCATCTTCCTCCGCCTGCCGATGGTTCTCTTCTCTTCTGCCTCCTATAGCTGATGTTCTGGACCTTTCCATGCTTCCCCTCTTATCTGCCAATCGTTTGCTTTTCCTTACTGCTATCACGTGCGCCGCTCGATCTGATGTTCTAGCCATCAACCTATCCTTATCTCGATATCAACTGAACTTTTCCAACCCTAATTATCTAGATCTTTTATTTTCACAACCTCGACTATCTTCTAACTCTTAGATGAGGATTGACCCCCAATCTAAGTTCCCTGTTTCTGGGCACCAAAATGTGATTACTGGAAATCCAGCAACACACCCAAATGGAAAGTAAATAAGATCTAAGACATGATAACACAAGAACTTATATTTATTTATTAATCTAAGGGAACTACAAGTTACACTCGTGAGTTCAAGGAAACCCTAATTCCTTTCCAAGCCTATGACACTACAACAAACAGACGTATTTGTGACATTATGTTTGCAACATCATAGAAAACGTCATAAATATCAGTTATGTGTGACGGTTTTAGTGTCACCAAAATATTGTGTTAGCTAAATCCCCAGAAGTGTCAGAATAGGTTATTTGCTACACCTACCACTGTGTCGCAAATATTTATTTTTAAAATAAAAAATAAAATAAATAAATATGATTTTTCTCCACGTTTTTAAGTGTGGGAAAATATTATTTTTTAATTTTTAATTTAAAATAATAATTATTTTCTATAATCGACATTTCAGAAATGTTATGAATATTCATGTATATTATTAACACTCAAATCTGTCACAAACATCCAATTATTAACGACATTGTGTAGTCGTTGAGAATAATATATTTTTACCTGCACTCTCATCTGTTGCAAATAAACTCATGTATTACTAACATTTTACTATGTTGGTAAAACCCTTTATTTGCCACTCAATGCTGATGTTACGATCATAAAAATTTTGCGACGCGTGCATCTATTATAAATATCTTTTTACATTATCGAAAATATAAAATGTTGTAAATACAATGGTTATCCTTAACGAATATAATGCATAATAAATCCTTTTTATCGTAAAAAAAAAATAATTTGTAGTTTTTCATGTTACAACTACAAGGTCAATATCTTTGCCGATTAAAATTTATATGATTTGAGTTTTTTTTTTCAAATTTTGTATCCAGTAGAATTTAAAAGATTTGAGTTTTTCTGTCAAATTTTGTTTCCACTACGATGCTTATTAGTGTTGAACAATTTTGCTATGCTTTCTGGAGTGGACAATATTTTTTTAATGTAAAATTAGCTTCGTGGTATATCTCCTTTCCATAATCTATTTTTTTTTTGTTTCTAGCATTCAAAATGACAACTTTCATTAAAATGACATGTCAACGTATTCAAACAACTAGCAACCAAAATCTTTCACAAAAAGAAAGGAAAAAAGAGGTCTACAAAAAAAAATGTGGTTGATAAACAATACTCTTTAATCAATATCACTATCACCACATGATATAATACATTCATCTTCACTATCATATTCACTCAAAAGACCACCTTCTCCTTCAAGTTCTTCTTCTTCAATATAGTCCTCAGAACCTTCAAGATCAGCAATAACAGTATCAATGTTGTGCCGCAATTTATTAGTCTTCCAATATGGCAATTTGAAAAAAATACTCTTTTTTGTCCAATTTAAGTCAAAGTCATAACGTTTTCTCTTTTTGGTGTTCGGTGCCTTCCCAAAATCTTGTTTCTCAACGAATTCTAGCTGTAATAACACATCATCTCCAGACAACTCCTTGGGATTTGACCCTTTTTCGGCTTTTCCATCGAATAAATGTTTGCCCCTGTCTCTTCGAGCATGAGTTCGAGGCAAAAAACGACGATGACCCATGTAACATATCTTCCGTCCACTCTTCAACCACATTGAATGCATATCTTTATTACAAACTGCGCAAGCTAGATACCCATGAGTACTCCATCCAGACAAGTTCCCATATGCGGGAAAATCATTGATCGTCCATAACACGGCAGCATGAAGCTGAAATACTTCCTTTGAATCTGCATCAAAATTCTCCACACCGATTTCCCATAACTCTTTTAATTCATCAATCAGCGGCCTTAGATAAACGTCGATATCATTTCCGGGACTGTTAGATCCTGGTATTAGTAGAGTCAAAAATATGAAGGGCTCTCTCATGCATCTCCAAGGTGGAAAATTATACGGAACAACAATTACAGGCCAAATACTGTGTGGTTTTCCATTGAGGTCATTAGATGGAATAAACCCATCGCTTGCAATGCCAAGTCGGACATTACGTGAATCTTTGGGAAACCACTTATGATTCTTGTCGAGCTCTTGCCAAATTTTAGAATTTGCTGGATGCCTAAACACATTTTTCTCCCCTTTCTGTATCTTTTTCCAATATTTCATATCTTCAGCAGTCATCCTTGACATGAACAATCTCTGCAACCTTGGCTTGAGTGGAAAATAACGCAGTACTTTCTGAGGTATCTTCTTTCCTTTTCCCTCTACGACTTTATACCGTGGCTCATTACACTTGGGACAGTTTTCAAGATTCTCATTTTCCTTCCAAAAAAGTGCACAATCGAATCTGCATGCATGAATTACTGTATAACCAAGTCCAAGATTCCTCAATAATTTCTTAGCCTCGTAATAGGTGTTTGAAAGTGTCTCATGGTGTGAAAATGGGGTTGCACACAAAACTTGCAAGTATACAAGGCCAAGCTTTATAGTATAGGGATGAGTATGGGTTTGTCCACAGGGAGTGGGATCATACAAGAAGTTTTCCTAAGCTAGTAATGGAGACAAAGCATTATGGCAGTGAGCAGTGATGGATGAAGGCAGTGAATAGCACTAAAACAGTTAGCAAAGCAAAGCAATTAACACAAGATGGCAGCACAGCAAAGATTAAATGGCATAGGATGTAAAATAACAATAGAAGGGAACCAAGGCTGTAAGCCAAGGGAAGGGGGAGTTTGTGCACTGATTTCAGTGCACAACAACTTCAAAATGCAAGAAAAACAGGCAAAACAGGCAAGGAGATAAACTGAACAAGGAGCAAAATAGAACTGAATTTAAGTGACTGCAAAGGATTTGTGGCTAAGCTAAGGCTTAGGATCCACCTTGTGTCCTAATCAAACAACATATTTCTAGGTTGAGTTGAAAATCCTATGCATACATCTAGAATGGGAGGAAAACTAATTTGCTCCCTAGTTTGCCCCAAGCATTGACTGTCTTTTGACAGAACAATCAATCACAGGCACTATGAGCATTAATCTCTTCCCAATGCTCAAGCAAAACAGGGCAAGGAGTTAACTATCCTAGCAACTTATCATTTGACAGTGCACAAGGCTTCACTGAGCCTCAGCCTAATGCAGTTTAGCTCATGCTAAACATGTTACACACACAAGCATTCATCATACAAAATAATTCAACCACAACACACAACATTCAAAAAGAAACAACTGTGATAAAGGAACTGAATTTGAAATTTTAAAGAGAATTTCTTCAAATGTCTACTGGCTAGTACATAGATCATTTCTACAACACCCATAACATCAATTTATAGTTTACAGAACCCTAAATTTCTACAAACCCTAAATTGAAAATCCCCAAATCAGCAGGATTAGGGTTTCGAGAATAACTAAAATTAACTCACCCTCTGATGCAAATAGACTCGACCCATGCATGTACTTCTCCTCCTCTGCTAATCCTCTACTCGAACGCTGCTCCAATTTCCTTCTTCTCTCCACTGTGAAACCCTAGCTATGTTTGTCTTCTTGGTAGCATCAAAAATTAATGCTAAGAACAAGACAGGCACGACTAGGGAAGAGGTAGGTGATGGTGGTGGTGTCCTTGTGGTCGTGGTGGAGATGGAGACGGCGGAGCAGACATGGCAGTGTCTTCCATGGTTAGGGGAAGAGGAGAAATTTGGGGGAAGTGAGTTTTGGGTGTTTGTTTTGGGTCGATGGTTTTGGATGCTAGGGTGTGAAGCGGGGATAGAGCGGTTTGATGATCTGCGACAAGGAGCGATGGATGGGAAGATGGTAGGTGGATCCAACGGCGATACGGAGGTAAGCGTGGAGCGACCGTCGGATGAAGGGATGTAGCAAAACGGACGACCCAAGATGGAGATGGGCGTTGCGATGTAAAGCGGGGGCTTCAGAGTTTGATGTGCGATGATGGAGCGACCGTAGGATGCTGAAATGCTTCGATCTGACGGCTGAAATCCGAGACGGGCTTGGATAGTGGAAATGTGTTTGAGTAAGGGTTTTGGGCCTTGGGTATGCCAAGCCCATATCTTCTTTAAGGACAATTCTTCTTCTTCAAGCCCACTTCTAGCCTTTTGGTCTTGTGCACAACATTCTTCGCGGCTTCCTTGTGTAATTCCTCCCGGCTTTTCACTACTTTTCTGCTCTTTTCCGCTCTGCTATTCATCCAAACTTTATTTATTACCTAAAAATGCAAAATTAAGTAAGAAAACTATTTATTCTTGAAAACAATGAAAATACAGAATATGGGATAAAATGTAGAATTACTGCACAAAAGATGAGTTAAATGACAACAAAAAGGGATAAATATATACAATATTTGGAACTCATCAAATACCCCCAAACCTGAATTTTACTTGTCCTCAAGTAAAACAAAACTAAGGAAATCCTACCTATACCACTGTCGCTGGTCTCTCGAATGCATTTAGCGTATGCACTAAGCCTTTTAAACCACTAAGTGTCCCTAGTGGACGAGTTGAAGTCTCGTGAAGGTTTGCTTAGAACGTACCTACAAAGTTCTAGGTCAAAATATAAGCTCAGATTCCATCAAATGTGACATGTGCAAGTCAGTTTAAGCTCACAGCAAAATGGAGATGTCAATCTAGCTATCGAAGGCACAATCCTAGCACTGATAACAAATAAAGACATGTGATAAGAGTGTAAAGTGTATCTAGACATGTGTAAAGAAAGATCGGATGTTATGACTACTAATCACCAAGAGATAGTTTCTCAGGCTAAGAACCAAGGTCGAAATCTAGCTAGCTGTCCGGACTTTACGAGAATTGTGAATGAGTTGGAGGTATTTCACAATTACTCGCGTTGTACATCAATGGCATACACCCTCCTTGCTTATTACAATGAAACAACAAAATGACTATTTACATGACTCTTATTTACATTGACTACTCTCTTTTTATTTTTGGAACAAGAGAGAATGGAATTGATAAATACTTGATTTTTTTTTTTGTATTTTTCTGATTTTTTTTTTTTTTTATTTCAAAAAGATGGAGTTTTGTTTTCAATTATGGCATATTATCGTGGTATCTACTCTATACCCCCAAACCTAAACTAAACATTTTCCTCAATGTTTCAAAATATGGAAAAAATTATAAAACAACATATGAAGAGGAACATGCTGAGTAGAGTAAAAGGAGAGAGAATACCCGATTGTACGGCGAAAGAAGAATTAAAACTCCGTTATCCAAGGCAAAAATCCAACATATTCGGAGTCACAATGGATGAGCACAAAATATATACAAAAGGAAATTTAACTAACACATTATCTACAAGAAAATTTGGTTTTTAATGGGATTGGACTTTTTGGGAAAAATTTGGTTTTGTCGGGAGACATTTGGTTTTGATGGGAAAAGAAAAATTTTGGTTTTTAGGGAAACATTTGGTTTTGATGGGAAAAAGAAAAATTTTGGTTTTTAGGGAACGAGTGGACCAGTTTAGTCCATATAGACCGGGTCCTCCAGGTTGGTTGTTTCAATGTCGGGTGAGAATGGTTCGAGGAATGGCTTTAATCTCTACCCGTTGACTTTGAAAACGTTCTTGTTGGAAACATCCTCCAGCTCTACAGCTCCATGAGGAAAAAATGTGCGTACTAGGTACGGACCCTTCCATCTGGAACGCAGTTTTCCTGGAAAAAGATGTAACCGGGAGTCATACAGCAAAACTTTCTGACCAGGAGTGAAGGATTTGCGCAGAATACGCTTATCATGAAACATCTTCATCTTCTGCTTATATAACTTGGCACTATCATAAGCCTCATTTCTCAATTCTTCCAACTCGTTGAGTTGAAGTTTCCTTTGAATTCCAGCTTCGTCCAGAGAGAAGTTCAGCTCTTTGATTGCCCAGTAGGCACGATGTTCTAATTCCACAGGTAGATGGCACGGCTTTCCATACACTAGACGATAGGGGGACATGCCAATTGGTGTCTTATAAGCTGTTCTATAGGCCCACAAAGCATCATTCAATCTTAATGACCAATCTTTCCTAGACGGGTTAACTGTCTTCTCGAGAATGTGCTTAATTTCCCTATTAGAAACTTCTACTTGTCCACTCGTCTGAGGGTGGTACGGAGTAGCAACCTTGTGAGTTATGCCATACTTGCGTACTAAAGACTCAAAGTACTTGTTACGAAAATGTGAACCGCCGTCACTGATGATAGCTCTAGGGGTACCAAAACGTGCAAATATGTTTTCCTTTAGAAATGAAAGTACCACCTTGTGGTCATTTGTTCTGGTTGCTATGGCTTCTACCCACTTAGAAACGTAATCAACTGCGACTAGGATGTACAACTGCGTCAGAATGGGAATGGACCCATGAAGTCGATCCCCCAAACATCAAAAATCTCCACAATCAAAATGGGGTTCAATGGCATCATGTTTCTCCTCGAAATGCTTCCTAGCTTTTGACAGCGTTCACAGCAACACAATAATCATGGCAATCCTTGAACAATGATGGCCAATAGAATCCACACTGCAAGATCTTTGCAGCGGTTTTCTTGGCACTGAAATGGCCTCCACATGCTTGGTCATGACAGAAAGATATCACATCTTTCTGTTCAGTGTTGGGGACACATCTCCTAATGATTTGGTCGGGCAGTACTTAAACAAATATGGGTCATCCCAAAGGAAATGTTTAACTTCAGCCAGGAATTTATAGCGGTCTTGTCTCGACCAACGTGAGGGCATCCTACCTGTAGCGAGGTAGTTAACAATATCAGCAAACCAAGGAAGGTCTGATAGACATCATTGCTCATCTGGGAATGATTCTCTAATAGCATCTCATCAATAGACTCTAAAGTTAATCTAGACAAATGATCAGCAACCACATTCTCACAACCTTTCTTATCACGGATTTCGAGATCGAATTCCTGTAATAAGAGTATCCATCGAATAAGGCGAGCTTTAGCATCCTTCTTGGAAAGAAGATACTTCAAAGCCGCATGGTCTGTGTATATGATGATCTTAGACCCTATCAGATAAGATCTAAACTTGTCTAATGCGAAAACGACGGCAAGCAATTCCTTCTCGGTAGTTGTAATTGAGTTGGGCATCATTAAGGGTTTTGCTAGCATAGTATATCACATATGGTAGTCTATCAACTCGCTGTCCTAAAACAGCACCAACAGCATAATCAGAGGCATCACACATAAGTTCGAACGGAAGCTTCCAATCGGGTGGTCGGACTATAGGAGCGGTGGTGAGAAGGGTTTTTAATTCCTCCCATTTCACACAAGCATCATCGAAATTGAAGGCAACATCTTTGGAGAGAAGACTGCACAGAGGTCTGGAGATTTTGCTGAAATCTTTGATGAATCGCCGGTAAAAACCAGCATGACCTAAAATGATCTGATCTCCTTCACAGAGCGGGTTGTGGTAGATGTGAATGAGGTCAACTTTAGCTTTATCCACTTCAATTCCTTTTTCTGAGATGATGTGTCCTAGAACTATTCCTGAATTCACCATAAAATGGCATTTTTCCCAATTTAGAACAAGGTTCTTTTCTTTACATCTGGATATCACGAGGGCAAGATGCTTCAAACATTCGTCAAACGAGGAACCAAAAACAGAGAAATCATCCATAAAGATCTCGAGAAAACTATCTATCAGAGAAAAAATGCTCATCATGCAACGCTGAAAAGTAGCAGGTGCATTACACAACCCGAAGGGCATACGTCTATAAGCAAACGTCCCAAATGGACACGTGAATGTAGTTTTTTCCTGATCTTCTGGAGCAATGTGAATTTGGTTATAACCGGAAAAGCCATCTAGAAAACAGTAGTGACTGTGTCCAGACACACGTTCTAGCATTTGGTCAATGAAAGGGAGCGGGAAGTGATCCTTCCTTGTTACTGTGTTCAACTTCCTGTAGTCGATGCATACTCGCCATCCTGTGGTTGTACGAGGGGACTAATTCATTCTTGTCGTTCTGAACTACAGTAATGCCTGACTTCTTAGGCACAACTTGAATGGGACTAACCCATTTGCTATCGGGTATTGGGTATATGATACCCGCATCAAGTAGTTTCAGGATTCTCCTTTGACTACATCTCTCATGTTAGGATTAAGTCTCCTTTGCATTTCCCTAGATGGTTTGGCATTCTCTTCAAGGTTAATGTGGTGCATGCAAATGGGGACTATTCCTTTGAGTCTGAGATGGTCCATCCTAAGGCCTCTTTGTGTTCCTTAAGTACTTCTAAAAGCTTACTTTCCTGTTCCGTGTCTAAACATGATGAAATAATGACAGGTAAAGTATCAGAAGAACCTAGGAATGCGTACTTCAACGTACTAGGCAATGTTTTCAATTCAAGCTTGGGTGGCTCAACAATGGATGGAATGAGCTTGGAATCAGAGAGTAAGGGTGGTTCCACTTCATATTTCCTTTCAGTGACGTCCATTTGAGGTACAGATTCGAGCAGAGATAGGACGTCACTACAGTATGCATCATCATAGGAATCTGAGTTAAAGTTCTCCATACATGCTTGAAAGGGGTCGACGGATAGAATGTTAGTCAACGAATCTTGTATTAATCCTTCAATCATATTAACTTCATGCACATCATCATCATCAAGATTCACAGGTTGTTGACTAATATCGAACACATTCAATTCTACCGTCATGCCAAAAGACAGTTTCAACACTCCATTACGACAATTAATGATCGCGTTGGACGTAGCCAAGAAAGGACGTCCTAAGATGACAGGAATGTGACAGTCTGGGTTTTGTACAGGTTGAGTGTCTAAGACAATGAAGTCTACGGGAAAATAGAATTTGTCAACCTTGATCAAAACGTCTTCGACCACTCCACGAGGAATCTTGACAGATCGGTCTGCCAGTTGTAGAGTGATAGATGTTGGCTTCAACTCCCCAAGACCTAACTGCTCATAAACAGAATATGGCAGTAGGTTAACACTTGCACCTAGGTCTAATAACGCTTTATTGACCGTGTGTTCTCCTATAGTGCAAGAAATTGTTGGACATCCTGGATCCCTAAACTTGGGTGGAGTTTTGTTCAGAATGATGGAACTCACCTCAGCTAAGAAAGCACGTTTGTGCACATTGAGCTTGCGCTTTTGAGTACACAAGTCTTTGAGGAATTTGGCATAAGCAGGGATTTGCTTGATTGCTTCAAGAAAAGGAATGTTGATGTTGACTCTCTTGAACAGATCTAACATCTCATTGTAATGGGTACTTTTCTGTTGATAGATCAATCTTTGAGGAAATGGGGCAACAGGAGAATGAGTTGGCAAAGGGACATTCACAGCAGTAGAATTGTCAGGCTTTCCAACTTGCTCAGATTCTTTGGTTTTCTGGGGTTGTGGAGACACGTGGAATTTGTATCAGATTCATTAGGTTCGCCCACGTTGTTCTCGATGACTTTACCACTTCGGAGGGTGGTAATGGCATGGACTTGATCGGGTGAGGTTTCAGTGCAGGATGTTGTGCCTGTTTGAAATATCCTCTTTGGATTTTGTTGGGGTTGGCTCGGAAGTTTACCCTTTTCTCTCTCATGGAATCACAGATTTGACCCATCTTTTGATCAAGATTTTTCTGACTTTGCATACTCTGGAACATTCCTCTAGGGTGGATAATCTCTTGTCGGTATTGTGTTGAGGATATGATTGTTGAGAGTTTGATTGTTGTTGAGGGTTTCTGGGTGTTGATAACCTTGATTGTTCTGATATCCCTGATTGTTTTGATAGCTCTGATTGGGTTGAGATGGTCCTCCCTGAGTGGGTCCTTTGACCATGAAAAGTTAGGGTGGTTTCTCCATCCTGGATTGTAGGTCTGTGAATAGGGTTATGCTCTGTTTTTGAAACATGGCATGTGCCTGTTCAAGCCTAGATTCCTGGACTGCAAGCAAATCGGGACAATTTTGGAATTGATGGTTGGGATCGTTACAAGCGGCACATACAGACGAAGCGACATGTTCTCGGAGAGTAGTGGTGGAAGGTTTTGAATTTTTATGTAGTTCTAACTCTTCTAATCTCCTAACTATTGATGCCATGTTTGCTCTTCCCTCGAAATCTGCTTCAATCCTAAAAGCCTTGCTTCGGATGTAGTCTTTCTGGGTTCACGGATGGATTCCCACTGTTGCGTCTTTTCAGCTACTTCAATCAAGAAGTCCCAAGACGCATCAGCAGTTTTGTCTACGAATAGACCATTACACATCGACTCAACCGTTGTTCGGGTGGACACATCTAGACCTTCATACAAAATTTGCACAAGTCTCCATTTTTCAAAACCATGATGGGGACATTGGAGCAATAATTCATTGAATCTCTCCAGGTATCTAGCTAAGGTCTCACCTCTAATTGCACAAAGCTATTCAGACTTTGACGAATTGTCGCAGTCTTGTGATTCGGGAAAAACTTTTTGAAAAACTCCTTTATGAGGTCATCCCATGTCATGATGGATTGAGGTAAAGCATAAGCCAGGCCTTTGCCTTATCTTTCAGGGAGAAAGGAAAGAGCCTTAACTTTAGGGTTTCGTCGGACATTTGAGTGAAACGCAGAGTTCCACAAATTTCCTCGAATTCTCTCACGTGGTGGTACGGGTTTTCATTCTCAACACCTCTAAAAATAGGAAGCATCTGTATTGTGCTTGATTTCAGCTCATAATGGCCATTAGCCTCGGGTAGCACAATACAAGAAGGTTGACTGGCTCTAGTTGGGTACATATAATCCTTGAGGGTACGGGGTTCTCCCATTGTTTCGGTTGATCTGGACTGTCTCCCTCAGAACTTAGAATTTCGATAGGTTCGTCTGGGTTAATTCTAACAAGTCTGTTTGTTTGGTCTCTGTAGGTCACAATCATGTCCTAGTAGGTACCTTAACTAACATGTTGGTCAGACAGAGCAATCGGAAACAATTTTGGACCACAAAAAGGCCCAATATTTTGGTTTAAAATGGGTTTTGATGATTTGGTTTTGAGTGGGTTTTGGTTTTAATAAGGGATTTTGTTTTTGGTTTAAAATGGGCTTTGGAAAAAAAAGAAAATAAAAACAATAAATTACAGTCCCAATTTTTGGTTTAAAATGGGGCTTTAATAAGGCCCAATTTTTTTTTTTTGAACTAAACCTAGCATAAATTAGCACAACCCATAAAAGAAAATAAAAACAATAATAATAATTAAGACAAGCCCATAAAAGAAAATGAAAAAGAAAAAGAAAAAATAAAAGAAAAATAAAGACAAAAAATAATTACAGTCCCAAAGAAAAAGAAAAAGAAAAAGAAAATAAAGGGAAAATAAAAATTATTACAATCCCAACTAAATAATTAAATTAATTATTACAAGCCCGAATTTGAATTTAAATGAGGCCCAAGTGGGTTAACTCATGGGTTAGGCTTACTTGATTTTTGGAGGGAAGCCCAAAAATAGGCTTTTGATCCCCTTTTAGTTGCACAGCCCAGTTGGGCTTTAGGATCGTCCTAAGCAGCTCACGCTCAAGCCCAACAACAACAGGTGGAACAAAGCCCAGCAGCAGCAGCAACGAAGCCCATCTCACAAAAGACCACGAGCCCAGCAACAAAAGAAGGCAGAGCCCAGCAGCACTTGGCAAGCCCAGTTGCTTTGGCTTGGCAGCAGCAGGCTTGGTTCACCAGCAGCAGCAGCAGCAACAGCAGCAGCAGCAACAACTCAGAAATTGGCTGCAGCAACAACAAAAATACAACACAGCTCCAGCAACAGAAGCTGCACCAGGGTCAGGCAGCTTCTCCTAGCACCAGCTCCAACAGCACATGCAAGTGAATCAAAACTTGCAATGATCTCAGACAACTTCAAGCACAGCAAGGCCACAGAACAGCAATGAAAACTTCAAAAAATATGGCAGCCAGCTCCCCGGCAGCGGCGCCAAAAACTTGGTGTGAAAATGGGGTTGCACACAAAACTTGCAAGTATACAAGGCCAAGCTTTATAGTATAGGGATGAGTAGGGGTTTGTCCACAGGGAGTGGGATCATACAAGAAGTTTTCCTAAGCTAGTAATGGAGACAAAGCATTATGGCAGTGAGCAGTGATGGATGAAGGCAGTGAATAGCACTAAAACAGTTAGCAAAGCAAAGCAATTAACACAAGATGGCAGCACAGCAAAGATTAAATGGCATAGGATGTAAAATAACAATAGAAGGGAACCAAGGCTGTAAGCCAAGGGAAGGGGGAGTTTGTGCACTGATTTCAGTGCACAACAACTTCAAAATGCAAGAAAAACAGGCAAAACAGGCAAGGAGATAAACTGAACAAGGAGCAAAATAGAACTGAATTTAAGTGACTGCAAAGGATTTGTGGCTAAGCTAAGGCTTAGGATCCACCTTGTGTCCTAATCAAACAACATATTTCTAGGTTGAGTTGAAAATCCTATGCATACATCTAGAATGGGAGGAAAACTAATTTGCTCCCTAGTTTGCCCCAAGCATTGACTGTCTTTTGACAGAACAATCAATCACAGGCACTATGAGCATTAATCTCTTCCCAATGCTCAAGCAAAACAGGGCAAGGAGTTAACTATCCTAGCAACTTATCATTTGACAGTGCACAAGGCTTCACTGAGCCTCAGCCTAATGCAGTTTAGCTCATGCTAAACATGTTACACACACAAGCATTCATCATACAAAATAATTCAACCACAACACACAACATTCAAAAAGAAACAACTGTGATAAAGGAACTGAATTTGAAATTTTAAAGAGAATTTCTTCAAATGTCTACTGGCTAGTACATAGATCATTTCTACAACACCCATAACATCAATTTATAGTTTACAGAACCCTAAATTTCTACAAACCCTAAATTGAAAATCCCCAAATCAGCAGGATTAGGGTTTCGAGAATAACTAAAATTAACTCACCCTCTGATGCAAATAGACTCGACCCATGCTTGTACTTCTCCTCCTCTGCTAATCCTCTACTCGAACGCTGCTCCAATTTCCTTCTTTTCTCCACTGTGAAACCCTAGCTATGTTTGTCTTCTTGGTAGCATCAAAAATTAATGCTAAGAACAAGACAGACACGACTAGGGAAGAGGTAGGTGATGGTGGTGGTGTCCTTGTGTTCGTGGTGGAGATGGAGACGGCGGAGCAGACATGGCAGTGTCTGCCATGGTCGGGGGAAGAGGAGAAATTTGGGGGAAGTGAGTTTTGGGGAAGAAGAAGGTGGGTGTTTGTTTTGGGTCGATGGTTTTGGATGCTAGGGTGTGAAGCGGGGATAGCGCGGTTTGATGATCTGCGACAAGGAGCGATGGATGGGAAGATGGTAGGTGGATCCAACGGCGATACGGAGGTAAGCGTGGAGCGACCGTCGGATGAAGGGATGTAGCAAAACGGACGACCCAAGATGGAGATGGGCGTTGCGATGTAAAGCGGGGGCTTCGGAGTTTGATGTGCGATGATGGAGCGACCGTAGGATGCTTAAATGCTTCGATCTGACGGCTGAAATCCGAGACGGGCTTGGATAGTGGAAATGTGTTTGAGTAAGGGTTTTGGGCCTTGGGTATGCAAAGCCCATATCTTCTTTAAGGACAATTCTTCTTCTTCAAGCCCACTTCTAGCCTTTTGGTCTTGTGCACAACATTCTTCGCGGCTTCCTTGTGTAATTCCTCCCGGCTTTTCACTACTTTTCTGCTCTTTTCCGCTCTGCTATTCATCCAAACTTTATTTATTACCTAAAAATGCAAAATTAAGTAAGAAAAATATTTATTCTTGAAAACAATGAAAATACAGAATATGGGATAAAATGTAGAATTACTTCACAAAAGATGAGTTAAATGCCAACAAAAAGGGATAAATATATACAATATTTGGCACTCATCATCTCACCTTCAGGCAATGCCGCTTTAATTAAATCAAGGATCATTTGGAATGATTTGTTATTCATGTGATTCATTATCTTGATATGCATCAACCTCATAACAAACTCTAACTTCGAAAAGTTCTTGCAATTAGGATACAAAGGCTCGCAGGCATCCTTCAAGAGACTATCAAACATATCTATGTTTTCACAACTGTCTTGTGTACCTGAACAATCATTGTTGTTTGCGCTAGCACACACATCTTCAAGAAGTTCACTAACCCCATTAGCTGTATAACCTTGTGTTTCTTCCTCATCAACATCATCGTCATCAGAGACAATTTCATAATCCTCGCCATGGTGTTTCCTTAGTGTATAGTTCTTGTGTATGCCAAAATCTTGCAAGTGATCTTCAACCACCTGGATGGGCTCCAAATGACCATTTTTACATCGGGCACACGGGCAACGAGTCCTTCCCATGCTATCCGTGTGATCGCGAACAATCTTGATAAATTCTTGAAGACCTCTTTTATAATCAAGATGCAACCTAGATTTTTCTTGCATCCAACTCTTATCCATATTGTAGCAGTTAAATTCCTGAACAACAAACTAATTAGACTCAGCACTGTTATACAGGAAAAAATAATGGAAAATAAAAACGATGTGTACTTGATTCAAACCCAAGATTCAAACCAAGATACCATAATTAAATGTCCTCAAAAGAAACGCGGCAGAAATTTAACAAGAGATGTAGGACAAAATAAGTGTGGCGTCCCTAATTATGTTAAGATTGATGTGAACAGATCTCTTACACTAGTAACAAGAGACAAACTAATACAAGAGACAAACTCAAAATAATCATTTTTACGAGAAACGCTTCGGAGCGATGTAATAGGACCAAGCTCATACATAACTCATTTAACACTGAACCCAGAAACCCATTTTCGTACACATCTTAAATGATATAATAGGGCCTACCTCATGCACCATTTAGGATTCATTTAATTCGTTCAAGTCTACCACCTATCTCAGACTCATTCCAAGCCATTCAGACCATAGACTCAATCTAGGCCACAATAAAATTTCTTAAACAAAACATGCTACTTCCATGTCACAGAAACATGAAATTAGACTACACAACTGCCTAAAGTCCCAAGTAGTAAATAGTACTCTTACTTAGTCCATATACCTATGGCAGTATCAACCCTCATATCACTTTTCTGAGTAAATCAAGCAAGTTATCATTTCACTGCCTAATACGTTCCTACGGTATACTACTAGGCCATATAAGCCTAATAGATATCACAACAAGTTTGATTGAACCAGACCGATGATAAAATAAGAAGACAATAGATGGTTTCCAACGGCATTACTAGTAAGTATAATTAACGAAAATACATTCCCAAATTTCCCAACAAAACCAGAAGATCATCATCTCCAAGTAAAGAGATCTCTAATCTTCCTTAAAAACTCCCTAATTGTTTTGCTCTTGTTCTGAAGCAAATACAGTGGTTCGAAATAAATAAAAAACCAGCAAAAAACCCTATAGAGAGTATCACCGCAATCGCAAATACAGTGCTTAATCTTAACAGATAAACCCCAAATTAAAATTAAAATAAAAACCCTATTTTGTAATTAGAATGGTTCTTAGTCTTACCTTCCGTTATTGGTTTGCTGCTGGTGATTTACAAAAGCGAATATGATTTGAGACTGAATGATTTACAATGGTTCTTAGTCAACCTTCGTTTTCTTCTGAAAAAAAGAATGAGTCTGAGAAGGAGAGAAATCTCAAAATCCTTACTGAAATAAACCCCTAAAAAATATTCGATTTAAACACCAAATTGGAACACGTTAACTGCCTAAACGCCGAAACTGGAAACAATCAGACTCCTTCACGATCCCTATCAACACCTGAAAAAGATAATCCAAGGGAGTTAAACTCCAAGCAAGTTCACGATGGATTTCAAGCCAAGATAAATTTAAGGAATCAATAAATATGTAATCAGGCACTACACATGGCTTGAATTTAACGACTTACTATAACCTTGCAATTTAGAATTTAACAGAAGTATGCGGATTCAAAAACAAAACATCACCACCGATACACGACCCATTATTTCTACAACCACCATAACTACTAAAAATAGGGAGCAAATCCTATACGCATTACTGCCTCGTAGAACATATTGTTGATTTATTCCAATCGAGTACATAACAAGAAGGGAAATAAATAAAATGAGGCACGAACTACATAAGGTCATAAATTTTATCCACGATCCATATTGATATGGATATCTAGTTGTACCTACATAAGGCACATAAAATGTTAGCTAGAATCCCATACAGATTTGGAAATCCAGCTATAATTCCACTGCGCCAACCTCAATACTATCATTTTTGGTCTCATTACCGCACCTAGCAAGACGCTACACCTTACCACAACATCGACGTGACAGAACTAGTGGTTACTATACCAAGACACTACCTACCATTTCAGAACTGACAGACAAACCTATCATTTAAGCATTTCATCAAACATATGTCTATCATTCTTTTGACAAAGAAGCTAAAACTTGTTGTGCTCAGACTAGACTAAGTTATAATGTTAAGGATCAATCAAGAGAGAGGAGAGCATAAACGCGGAAGCATAAAAGACTACATTGATAATAATTCGGTGTATCAATTTTCATGGCTCAACAACCTATTTATATTGTTCACAAACTTGACGACCACTCAATGTACTTTCCTAACTAAGATCAAACTCTAAACATAGACACTTTCCTAATATAACTCTCACAACTTAATGTGCATATCTCCTAAATATAGACTCTCATATATTATCTCCTAATACCCTCCCTCAAGATGGAGCATGTAGATCACGAATGCCCATCTTGGACAAAAGAAATTTAACTTCAATTTTCTTCTTTTTTTTCAACACTTTTGTGAAAAAAATCTTCAGATCGTAGTTTAAGGACGTTTCGGTCCCCTTCGTAGTTTAAGGACATTTCGTTCTCATATTCTTAGTTTAGGGACATTTCGGTCCTCTTTGTAGTTTAAAGACATTTCGGTCCCATCTTCATAGTTTTAGGACATCTCGGTCCCCTTGGGAAGTTTTAGGACATTACGGTCCCCTTCGTAGTTTAAGGACATTTCGGTCCTCTTCGTAGTTTAGGAACACTACGGTCCCATCTTCGTAGTTTAAGGACGTTTCGGTCCTCTTTGTAGTTTAAGGACGTTTCGGTCCCATCTTTGTAGTTTAAGGACATTACGGTCCCCTTCATTTCTTCGGTAGAATACTTCTTTTACTCTTGGTTTCTTGGTTTCTTCGATAGAATACTTTGTGTACTCTCTCGACAACTCATAGGATTTTAACCTACTATTGTTGTTCTTTTTCTCATCACCTCTTGGTGATTGTTTTTTTTTTCTTTTTTTTTTTTCTCTTCACAACATGAATGTTGTTTCTTCTTCTCTTGTTCCAGTCACGCTTTTGTTGCGAAACCTTCACACTTTTTTTTTTCTTTTTTTTTAAATTCTCTCACAATCTTTCTCTTGTTATGCTTCTGCCACAAGCAATAACTAACACAAAGTCTACCACACTTTGTAAGACTTCCAAGTTCCTGCCACAAACTTTCACACTACTTCGCTGTTATAAAACTTTTCGTCACGCTTACTATCACAAACTGTGACTATTCATCTATAACAACCTTTAGTTACGCTTCTGTAACTGTTCTTCTCTTCTGTAACAATAATTCTTTTTTTTTTTTTTTTTACGGACCTGGAGTACCAACTCCATCAGCTAACACGTCTTCATTGCCATCTCCCGTCGTCGTCACTACTGCCATGTACCATCGAATCTCCACTTCTCAACAACTAAGCTCCGTATGCAGTAACAAGTAATTTTCTGTTAGCACAACATAGATCTCACCAATGCCTTCTCCTTCAACAACGTACTCAACGACAGCGAAACCTTTTTCGAACCGTTAGTTGCTTCATCTTCCATCACCGAGTACCACAAAACACCAGCAGCTCAACATCACTGCCATAGTTCCATCATCGTCACTTAAACCTCAGCAGTTACCACCAGTCGATAAAGAAAGCAACATGTTCCTCTCGCCTGAAAACTCTTGAACGGAATCTTCTCATTAAACCCTAAACCAGTACCAGCAATATCTCGAGCATCATGTAACAGAACAACAGGTCGCTGATTTTTCAAACTCTGTATCTTCACCAAACACGAGTACTCATGTTGTTCTCTCGTTCATGGCAACACCCAACTTTTCTTTCTCAGCCTTCTCAACGACAAGAAAATACTTCTAAACTCAAACCCTAACACCACTCGTGTGTTGTTCTTTACTGATCTTTAACTTCTAAACCCTAAGTGAATTAATCTCCAACACAAAAACTCTGACCTCTTCTCGATTTGTTAATGAGTTCTCTCGAGTCAGAAACACACGAACAATTCGAACCTCATCTTCAAACTCCACAACGTAACTTCTCTTCTGCAAAGATATCCAGCTGACCTCTCGGATTCTAAAACTCGTTCAGAAGTGTAGTTTCTTGTGCATCCAAAAGCAGTCATAACAAATGCACTTTACCACTTTTCTTCTTCTTGTTTGTTTCAAAGACTCCTCGTAACCCTTGGTATGAGCAGAAACAATTTTTAACAGCAACATCACGTCTTCACCTAGCTTGTATCAAGTCCTTATTTTCCTTCACACGAACATGACTTGCTTATGCTCTCTTCGCAGCAAAACCAAACGCAACTTCTTTTTTTTTTCTCCAAACTCTAATGTCTTCTTCGCAGCAATTTTTTTTTTTTTATAAACCCTAAAACGAAAACTCTCTAACTTTCTCTCGCTCTCCTCTCTCCCTCTCACCTGGCTCTGATACCATGTTAAGGATCAATCAAGAGAGAGGAGAGCATAAACGCGGAAGCATAAAAGACTACATTGATAATAATTCGGTGTATCAATTTTCATGGATCAACAACCTATTTATATTGTTCACAAACTTGACGACCACTCAATGTACTTTCCTAACTAAGATCAAACTCTAAACATAGACACTTTCCTAATATAACTCTCACAACTTAATGTGCATATCTCCTAAATATAGACTCTCATATATTATCTCCTAATATATAATCATTGAGCAAATCAACCTCCATTTCCTACCTATAAAAATTAGTCTTCCCCCTTTTTTTGATTTGAAAATAAAAATAAAAATTCTCTTTTTTATTCCTTATTTTCTTAACTCATGAAAACTAGAAAAATTATTTACAGGTGTTAATGTAAGAAAAATCCATTGTGTCTAGAGGCAAGTTGGATCTGTGACCGAGCTAATACATATGAATCTTTTCATTGCAATTCCGATATAAATTCCAACAAACTCAATCACAACTATAGCCCGAAATGTCAAAACCCTTACTGAAACAAACCCCTAAAAATATTCAATCTAAACACCAAATTAGAACACGTTAACTGACTAAACGCCGAATTGAAACAAAACCCACACCTTACAACAGAATTAAATACAAAAAAAAAAAAAACTACAGAGTTTAGTTCTTACAGATTTATGGATTTGAATGATTGAGGTGGTGCCATGGTGATGGTGCTCGAGCAGTAGAAGAAAGAATGCTATAGCGGTCTTGCAGCGGAGAAACGACACTAAAATGTTGAATCCTTGTTGTAGAATTTTGGAAGAAGTTTTTCTTTAATTTTGAGAAAGAGAACGGAAGAGAATCGTTTGAGATGAGAACTTATTGCTTCATCAAAAGTAAAAACAAAAAGAATATAACTTATCGGACTTATCGACACATGTTGATAACACGAGATAGAGATGGAATTTTTTACCTGTTTTTTGGTGGGATTTTTTAATAACTACATTTGCGCCGAAATTTTTACCTCCAAAACATAACTCTAATTTTGTTTTAGCGAAAAGCTTCCCTCCCATTCTAGTGTTATGTCGGCAATAATATTTTTATATAAGATCTTCACAATCTACATAAGATACAAATCTAGTCCTAAAATACAAATGGAGATGACTAGATGAGGAAAGAAAATATTTTAAAGACAAAGCATACGGAGTGGATAAAGAAATTTCTTTTTTAAGTTAGGCTTAATTTAGAGGACATGGCACGATCACAAAAGGCCAAGGATCCTTGTTTATAACTTTTATGGATCGACTTGGCCAAGTGACAGTGGATATAGGGTAATCTTAGGTTCTACCCTCTTGTAGAAAAATGCAACCGATCTCAGTCATGTAAACGATACTATTTGATTTCATGAGCATGATTTCGAGTTGTAAGCAACTGGTAATTAGGGAGATGGAGAAGTTCTTAACAACCAGGATGTCAATATATTTTTCAGTATTTTCTCATGTTGCGTCTAATGTAAATTTTCATAACAACGTATCTATAAATTTTTGGGGGCAGATTTGTTTTTTTTTTTTTTACTTTCGATTCAATAAAAATTTCATTAATGAATATGAGTGGTTATGCACGTTTTTTCAGACTTAGTGAGCAGTTTGATATCACGTGGAAACATCTCCTAATAGTCAAAATTTGCTTATTCAGTTCTAGCCTTCTTAGCTTGCTATGTTGTTTGGGTTGTAACTTTTGTTCTCATTAACTCTATTAGCCTTCTTCTCGAAGGCTTTTTCTTATAAATTTTTAATATTCACCGATCAGAAAAACATACGTCTTAACAAAATGACGGCTTTTACGGTATTTGGGAACTATGACTAAAATAAAAATTTAATACTTAATAGAAATAATTTGAAAGCAAATAGAATATTTTTAGGAAAAATCGATCGAATTTGATGAAATAGAAACCAAAATTTGGGTATTGGTCATGGAATGGTTTTTAATCACCATACAAGATGACCAATTTCACAGTGGGGGATAGACGAAGAACTCGAACTGGACAAATCAATATAATTATGTGGTGAAATTAGATGATTTTTAAGGTAAAATCGTAGGATTAAAAAAATGACATCAAACTTGAACGAATTCGAATAAAAATCGAAGATATTGAAAACTCAATCCTCTTGAGTTCTTGCGCGTGGTTGCATCAAAGTGAATTATTGTAATCCAAATTTGATACTTTAATTGCAATAAATTAAAAATAAAATCGATCGAACATGATGAAGTAGAAAAATAAAATTGATTTTGAGGGTTAGTACATGGAGTACATTTTAGTCCCCATGTTTGATTACATCAAATTGAATTATTGTGATCGGTACCGATACTTTAATAGCAACAAGTTGAAAGTTGTTTCGAAGTTTTTAAAGAAAAATAGATGAATATGATAAAATAGAAAGAAAAAATTGATTTTAAGGCGTCATTAGTGCATGGAATATATTTAGCCATCGAACAAGATTACAACTTTCAAGGTGTGAAATAGTTACACTAAAGAAACAATAATCCCTCAGTGATTACAGAGAGTACTCAGATGCTCAACACGTGTAACAATCCTAGAGTAACAGAAACTGAGAATACAATTGGTTACAGTTCTAACTGACAATAACAGTTAATTAACGTGTACAGAGTGTTAACCAAACAGAATTTCTACACTCTGTATATTACTAGAGAAAGACGAAGGACCCAAATTGGACAAATCAATGTCGCTATGCAGTGAGATTGGATGTTTACAGGGAAATTGTAGGATTAATAGAAAATGACAACAAATTTGAACAAGTTCGAGTAAAAATTAAAGAAATTGGGTAAAAGTGTAGAATTTGGAAGACAACTTTGAATATAAAATAGTCTGCTCAAAATCAAACTGGTTTCGTCTTGTTTATCTTTTTTAAGTATAATTTTATTTTCTCCATGAAAAGAGAAAAAGAACTCGCCCCATCTCTTTTTAAGTATAATTTTATTTTCGTCTTGTGTGCAAGGCCTTTTTACTATCGTTATATATATGGCTATAAATATGCGTTGTTTTCAATTTACTCGAATATGTTCATATTTGATCAATGTTTTATCTAATATCTCTAAATTGCTCTTAATTTATTACAAATGAAGTATCTGTGTTTGACTACAATCACTCAATTTGTTGCAATCGCCTAAATTCACTTGTTTGCGTTCGTCTTGGAATATAGTAATTGGATAAAAACCCTAATAGAGACAGTCATTGTTCCAGGGGCACCAACCCTCCTATGAACAGTGTTATCCTTTAAAAGATCTTAGAAATTTGTTCTTCTATTCTACCTAACCAAATCCCTTAGGGGCAGGTGCCCTCACATAATTTTGGATATATATAGCTGACTAACACAAGTACATTTATGACTTGACTAAAATATCTTACCCAACAAAAGTACATCTATAACAGATAGAATGACGCGAAAGTCACAAACAGAGTCGTAACGCAAATCACGGACACACAGACGGACAAACACGTTTATGACCCGACTAAAACATCTTACCTAACAAAAATACATCTATAACAGACAGAATGATACAGAAGCTCAGAATGTCACGGAAGCCACGGACATGAGTGATATACGCAAATCAAATCATTGACACATGGGTAGACGGACACGGATAGCATTGAGTGGGGGGTATGGCTCTGAAGAAAAGAAGACGGGATGACACGGAAATGAACATATAGATAGACGAACACGGATAGCGTTGAGTGGGGTCTGGTTCTGAAGAAAAGAAGACAAAATGACACGGAATCCAAACATGAGTAGCATACATAAATCCAAATTATGACACATCGACGGACGGACACGCATAATATTGAGTGGGGTTTGGCTCTGATATATGATACAATGATAGAAATTTACGGGCCTAACTAACCTCGACAACCGACCTACAAGCATAAGACGCCGAAAGTTTATTAATCACACAACCTAGGTTAGCCTAGGCAATGTCGGATTATTGAACAAGGGGCACGTGCCCTTGCGTAATTTTAGATACATATATCTAACTAGCATAAGTTATGAATGATTTTTTTGGCACCACTTTTTTTCTTGGGGACCATGATTTGATTAGGCCACCTGCCCTATAGTTATAAGGGGTGTCCTAAAAGGTGGAGATGACTAGTTTACCCTTTTACTTATAACTCTACCACTTCTTCTTCTTCTTCTGCTCTTCTTCATCAATTTATGATCATCTAAACCTGATCATATACAAATCTAATCAAAATCATTAAATTTTCATCGTTGTCGATTCATTGAATTTTTATCGTCGATTATCAATCTTTTGTAAACAAACTCGTCCATTCCCATAAACCCATTACTTCTAATTCGTTTTTGATTGAAAATTTTGAGTAGTAGTCATCAAAATAGGTTGAAAATGGAAGTAACAGTAGTAAGTTCGGTTAGGAATTTTGTGAAAAAACTTTTTCGAACTAGCCGAACTTGCTGGAACTGAAGAACAGTTCGGTTGTTTCGTAAAAAAAAATTCCGAACCGAACTAAGGTTTGGTAACTTCGCAAATTTTTTTCCTAACCGAACTATGGTTTGGTAACTTTGCAATTTTTTTTTCCTAACCGATCTAAGGTTTGGTAACTTCACAATTTTTGTCCTAACCGAACCAAGGTTTGGTAACTTTGCAATTCTTTTTTCCTAACCGAACTAAGGTTTGGTAACTTCACAATTTTTTTTCCTAACCGAACTAAGGTTCGATAACGTCGCGCTTTTTTTTTTCCTAACCGAATCAAGGTTTGGTTATGTCGCAATTTTTTTCTTCTAACCAAACTTTTCTCCGAAAACCTATATATTGATTTAATTTTTTTTGATTTAATCTTACACTAATCATTAATTATATTAACTAATGATTCAACTAATTATTACACTAACTTAATTGAAAAAGATAATTTTGGTATTAAGATAAATATATAGATAAGGAGTGACCTAATTTTACTTCAAACATCTTTCCCAAAAAGAAACAATGGTCCAAAAAAAAATAGTGGTGCCCGAAAACCAGTTCTAAGTTAGGCATTAGGTACTTGTACGACCTCTAAAACATTGAGCCCATAGCACAAGTTGTGCATTAAGAGCATCCACAGTGGGCGAGTATAACCAAAAATTTGGGATGAGATCGTGACGCAGTGGGACGGAGTAAAGATCAAATCCCAGCCAAAGATCAAATTCCAGACCATATTTGGTCGCGACCAAATACCAAATCCTAATATAGTCGGGCGTAAATTTAAAGTACGTTTGTTACTGGGCGTAAATTTAAAGTACGCTTGTTAACGGGCGGAGATTTAAATTACGCCCGGGCGGAGATTTAAATTACGCCCGATGAAAATTCAAATTAAAAAAAAAAAAAAAATGAGGCGTAAACTTAAAGTACGCCTGTTGACAGGCGTAAACTTAAAGTCCGTCTGGTGATTGATTGGGCGGACATTTGAGATACGCCCGATGAAATTTTTTTGGGGCGGATCTTTAAATTACGCGCGACCAAATTTTAATCGCCACCGTTACGTGACAACACGGACTAAATCCAAAATTTGATCTTTTTTTTGATCCTTGATCTTTGGTTTTGATCGCACCACTGCAGTTGCTCTAATTACTTGTACAACCTTTAAAACATTGAGCCCGACAAATGTTTTTCTCTCGGACAACACCAAAGACACTATTGCTACGTGTAGCATCGGGGACGGGCCATGTATAAGAGGAGATCAAGAATGATCCCTTGTTATTAACGACACTTATGTCCTAACCGGTATACGTGTCCGCTTCTTCACACTTCCATATGCTCGGTGTAATGTTTAGTCCAGAGAGAAAAACAATGGAAGTCCGAGAGATCGAGAAGTAGAGAAAGTGAGAGATGCATCGCCAACGAAAAAAATTAGCAAGACTTCTCTGTTGCTCTAATCAACAAAAACAAATTACTAGATCTAATAAAATCACCAACAGATCAGTTTCCGAAGAAGACGATTCAGCTGGTCTCGCTCCCATTAACTCACTTCATCGAACGATTCTTTACCCTCTTAACTCATTACTTCTTTCTCAATCGTCTAATTTCCCTATTTCAAGGTTTCTCTCTGTTTCTCTTCGACAGGTAAGTTTTTGAATTATTATTGTTTCGCTTTATTTTGATTGAATTGAAGCTGTTCGGTAGTTGTATTTTTCTTTTATTTGTATTTAAATTGATTAAATTTTGATATCTTGCAGGTTGGGATGTAGTTAACTATCAAAATTCAATCAGATTTTAGTCAATTCAAATTTGTATTCAATCAAAATTCGCTGGTGGGGATTTTTCTTTTATTGTATTCAATCAAAATTTGTATCTAAACTGATAATCTGGTAAAGTTCTACATGTGGTGAGTGTTGCGTTGAAATTTGAATTTTAGGTCATATTCAGATGGGCGATTTGTTGCTATTGCATTGGGGGATTATGTGTTGTGTAACGTCCAATCCCTTCGGCAAGGAATAGAAGATAAAATCACCACGTCCAATTAGTGGCTTATTCTCTTGTTTTCTTGTTCTCGGCTGATGGATTAGCAACGGCATCAATGGGAACTCTACAAAACCATCTTCTCCGCCTCATCAATCGTACGTTTGTTGATTCAATCCCTAAAATGCTATTTCAATGATTCATTTATTGTGTTTTTATTGGATTTATGTTTTGATGAATAAGGTCTGTTGGTGGAGAAAGGACGGATTATCGAAAGCATTAACTATAGCTGAAGGAACGACTGTTTCTGATGTTTGCCGAAGGATGGCTGCTCGAAGAGTTGATGCAGTGCTTCTTACTGATGCAAATGCTTTACTCTCTGGAATCGTTACTAACAAGGTAGAAAAATGTTTGTTTTATTCAGTTTTTTGCTTCATTTTTGCCATTGACCATTGTTTATTTTTTTTTCTGAAAAGTTTTTATTTTGTGTTTAGGATATTGCAACTAGAACTATTGTTGAAGGGTTAAGACGAGAACAGACGATAGTTTCCAAAGTAATGACAAGGACCAGTATTTGTGGCATCTGATTCATTGAGATGAGTGTTAGTATTCATCTGATTCCAAGTAAGATAGCTATTGAGGCTTTGCAAAAGATGGTTCAGGGTTAGTATTTCTTTTTGTAAGTTTAAATGATTTCCTTGGTTTTGAAGGTACTAATTTCAGTACCACTGAAATACAAATCAAGATCGCACTGTGCGGGTATATTTTTTCAGGTCTCTTTACTACTTCAGTTTCCCTGTAGTTTCTTTCTTGTCGAACAGAACTACGTAAATTTGGGTTATGAATGCAAATAGACTCTTGAGAGCATGAGCATAGGTTTGACTCTGTTGATCTGCTTAGCTCTAACTTGACTACAACTTGGCATTTAGATCTGTAATGTGAATATCATCTAAGAAACAATAAATCAATGGGAAAGGCATAGAATAAAAAAAAAAAGAGAGCGCCTTCTCAATTTCATATGGGTCATATGGTGATCTGTTGAACTTGAACATTTGTATTTGATGTCCCTCTTCAAGCTACAAAAAGATGAACCACTTCTTTTTTATGTTTAGTTTCATTCTTTATATATCATGTATTTGAGCTGTCAACAGTGTTTGTCATTTGCTTATAAGACACTTTCTCATGAACAGTCCTGCTCATGTGATGTCTCTGTTGGAAATCGTTTGCACGGATACGACTTCTGCCCAAGTAATTCTTGATCTCATGATAGTTGGCAAAGCCATAAAGAAAGTATCTGTAATAGTGGAGAACTGTACCGGCTTTGCAGTTAAACGTACTTTCTTCCCATATGGACAAGGGGCACATATTTTGGTACACCTGAGTGTGGATTTGTTCAGATCGACAGATTGGTCAGAGAGTTTGGCATTTCCATTGGACATTTCCAGTAATGTTCTTGCTCTTCTTCTGGTGCTTCCTTGCTTGTGTAGTATCATGTGACTAATAGTGCTCCATTTGATTCCAGACTTCAGGACATAGCTGGATATGGAATTGGAATTGCCGCTGTTAAAGTGTTAGCCTCCTCCTTCGGAGATCGAATTTTCAAGAGTCCACTGATCTTGTAATGAAGTACGGGAGAAATGGTACAGAGAAAAATCTTGTATTTCTTTTTGATCTGAAGATTTTAACAATTACTCGGTGTTACCTTTCTATTATGTCGTAGCTTTTCTTGCCAATGCCTGTGATGCTTATTTGGGTTCGTGCAAAGATTTTGATGTTTCAGGTAAACTAAATGGTAAAGGGAAGCAGGCAAAACCCCGATCCAACCGTAGTTCCAATCATTGAGAAGTCTAGAAATCTTGCTAATATTGTACCTGGTGAAAAGGTTTTACTCATTCTCTTAGTCATTCTTAAGAATCTTAACTTAATATCTTCTTCACTTGCATATATCAATATAAATTCATGCCTAGGTTGAATAATCAGCTCACTCATGCTGGGAAAATTCCAATGCTGCGAAAAAGCAGAACCATGATCTCACTGTTAAACAAATGAAGAAGTTTTGTTGTGTTTCTTCCCTTATATTTTTATATACATATCATTTTTTGAACTTGTATGACACATTAGTGCACATGATTTTCCCATACGTGACAAAGAGTGCACTGACAGTGGTACTGAACATGATTGCATTATTTGCATCCTGTATCTTTGATTGATCAAGAGATTGTGGAGATGATAATATTTCCTGTAGTGATATGGAAATTTTGTTCCATCTTTTTGGGAGTTAATCTACTAGAAACCCTTTGTTTAAACAGTTAAAATAATTGCTAGGATATGGAATTTTGATGGATTATCTGCACAAACAGGTAATGGCACTGATTGCTTATGTGATGGAGGTCGAAGGAAACTATGGACCACATCTCATTACTGTATCTAATGTTGTTAATTGTTGGATTCCCCCCACCCAAGATGTCTAAAAGGTCAGGTACTCGTTTTCATGTTCTGAAAAGTATTATGTTGATTTTTTCCCCTAAAAGTACTAATTACTAGTAAAGATGAGATGAATTTTTAAGTCAAACAGGTGCCCTCCTACTGCACTTCGTTAGATGTGCACTTAATATTTAACTATATTTAGATTGTATATACTGGCAATATATTGGAAATATATATAGATTTAATTTAATGTTTTTATTTTTACTTACTGAATATTGGGCATAAAATCTTTTTAATCGTGGAAAAAGTCTTTTACTAGTCCGCCAAAAGAAAAAATATATTCCGCCAAAATTTTCATGATATTTCAAAAAGTCCGCCAAAATTTTCATTTGTTCTAGATTGTGGCCATTATCTTCGGATAACTGATCACGTTTCCCTTTTATACTGAAACAAAACCTCTTTTCATGTATAACAAAAAAACACTCAAGTACAAAACCCTAAACCTGAACTTGAAAGAGGTAACCGTCTTAACCTTTGATTTTGATCTTCAATTATTTCTCTTCATCTTAATTATTGTAAGTGCAAATGAGTATCTCTAATCTCTTATCCTAACTATCAGTATCCCTAGTCTCTCCTACCAAAACAGAGATCTGTTTTGGGTTTGTGATCAGTGACTCAAAACTCGTGTTTGGGAGAGTTTTTTGTGCTGAAAACTTGAGGAAAAAAAACCTTGTGGTGATTTATCAAAGTTTCTCTTTAATTTTTTTTTTCAATTTTTGATTTTTAGTCTCCGGTTTTCTTTTTTGTTATTTTTGGTTCTTTTATTAATTTGATTTTTGAGTGTCTACTGTTCTTTCTTGTTAACCTTGATGTTTTTGGTTTATTTTCCTTTCAGTTTGTTGATCATCTACTTTTTGTGTTTCAATATCAGGAGTACTGCCAATTTTAATCAAGGGATAATGGCACCAGGTGGAGTTAGACCCCCTCGCACATCACACGCAGCCTCTCAGTTGTGATGCACTAGTAATTGAGTTAATCACATACCTACAAATTATTTCCTTGGAATTATTATGTTCATTTTCGGCAGACGCAGTATTATCCAACTCCCATATCTCTTGAAAAATAGATCTGCCAAAGATTAACAAAGTAGGAAGAGGAGATGCTCTTAATGCAAAGCTTAGTGATCACATAAGGAAAAAGAACGAAAAGCCTACAATAACGATCAAACCAGGTAAAAAGATTCCAACTGAAATAGGAATCATCGTCAGAAAGTTTGCACCGTGGTCGACTCCCCCCAAATGGAAGTCAATTGGAAAATCAGATCTGAAGAAATTTTATGATCTCATATTGGTAATCATGTACTTTTGAATCATTTTAGTGTTCCTACTACTCTGTTCTTCTAATGTCCCTACTGTTATGTTCTTCTTGCACAGACTACGGCTTTATTAATTAGAACTCTCTTTGCGTAGTTTCTTTGTTGCTGGTGCTAACAGAAATTTGTTTGGTGATTGTGAACTTAGGAAAAATTCACTATTGATCTACATGTAGTACGCATTCAGAAGGCGGTCAAAACAATGCTAGCAAATGAGTACAGACAGTTTAGATGCACACTTCACAAACACTACCTGCAGTACAAACAAGATGGAACAGAACGGGAGAACCCGCATCATCAGGTTAAGCAGGAGGATTGGGAGAAACTTTGCACTTGGTTTGAGTCTGATGAGTTTCAGGTAATATTGGTGTTCGATCCTTGTTGTATTTATAAGATTTATTTGTGGTAGTCATATTGGTGGTATTCAGACAAGTAGCATTTATCTGCAGTATTTATCTATGTAGTATTTATCTGCATTGAACTGTCTTCTTTGGATTTGAATGCAGACAAGTAGCACTCAAGGTAAAAAAAGTCGAGAAGCGAATACAACCGTTCATTGTACGGGGTCAAAACCTTTTGCCCGCTATAGAGAGGAAATGGTAATTGTGTGTTCTCTGTTACTCTTTTATAAGTTTATGGTTAATACTGTATCTAATTTTCTTGTGGGGAAACCTGCAGTGTGATCCAGTAACAGGTGAAGTTGTTGAACAAATTGAATTCTACAAGTTAACCCACTGCAAAAATGATATTTGGACATGTCATACGGCGGAGGAAAACTATGTAATACAAGGATTTTCGTTGTGATTTTCTTTTAAGTTTTTTGTCTGAGAGTTATTATTTAGTTTTAGCATATGTTCTGCTATTTATTGTTAATTATTGTGTAGGGTAAAACGCTTGAACTCCGAGCTGCGCCTACACCTGAAGGTTCAACACCCTTGACCGATGCTCAAATATGTGAGGAAGTGCTAGGTGTAAGATCCGGTTATGTCAAGGGTCTTGGTCATGGGTATGAAAAACCTAGCTCGTCTAGCATTGAATATGATGCGGAGTTAGGCGAAGCTCTTAGGAGGGCAGATGAAGCAGAGAAGAGAAATAAGGAACTTGAAGAAAGAGTTAATGAGCAAAATCGCACAATACAGGAGCTGGTAACTGACACAAGGGATATGAGAAGAATGTTGCTTGAAATGCAGGGAAACTGTCAAAGCACTCCTGAGAACCGTCAAAGCACCTCTTGAGATGATTGTTAAGGGACCAACAATTGAGATGTGCGTCTCTGTTTCTTTTTTTAGCTTTATGTTTCAAAGTGGTATCGTTTTTTCTTCAGTTTAGAATTAGCTTTATGTTTCACTTTTGAAATTTGTAGTGGTATCGTTTCTTTTTTTCAGTTTAGAATTTTAATTTTCTTAATTAGTGGTGTCATTTAATGAACAATGTAGATCTTTTCTATTAATGATTTGCTTTTTTTCAAAAAATATAGTAGTCTAACTTTGATGAATTACAATTTCTGAGTAAATATGAAAAATATGAAACCTACTCATATAAATTTGTAATACGACGGATAATTCCTTCCCAAAACATCAACAAACTCGTTGCAAATGAGACCCTTACGTGGCAGAAAAATTTGAAGCTCTGCGTTGCAAACTGAGTATATATATTCCACGATTATAAACGTCGCCCAATTATAAGACATAATAATACGTAGCATATAATTATTGTTCACGATGTTATTACGTGTTGAAAATACATATATTAACGACGGGTGTATTCGCTGCTTATGCGCCAATTTTATAACGCATTAATACGTTGAAAATAAGATTGTTCGTGACATCTTCAACCGTTATATATAAAATTTATTAACGACGGGTGTATCCGCTGCGTATGCGCTAATTTTATAACGCATTAATGTGTTGAAAATAAGGATTGCTTGTGACATCTTCAACCATTATACATAAAATTTATTACCGACGGGTGTATTCGTTGCGTATGTGCCAATTTTAGAACGCATTAATACATTGAAAATAAGGTTGTGGCATCTTCAATCCTTATAAATACAAACCTTTTGTTACATAAACGAATGTCACATAAAGGGTTTTCAGTATAAATGAAAAAACAGTATTTGTGACGCATAAGCTATTTGTGACGAAGAAAACATATTTTGGTCACTTCAAATCACTAAAATCTCAAAATTCAAAACCCAAGTTTTTTTTCACTTCTTCTTCTTCCTCTCAAAAATCCCAACTCTCTCACATAAATTTGATTTATCTACTAATTCACCACTAATAATTTTATTTTTAATCAATCCTTAAAATTCCTAGCTAATCAAATCTAATCATAATCATTAACACTAATTATGTAAGGGTAGTTATGCAATTATCAAAAAGGATGGATAAGGGGTGATGTTTTTTATTTAGTGACCCTATTTTAGCAGTATATAGCATGCCTTAAAAAAATTGAGTATGCCTCAAAACAGGTTTGATAAATAGGAAGGTAGTAGCGCCCATAGTGGGTAGTCACTAGTAAGGTCGGTGAGTGTGAGTTTGTAAGGTCATGTACAAACCAAAGTTTTGAAAAGTAACAAAAGCCCAGTTGCGTGATTGGTGAGTAAATTGAGCCTTTAATACAACAATCATTTCCAACAAAGTGGTATTAGAGAAGATATCAAGGGCCATTAACTCAAAGCAGGCGTGGGAGATTTTTCAAAATCCTTTCAAACGTGTGGACAAAGTGAAGAAGGTGCGGTTGCAAATTTTAAGAGGTGAGAGTCTGAATCTCTCTCTATGAAAGATTCTAAATTAGTATCAGAGATTATTTTTCAAGAATTTTAGTTGTTAATCAACTAAGAAGAAATGGTGAGATCATGAGCGATAGTCGTGTCGTCGAAAAAATAATACGGTCACTCGTTTCAAAAAATTGACTATATCGTCGCCACAATTGAGGAGTCCAAAGACTCAAATCCATGATCGTGGACGATCTCATGGGATCGTTACAGGCCCATAAAAAAAGAATGAGAAAGAGAAGTAAAGAGGGAGCAGTAGAACAAGTTCTACAAGCAAAGCTCACTTGAAAGATAAAGGAGAAAGCGCTAGCAGTAATGCCAGAGGAAAAGGACGCGGTTGCTACGCAGGAAGAGGAGGGAAAAATATTGATGATCATAGGGGCTAGAGGTTAAGCTCCACAAGAGGTCGTGGCAGAGGAAACAATTCATGGGGCAACAATAATAGGCTAAGGGATGACCAATCACAAGTTGAACGTTATAATTGTCATAAGCTTGGTCATTATGCTTCAGACTGTCGATCTTCTTAATAATGTCGAGGAGAGAGCAAACTACGCTAGTAAAGAAAGAACATCAAGAAGACCATACCGTGTTCGTGGCATGCAAATTAAGGAGGTGACTATGATGAAAATTGTACGTGGCTGCTTGATACGGGAGCAAGCAACCTTATGTGCGGCACGAAGGAGAAGTTCGTGGAGCTTGATCAGTTTTCGGCAACGTGACGTTTGGAAATGGAGCGAATATTCCGGAGAGTGGTCTTGGAAATTTTTTGATTCGGTTAAAAAATGGAAGCCATCAAATTATTTCTAGTGTTTATCATGTCCTAACGTAAAATGAATATATCAAGTTTGGGACAACTGTTAAAAAAAGGCTATAGAATGAATACGGAGAATCTTAGTTTTTTTATAAGAGATATAAGAGAAGAAAACTAATTGCAAAGTGCCAATGACGCGAAATAAGATGTTCTATCTGAACATTCAAAATGACATATTGTGATTTGTGAGATGTCTACAACCCGTGTGAAAGACTCATCATGGCTATGGCATCTTAGGTATGGACATCTAAATTTTGGAGGGTTAAAGTTATTGTCTAAACAAAAGATGGTTAGAAGTTTGCCGAGAATAGACCAGCCGCATCAGTTGTGGGAAGGATGTTTACTTGGAAAACATTTTAGAAAAAGTTTTCTCAAGAAAACATTGATGAGAGCCACAAAACCGTTAGACTTGGTTCATACATATGTTTGTGGACCGTTAAAGCCAAGTTTTTATGGTGGAAGTAACTATTTCTTTATATTTATCGACGGTTTTCGTTGTAAAACATAGGTGCATTTCTTGAAATAAAAATCGGATGTCTTCTCCGGTTTCAAGAAATTTAAATACCTTGTGGAGAAAGAAAGCGGATTTGAAATTGGGGCTATGAGATCCGACAGAGGAGGTGAATTTACTTCAAAGGAGTTCGAAGCTTACTGTGAAGACAATGGAATCCGTCGGCTTCTTACGGTTCCATACACACCTCAACAAAATGGAGTTGCCGAATGGAGAAACGGGACAATTCTCAACATGTCCCAGAGTATGTTGAAGAGCAAGAAATTGCCCAAAGAGTTATGGGAAGAAGCGGTTGATTGTTCAGTTTATTTGATAAATCGGTGTCCAACAGAAATGGGTGTCACCTGACTCCTTAAGAAGCATGGAGTGGAATTAAAACCGGCGTTGCACATTTGCGAGTATTTGGAAGCATTGCATATGCTCCTGATGGGAGTGCGAAGTGTATATTCGTCGGTTATGATGCTCGATCTAGGAGTTATAAGTTTTACGATCCAGCCAATCGAAAGGTCATCATAAGCGGAGATGTAGAGTACGATGAAGAAGGTATTTGGGACTTTATTTTCCCGATCTTGAAAGAATAGGAGGAACAACAAGTGCTGCCAGAACCAATTGCTCAAGATGTTTCACCACCTCAATCGCCTCCCAAATTGGAACGTGTTGAGCTGTCGTCCTCAAAAGTAAGCTCGAGCGAAAGGCCATTGCGAACAAAAAGTATAAATGAGATCTATGGAGATCTGGTGTCACTAATTTGTCACTCTGCAAGTTGCGTCCCGGCAAGAGAAATCTTGAAAGCTAAAACATGGAAAAATGTGAGGCATAAGACCACAAAGCTTAGGATCAAGAAGGCCTAGGAAGGAAAGAGAAATACCAAGAGAGAAAATGATAGAAACAAGACGAGATGGGTAGTCAAAGGCTACAACCAGAGACTGAATCATAAACATGCTTATAGAAGCGCTGAAGCACAAGGAAACGCTGAATCACAAGGATTTTGTGGACTTTGTCGTCGACTGAATAGACTCTACGTCTCTCTTTCTGCTTTTAATTTGTTCATCTTCGTAGCAAGATTGTTCCTTTTTTTTTTTTTGTCAATTTTTTAATAGTTTCTAATTAAAGAGAAGTAATCTGCTTTTATCCGTCTTCTGATTTACAATATCAGACTAATTATTATCAGGGATTGAAACAAATGAACAATCATCAACCAAATTTAAACACTGAAAAAAGAATGGAGTTTTCGGTTTGACTCAAATTGGCAATCCCACTTTTATCCATCTGTAGGAATACTTCTCTTAATCAATCAAATCTTTTCTTGATCAATCAAATCTTTATAAGCAGTTACTTATCTCATGGGAAGCTGTGATTTTGTATTTCAGAGATTCAGCCTCGGGTCATTTCGCCCCTTGCATTGGTGGGTGCGTGCTTCTGGTAATTCATGTGCCCATGGGCTAAAATCGGTGCCTGGTCTAAGCTACAAATTTCATTTGTATCTTAGAATATATATCTTACAAATTTGTATCTTAAAATTTGTATCTTACAAATTTCGTTTCTTGATTCAGTGGCAATGAATGTTCCAAATTCAGTTGAATATACTTATATGTGTACAACTTTAACCTGCATAGTCTGGTTAATATGATGTCAAGAGTAGCGGGCTATTGAGGACATATTTCCTTGGGGAGACAGCACCAAGCCACCAATAGACGAAAAATAAAATATATAGGTTCTCAGGTTCTAGACCCTAGAATGTGCGGAGGCAAATAGGCCCTTGCTCATCTAGCTTCGCAAGTTTAAGGGTCTTAACCGAGTTGAGTCTTCGATAGCTCTTCTCGTAAAACTAAGAACCGATAGGCACCGGCCGCAGAGAGGTTTAATGGAGAGTTTTTTTTCCAGAGAAAAATTCGGTGATCAAGAATTAATTTTTTCTTAACCGAACTCAGAGTTCGGTTGATTCGCAAAAAAATACTTTTAACCGAACTCCTTGTATTAGAACAACACAAGTCCATAAGTTCGGTTCCTTCGCAAAATAAGGATATCACTGAACTTTAGTTTACGAAAATAATGAGAAGTCCACAAGTTCGGTTCGTTTGCAAAAATGTTAAGTTTTCTTTGTAACCGAACTCTACCTTTGAAAGTTCGTAACCGAACTCTACCTAATTCGCCAAGAAATAAATTTCGTAGTAACCGAACGTTTTCCTAATTGCATATATGCATATATAAGCCCAGTTCGGTTGATTCGCAAAATATGTTGAAGTTTGCGAACCAACCGAACTTCTAACACTAGGTTACTTTTAACCTGCAGTTCGGCTGGGAACTTGGTTGCGTTGAAGTTTGCGAACTAACCAAACATACAAGATGTACCCAAATAAATTGTTAAGTTCAAAGTTCAGTTACCTACCATTTTACCTAGGTAACCGAACATTACACTGTACGACCAAAACCTCCATTAACGAGCGAGTTCGGTAACCTGCGTGTTTGGAAAACGTAACCGAACTACACTTCCAGGTGTGTTCGGTTACATGTTCTTGACATATGGTAAACGAACTGGCCCAAATCTACATAAAAATTTTCATTTTTTTATGAAAGTTTGGAGCAATTCAACCAACATTATCTAAGTTTGAAGCATACCTGGGTACCCAAATACCCTTCCTCCGGTTGTGGTTGGTAAAATCCATCGTTTTTCATGTTTTCCTTCTTCATCTTCTCTAACTTTACTCTCTCAATAATTCTACTTCTTTTAAAAAAAACCATCTGAGTTTTTAATCTCACTAATTATCTTTAACTTAATCATCTCACAAATCATTACACTAACTATTATTAACACTAACTAATCATCACCCAAAATTAATCAGGAGGGTAATTTAGGTATTAATATAAATATCTAGATAAGGGGTGACCTAGATTTACTTCTAATGTCTTCACCCAAAATAAAACCATGGTCCCCAAAAAATCGTTCCAAGATTAGAGATATAAAACGGTCTGGCAAAGCCCATTAAAATATAAGCCCACCGTCTTATATGACGTATTAGGCCGTGCTAGAGATTAAAATGTGCCGTGTTGTATCGTGCTTGAGGACGTGTTGTAATATGCTGGGCCCGAGAAATAATCGTGTTGTACCATGTTGTGATGTGTCTGATACATTTATTTTTTATTTTCCAAAATAAATATTTTCGGATATATAGGTATTATATGTATTTTCATAGAAATATTTTAACATGACGAAAATAAAATGTCAATAAAATGGCTAGAATAAACATTGTTTTGTGAAATATGTACAAATATATTGTATTGTACGGTATTGTGTAGAGTTATATACATGTTAAGCGTCTTCTCAGCGTGTTGTGCCACGTGCGTTATGCGTCATGTCACTGTGCCGATTAGTCTGGCCCTTCATGCAAAAGTGGATCCAGCGTCTAACAAGGATACCCAAGTGTATCCCCTCGATCTTCAAAATTTCTACTAACATGCCTACACTACAAGAAAACCTGGATTAAGCAACCATGCATTTTTAGTTGCAAAAGCCCATTTTGAGTCACTCTAGCCATTATAGCCACTAAAAATGGCACTCGCTCTCGAGTTGCAAGAAGTGGGATTTGTATAGATCTAGAACAGCTAGGCACTCGCTCTATATATGTTTCAACTACCATCCGTGATTAACTTATATCATTGGTTTAAGTTTATTCCAATTATTCTAAATTGGGTCGCTCTAAATATGCTTCAACTACATCAGTGACTAGCTAACATTATTGCTTTAAACTTACTCCAATCATCCACAAGTGAGTCGCTCAAAATATGCTTCAGCTATCATCAGCAGCCAAGTAATATCATTGCTTTACAGTTATTCCAACCATCCAAGCGAGTAATATGTTAAGTTGACATACGCCTTAAGCAACTTAACTGACCAATAATCAGTTGCTCAAGGTTGTTTGAAGTACCAGATTTTAGTCGGTGTAAACTTTGAACTCATCCGAATTTAGTTGGTCTAATTACTCATCAAACAGAGAATGTCCCGGTTCGCGGTTCGTTAAAAGACTTCCGGCCAATTTGACTCAAATTAAATAAATTAAAATTAATACAAAAAATAAATATGAACCAAATTAAATGCAAAATCAATTTTTTTTTTTCGAAGAAGAAAAGTTTAATGCAAAATCAATTTGATTTATTATCACTAAATTCATTTGACAACATCTGTTATTATTCAGAAAAATTACAATTTCATGTTTTACAAAAACCAAAATTAGATAAAATACAATCTGATATCTTTGAAAAAATAAATTAGAATCTCATCATGGTAAGGAACAGCGTAAATACAACTACTTCGACTTTGAAGCACCCATCGAAGTTCTTTTAATCACTGGAAGAGCTTGAAAACACTGAAATATCATTCAAACTGTTCTTTTAGCTCTGATTTAGAGTACCCATTCCTGATCTAGTTTCTTCCTCCAAAAAAAAGTGATAAACTTTGTTCCTGCATATATACAAACAAGCAAATCAAAAGAAGAACTAACTATAATAACGTAATGAAACTTAAACAAAAATAGGATGAAGAACTAAATCAAGAAACCAATCAATGATATTTTGTACCTTCTTCTATAAAGCTAGCTGAGAGGAGAAAATCTAACATGATTTGTTCATTCCAAACCAAAAACACTAAAAATCAGACCCATTGAAAAAAATTCAAAGGATCCTAAGACAACCATATTCATATAGCGGCTAACAGAAATTAACAGTGTAGACAAAATAAAAATCACCATTGAAAAAAATCAAAGAATCCTAAGCCAACAGGAAGCATGAAGTTTTGATTAAACAAATCTTTATGGAAAACATGAGTATGAAGAGAGATGCATACAGATGCAGATTAGTATAGAGGAAGAAGAAACAGAAGTTGTAATCAAAGAAAAATCGTATCAACAATACCTAAACTTTGATAAACCAAAACAACATTCAAGATCTAAATTCCTTTACTAAGAAATGAACATCATTTATCAATACATCAACTCAATGAGCATCAATTAACAACCTTCATCATTTAGCACGAGAACTACTACGACAAAGTAAAGTTGAAGAAGAATATGAAAAGATTGTGAGAGGGAGGCGCATGGTTCAACTTGTTTTGAGAGAGAGAAGGAGGAAAGATAAGAGGCTAAAATGAGTGGATAGGAAAGGATTAGGGTTTCTATACGATTTCTATAGAGAGGCCAAATACAGACCGTAGGATTAGATGGAATAAAAACTAGATTGATGGATGGGGTTTATCTCATTGCCACGTCATGGAATATCTCTAGTAGATTCTTGCTGCACATGTACCACGGGACATAAGCCTACGTGTCATTTTTCGATTTTTTTTTTGTTTTTTGTTTTTTTAAAAAGGAAAATATGTGAATTCGTATGAGTATTTCTTTTGAGTTAGTGTCGGTTGGATTATATGTCCTAGTTTTCTATTGGTTGGACTAAAGTCATACAGATTGTGATTTTCATTATTTAAATATACATGCTTCAAAAAGAAAAAGAAAAAAAATCATTTAAGTATAATTATGTTTTTTCTCGTACATCTAAATAATCCGTGATAATTTCGTTTATGTAGTGATTAAATAATTTTTTTCATATGTAACTCGTGATAATTATCGTGATAATTCAATTTTAGTGAAAAGGGATTATAGTCCAGCTTGTTGCTCGGCTACCGACAAGTCTCTTGTCCGATAAGAATCTTTTATACTAATTGTATTTTTAAAGAATTATATCTCCAAACTAAAAGGAAAAAAAAAAGGAAAAAAAAAGATGATACTGTAACTGCTAATCTAATTCAAATAAAATCATTACTTGTGGAGTGGATTAAAATTCTTTTTTTGGACCAAAGTCCTCTTATATAAGGAAGGTATGCATACCCTTGGATCTGACTTTCACGAGATGGTAGTGATACAAATACCCCTCGATCCTGAATCCATGAACTAATCAGAGGTATGCATACTACTGATGGTGGATTTTTTACGACGGTTAAGTTCGTAGCATCTATAATTATGTATCTCTGACCACATCAAAAACATAATAGATTTTATCTCTAGCAACCTGATAGCTGAGTTTGTGTACTTGATAACTAATTCCAACGAGGATTCATAAATTTTGATATTTTACCTCTTCAGTTCATCAGATAGCTAAATCCACCAGTCAATATCGAGTCATTCCGAGTAAAACCATCGAATGTTGAGCAAAATCGAATGACACCAACGAATGTTGAGTCAATACGAGTAAGATCGGTAAATATTGAGTAAATAAGGGAAAGTACGGTATGCATACCCCTTCGGTTTAAGTTCGGGAATAGGGGAAGGTATGCATACCCCTTGGATCTGACTTTCACGAGCTGGCAGTGATACGCATACCCTTGATCCTGAATTCATGAAATAATCATAGTTATGCATACCCGGTAGCAACCTGGCGCCTGAGTTTGTGTACTTGGTATCTAATTCCACAGAGGAACCATTAGTTCTGATATTTTACCTCTCCAGTTCATCAGTTAGCTAAATCCACTGGTTAATAATGAGTCATTCCGAGTAAAATCGGAGAATGTTGAGCGAAATCGAATGTCATAGGGGAATATCGAGTCAATACGAGTAAGTTCGATGAAAAATTAGTCAATAAAGGAAAGTACGGTATGCATACCCCTTGGGTTTGAGTTCGATAATAAGGGAAGGTACGCATACCCCTTGGGTCTGACTTTCGGAAGATGGTCGTGATACACATACCCCTTGAGCCCGAATCATAGGTATGCATACCTGGCAGGGGTGCAGACGGTACGGTTCGGCTCGGTTCTTGACAAGACCGAGTACCTGTACCTCCCTAGCCGCGGTTCCAAAATTTTGGACCGGTACCTGTACCTTGTACCTCAGTTCTGGTACCATTTGGTACACGTCCGGTACCAGGTACGGTTCCGGTACCAGTCGGTACTTTTCCAGACATAAATATATGTCTTCTTCTCTGATAATCTAAGTACCTGTTTTTTACCTATTTTTCAATATATTAAGTATTACTAATATCTCAAATTCTCATTCAAAGCAAAAACTAATAAGTAGCAATATTACTAGCAAACCAAACAAACAATGTCTTGAAAATCTGAAAAAAAGAAGTATCAGTAGGCAGTAGCCACAGACACACACACTAAGTCTTGAAAATGAGAAAATCTGAAGAAAAAAAAGAACAACTAGCAGTGCAGCTAGTGCTGCAGTAGTCTTGAATCTTGATCTTCTAATCCATGTCAGCAGCATTTGTGGTGTCATCAGTGTTGATAGGACCAAGTAACGCTGCAAAAAAAAGCAGTTAGTAACTATTAGACTATATCTATTACTGCCAAACACAAGTAATAATGTAATATGTTACCTTCTGCAATTTCAACATCATCATCCGGTATGTAATCAGATAAAAGATCAAGTTGTATTGGCTTCCTTAGCCAGCTTTGTGTGCAAAGCAAAGCCTCAACTGTCCTTGTAGTTAAAGAGCTTCTACAAGGACTTAAGACTCGTTTTCCTATGCTAAAAGCAGACTCAGAGGCAACAGAAGACACAGGAATGGCTAATATGTCCTTAGCCATATGTCCAAGTATCTTATACTTTATACTGTTGGTCTTCCACCAACCCACTAAGTCAAACTCCTCCTCATCATCTTCTCCTTCACCTTCTTCATACTCATCAATGAAATATTTATCCAACTCTGTTTTTCCCTCATCATCATTTGGGATTTTCTTGAACCTTACTCCTTGACATCAACTCTTTCATACGACTTGGTCCTGTCCCTGGATAGAACTACTTGACTCCTCCTCATGAAATGAATAGACATCCTTATATTATTCAAATAGAATCTTAAAATCCAACTTAACAAGCTTCATAACATATTCAACCTTAGAATAATTCTTCCCATACAAGAGCTCAAGAGCAAATTGTAGTCCTTTTTCTTTCTCTCTAGGATCTAACAACATGGCAAAAAAGGTTGTAGGGTTCATCTTTTCATAATCACCCCAATATTTGTTATACTTCTTAAACATTTTTCCAGCCATAGTAGCAATAAAAGGATCTTCATCTAAATTATCTCTAAACTCAACTAGTTGCTCATATATGATAACTAATTTCCATAAGAAAGTGTTTGTTGTTACCTTAGTTGAGGCTGAAAATGCAACAATGGCATCAAAGAATACTTTCAAACATTTGACAAGGCCTCTGGCAAAGATCCAGTCCTCTTCACATGGAGCAGGTTTCCTCACTACTACCTTCTTCTTCTTCTTTTGTGCCTTCTTCTTCTTTCCTGTCACCTCAATTCTTCTTGTTCTTCTTCACTAAATTATTCTTCTTCTTCACCAACATTAACATCAATATCAAAATCATTAGCATCAGGTATATCTTTCTCACTCTGTTTTGGGTAATAAAACAACTGCCGATATTCCTTGTCATACCTTTCTAACCTAATAAATGCTTTTTCAAACACTTTCACAAGGCAGAAGTTCCATTTCTGGACATGTTATCCCTATAAGTCCTTCCACAATAATTGCAAGTGGCTTCTTCAACATTTCTCCGAGTGAAATGGCGCCATATTTCCATCACTGACAAGAGAAGAGACTTTTAAAAACATTGATCACAATTCAATCTTAGTCTTAGAGAAGCGATTTAATGAACCAACAATTATGTAATTTCTACACAACCACATTCATATTATCTTGTAATTTCCAAACTAAGTTAGCTTATCTATGAACACAAGTAGTTAGACCTAACTCACACGAATAAGACATAATACATGTGACCAAGAAACTTGCAAAGTAATGCAACTACTCTCTCTTACCTATGTAAAACAAGGTCAAGAAATTGCACCAAGCTCCCACAATGGATAGAACCCACAATCCAGCAATCACCTAATAGAAAGCAACAACCTTAATCAACAAGTTGATAAATACCAGAGCCAAAGCAATTTCCAAATCTGATACAAACTTGCACAAACTTTGAACATAATTAAATCATTCTATTGAACCTAACAGAAACAATCAAGTTTCCCAAAATCAAATCTAAGCAATAAACAAAGAAGAACACATACTCCTCAACTAGATCAGTTCTTGAGGCTTCTGAAACTCTACACCCAGTATTTTGGAAAAAAAAAATGAAAAAACAAAAATCCGTCAATCTCAATCACAAAATTACAAATTGAACAAAAAAGATGAAACAAATCAGGTGATTAAGAAAGAAAGAAATAAGGAATTTTCAGTAAAGATTACTTACCCCGTGATTAAGATTCTAAAATTGTTCTTCTTATTTTCTTAACATCGGAAATAGAAAACAGGCAAAAATTGTAGTACAAAGAGATACGAACTCAGTTTGATGAAGAAACAAAGATTTGAGGGTTTTTTTTTACTTAACTTTGGTAGAGAATGGGTTAACAAGAAGAAGTTCTTCTCCTTCTCAGAGAGAGGAGACGAGAAAAAAAGAAAGAATGGGAACTGAAACCCTAACCCTATTATGTTAGTTTATATACCCCCTTTAATATAACGGCTAATACTGATCCCTTATCCCCTAAATCTAACGGTTTTTATTATTCGGGACTTTCGGTCCGGTACGACACGGTACTTGTATTGGACCGTGTACCTGTACCCCCAGACCTCGGTTCCTATTTTTTGGACCGGTACCTATACCTTGTACCTCGGTTCGGTCCAAAACCAGGTACGGTTCCATCGGTTCCGGTTCGGACCGTCGGTCCAGATTGGTTCCTGTGCACCCTTAATACCCGGCATGCATATTGTTGATGGTGGATTTTTGACGACGGTTAAGTTCGTAAAATCGCATCGAGAATTATGTATCTCTGACCACATCAAAAACATAAGAGATTTTATCTCTATCAACCTGGTAGCCTGAGTTTGTGTACTTGATAGCTAATTCCACCGAGGAACCATAAATTCTGATATTTTACCTCTCCATTTTACCTGTTAATTCAAATCAAGTTTCCGTCCACTTCACTTAATTTTGTAAGTTATCCATCAATCTTACCAAATTCGGCCGCCTCAATTAGTTTCAGTCAGATTTCATCGTTTCTTTTTTTTCTAGTTATCCATCATTTTAACTAAACGTCCATTGATTTTAGTCAATTTCACCCGTTATTTATCAATCTTATCCAATATCGCTCAACCTCACTCAGATTTTTCTGGATTCCATGGTTTATATAGTTACCTGTTAATTCTACCCGCTCCCTAGCATTGAGCTTGCTTGATTGACTCGAGTCTTCCAAGCGGATCTTAAAAATGACTTCTTCTTTTTACTTTTAATCGAATACCACATCCACATAAACAATTTTTTTCTTACACATTTGTGCATTTAGTGTTTAGGTGTAGATTTTGGGCCATATGTAGACGTTACGATGGATCTCGATTCAATATTGCTAGTTTAGGGTTCCATTATAGATTTTTAATTATAGTGTCATTGATGAAATTTATTTCGGTTCCAACCAATAGATTTATAATTTCGATGAAAATTGATTAGTGAGTGGTGAACTATACAAAATCAAATGGAAACGAAATAAACAAGCTTTATCCAAATGTATATAAACGAAGTATGAAATCGATGAAATGTGGATGATTCCTATAGGGGAAGGAGTTAGATTTTTTCCCTTTTTCTTTTTGAAGCACGGGAAGAAATTAGATAATTTGTTGATAGAGATCGGATAAACTATACAAAATTGTCAAATTTCAACAATATGGATGAATTCGACAAAATGTTACCGAATGATGTAATTGAAAAGAACTAATATTGAAAATTTTCTTTTTGCCCGATAAATAAAGAAAATTACATGTAAATAACAAAACTGATTTGTCTACCGAGAGAATGTATCTTGGATTCTCCCATATCTCACACCAAAACTTGTCCCCCTGTATTCCTGGCGGTGGATCCCCGGGCTCCCTTATTTGTGTGAGACGCGAGAGAACCCCAGTACATTCTCACGGCCATTGTAGAATTATTCTGTAGATAATCATTATTCCCGAAGTATATTATTAACAAGTAGATTTGACTTGTCATGTAGAAGAAAACAATGTGAACTCACCAAAAGGAAAAAAAGAGAAAAAAATATGAACTCATGGCAAAAGATACCAAGTACGATCCTTGAGATGGATACCCAACCAATAGAATACTTAAGTCTTGAATCCGATGATTGGTATGTTAATATAAGACTTCATGCGGATTACCCCTCAATCGGACGACCACAACTGCAGTTTCTAGTTGAGCGGCAAAAAAAAAGAATTGGCGGACATTTTTGGCGCCAACTTTATTGGATGGTTTCAAATTTTCATTGCCCCCAAAATAATTTGATGTCAAATTCAGCTATTATAAAAATCCCTCTTGAGATCTAGAATTCCTTGTTTCTTTTCCTATCTTATCTTTTGATTATCTTCTAAACCCCAGCACACAAACAAATGAAATACAGACAAAAACATATGAAGCGAGATGATCATCCAAGAAAACTCCTAATCTGTTGATTCAATATATGAAGCGAGATGATCATACAAGAAAACTCTTAATCTGTCGATTCAAAATATGAAGTGAGATGATCATAGAATTGATCAACTCTTGCTGTCATTTTTCTAAGTTTTGTTTTAATTTTGGGGGTTTTCAACATACTGAGTCCGCTTTTAATGGGAAAAATTAAGAGGTTTGGTAATTAATTTGAACAATCTGACCTTAAAAGAGCAATTTTTGCGTTAAGTTAGCATGAATTTTTCAGTGAAAAGTGGATGGTTTATATATTTTTCAGTTCTTCTATGGGTTAAATAGTTAGTTCAATTGGATTTTGGATGGTATAGTAAATGAATTTATTGAAAACATGAGTACCATTTGGATCAAATAGGAAACACAGTACCATTGATATGCTGTATATACGTTTTTGATTTCTGGTTTGTGCTTGTATTTTTGTTCTTATCTCTAGTACTGATATTGGGTTTGTGTTAGAATTTTAATTTCACCGTGTTTAGTTGAAATTTTGATCAGGCATATATAATTTTTGTGTTTACTATGCATAAAACCTAGTAACTAATTGGTGATATTGTCGTAGAGGGTCAAGTATCATCTATTAAGCTTTAGTCATTTCAATAGAAATATGTAAACTTGTAATTCAGTGATGATGAATGGCATATCCGATGCTGATTATTATGACTTGAAATTGAACACCAACAATTTTATCTTGAGGTTTTGGAGTTAAATTCAACTTGAACAGGATTACACAGTACCTAATCACAACAAATTAAGCTGGTGCAAGGATTACATACACCACTTTGTTTCTCCTTCATCATAGCTCACATGGGGAGTGATTTATGCAAACCGTGAGATCAAAACTGAAATCTCATATGGAAACTTCAAATACTGACCTCTCTTTTGAACGGGTGGTGGCTACAATTTGGTGGCTCATAGAGGTTTTACTGATGAATGATTTTTTAGTTGGTAGTCCTTACCCCTCAAAGTAAATACCAACACGAGTACTTATGTAATTGCTCTTGTTTACTTGATTTAAATATCGAGCGACCAGATACTTTTGGTACTTGCTGAGAATTAATGGGTACACGTAAAAAGCAACAAACTTTTTAGGTAGTCGGAAAGTTAGTTGCTCGACTGTTAAAGCGACTCAAATTTTGGTATCTTGCTAAGATTTTGGTCGCTTAAGCTAGATTTTCTTGTAGTGCTAATTTTCCAAGCCCGAAATGAATTTTACTATCTAATTGCATCCTGTGAAGCCCAAATTAGTCCAGTTCCATGCAAATAAAAAGAGAAGAAGAAAAATTATCTTCCATACATTCAAGACAACCACTTAATACCGAGAAGAAACCCCAAAATTCTTTTGAGGAACCAGACTCGGTTCAAAATTTTCCATAAATTTGATTAACTTCGACAAATTTAACTATTGTGCTGGAATCTATTGTGTTAGAGTCTTTTTCCTACAATGTTTTGTAATTTTGACCTAGGTGTTGATGGTGATTTTTAGTTTAGGGTTAAAATCATAAAACCTTGCATCTGATGTGACATCACTCTACAAGGAAGCGGTGCTGCGAGTACTAACCTCTCCACCGACATATTTATTGAGCCGCTCAATGTACTTTTATCCATAATACTCTGTAGATTTCAGCACCTCGCCAATACAAGACCCACTGAGTACTTTCCTGTGCTATGTTCCCCAGCAAAACCCTTAAATCGGTATGGCATGATGGATTTATGTTCACTCGCAGCGGAGTAGCATGAACCTCCAAGTACCAAAGTTAAGGCCATCGCACAAAATGCTCAGATGGAAAGCACACTGCATTCTGTAGATAAGGATTTTTGTGTGGCAGCATATAAAATCCAGCCAATTATTGTGATAACTCATAAACCCGACTAAGTTGCGAAACTAGGATTTCGCGCCCCGCGCACTATACTAGACCACGTTGGTCGAAACTATTCTTTGCCAAACTAGGCAACCAATCCGCCCCAGCGCACTAAAAGTGTGTCCGCGCCCTAGCATGCTGACCCTCTTTCCATAGACCAATCAGGTCGCTTCAAATCCGCCCCAGCGCACTAAGATAGTCATGATCGACGGGTACCTTTCCTCCTGAGATGCAATCCAGCCATCCAAGTTCGCCACCTAACTAACATGGCATGTGACAAATTTTGAGCGACCATGACGCCAAACCCTAAACTAGCACGTCGTTATGCCACGGATACTGGCATGACACCCTACCACAGCTACTAGCACGTCACTATGCCATGGCTACTGGCATGCCACCATGCCACAGCTACTAGCACGTCGCTATGCCACGGCTACTGGCATGCCACCATGCCACAGCTACTAGCACGTCGCTATGCCATGGCCACTGGCATGCCACCATGCACAATAACAACCTTCTACACGTTTTCCACGAAAACACTCGATACATCAAAACATGTCACAAACAGGGGGATACTCATCAGGGTATTGGTCTGACGGTTTACAACGTGCAGCGTGCAATGCGCCCGTTACAAGAGAGAGTCATGAAGTAGGGAAATTAGTGGTGGTAAAAGTAACGATGTAACCAATAATTTCCTTCATCATGGAAGCATAATGACTGACGGTTACACGAATTCACTTCCCTCATCATGGAAGCATAACGCCTCACGGTTACACGTTACTCTTTTCTTCCACCACTCAAACGTTTCGACTTCCTACGAGACCAGGGTACGTTTTGTTACGACTTGTATAAATAAGTCTCACATATTTCCACCAAACGACAAGTTTTGTTCAGGAGAACAATACCACATCCATAAATCACCTGGTAGCTTTCCATTCAGCTCACCAGTTCAATTTTTTGATACAAATCACCAAAAACACCACACTTCCAGAATCAACTATTCTGGTCTCAATACTTTCTTCGCTTCCCTCCCTAAGACCAACCCTTCTCCTTCACTTTGTTACCGAAGCAAGCCTGGAACGACCATTTCTTTGTTTAGGATAAGATTGTACAGATTGATCTCTCGAATCAAAAATACTCCCTGCAGTACGTTGTTTTGGGTTTAAATTCGTTTCTCACCCACATACCCGAAATTACGGAAATCAGCAGAAACTGTTTTCTCCCACAAACATTAGGGTCAAAATTAAGAATAGGGTTCATGTCAATTTTTTCAGGGGTTTTAGTATATTTCATTTTGTATGGGAACTTAATAAATTGGGTGTGCATTATTTCAACATAACTAGTGTTTAATCAAAGGTATTTGGTTAAATTTAACAGCTTGATAGCTTTTATTTTTATTTGATGTTTAATTTAGTATAATAAAAGAATGGGCTTATTGGTGTTTCTATTTGTTGTATCAGCAGAATTTCAGTTTGAAAATTGGGTTGAAAATAGTTGGTTACCTTCATCAAAAACTAGGCTTAAGGCATATTTTTGTATATGCACATGTCAAAAAAAAGTTGTTTGACATACCAGGTGGCATGACAAACTAATTGTGCCACTAGGGGGAAACCACGGAGCGACCAAGATTCTAACGAGCGATGTTGACTATAACGCCAGCGATAAAGTCTTTATCGCCAGCGCTGCCATGATTATCGCTCGATGTTGACTCTAGCGCCAACGGCTAGTTCTTTATCGCTATAAATAGGTAATTTTCAATATCAGAACATATATACCCCAAATAAATTTGCACAAAATTTTTCTCTAATTCTCTCTTTCGCAATCTAAATTTCTATATTTCTCTCTTTCTCAATCTAATTGATTTGGCAACACAACTAGATTTTTCCGGAGTAGAGCATGAACGTGTCGTAAAAAGATATGTGATAGTTATAAAGAAATAGGGAAGAAGCAAAGAAGTCTTCAAGTTTTGGATATTAACCAAGTCAAACCCGCAACTAAGAAAAGACAAAGAAAAGAAATTTGAAGTTCAAGAAGAAGATAAATAGAGGAAACTTCGTTCATGAGCGCATTGATCAGAAGTTTGGTGAAATGAAGAAGATTAACAAGATGAAGAACATTGTCCCAAATTTTTATTTTTAAAGTTTATATTTCAAAGTATTATTGGCTAGTTTTATGTCTTGTAAAATGACTATTAATGATTATATCGAAGTTTAATGAATTTGAAAATTTGACGAGTATTGTAGAAAATTAAGCTTAATTCTATTCTTAATCCAATCTTACATTTTAATTAAAGATACATTTATTAATAGTTTAAACAAATATTAAAATTTAGTACTTAAACAATTATGAAATTCAAACATAAGAACTTAAGCGGATAATTGAGGAATTAAAACATAAATATTGGACAATATTTGGGAAAACATAACGAAATCTCGAAACAACTTCCAAATTGGAAGTATTTTTCGTAGATGTGACAATATTTCGCAGGACACTTTTGTCGAAGTTCCATCATGGTTTCACCATCCTTACGACATCTTTGTTGAAGTTCTATCATGGATTCACCATTTCTCAAATTTGGACCTTCTTGATGGAGTAGAACAACAAACCTAGTAACTTCCTGATTGATTGTAGAGAAGCGCTGACTCAACTCTGAAACATCACGATTGGTGAGGTTCATTGTTTGTTCTTGAAAATTCCTGCAAATACGTTCATCCTCCGTAGTATTGAATTTTGATTTTTGCCTTATTTGACTTCTCCTAATTTGACTTCTTCTAAATTGACTTCTCCTAATTTGACTTCTCCTAATTTCACTTTGCACATTGGCACGATTAACAACTCTTTGATTTTCAGCAGCACGTTCGGTTGCTATGAACTCAGCTATGTTCATATTATCATCCATGTTCTATGAGGAATTGGAAGAGTGATGAAAAGAATTGGAGATTGAGAAATTCTAGAGAGATTTAGAAATTCTGGTATGGAACCGTTGGATGAAAATCTGATAAGCGATGATCAGACCAGCGAGCGGCAGCTTGACTAGTGCTGGCGCTTTAATGACCAGCGAGCGTGATTATGACATCGAGCGATGAACTATCTATCGCACTCTGAAAACTCCAACGTGTATGCCTATATGTTATTTCTAACATATAGGTACATAGGTTTGGCAGTTTGCCATACTCATAATGGGTGCATATATACCAAATATCAGATTTTGACATCTGCATAGGAATATGCTTAATATGACTCATTCATTGGTCTATATTTCCAAATTTAATTCGTTACTGCTATTTCCAATTTTAATTCATTACTGCTACGTACAATGGAATCTTTTTTTGGCTTGATCTTTTTGTTATGTATTATTTTGTTTGCTACCCCTATCTAGAAATTTTGGATTCGCCGTTTCTATCACGACACATGAAGTTACCGTGCTGCGAGGGTGCTGGGCTAGGTTGGGCTCAAATTTTAACGTGGGGAGCTGGGCTAGGCTCGTAATTGACACCTCTAGTCTAGATTTTACCGTTAAGTAACAAGTGTATATTTCTGCAACTGGTTCACTAGACAAATGTAAGAATTTCAATTTTCAAAAATTTAAATTTAGCTTATTTTGAACTTAGACTCTTAAATCTTTTGTTCCCAACACTAATGAGCTGGAATGGGTTTTGAAATCATGTTTACAGAGGCTAGAGCTGAACATACCCTATCCTAACCCACCTCTTCGATCCAGAGATTCCAGACCTACAGAATTTCTAAATACTCTCTCACTGGTACCACCAGCACCACCCTCGTCTCAGCCGAAATTGTAAGGATTCAAGGAACCACCTCAATTACGAACTGCCGAGAAGCTAAGAACAATCCCATCCTCCTCCTCCAAAATACAAAAAAGTAAGAACTTGCATGCAACCCCATTTTTCTTTTCCCTTTTTTTTCCAATTAAATTGAATTTAAAGCTTTTAATTCACAACATAATCCACTGAAATGTAGTTATAAATTGAATTTGGATCAGTGCATGTTAAAACTTGAAACCACAATGAGCAGAAGAAGAGAAATGGGAGAAACTACTGAGTGGTCAAGTTTGCGAGAAGAGCAGAGACCCAAGTTCTCCATCATTATTCATAACGCCATCATTCAAAATGGATCTTTTGTAAGTCATGATATAACTAACCTTTTGGACCGTAATTGGGTGATGATTACTTCTTGTTTAATCTTGTGATTTCTATTTTAATTAGACTAGTGAACTTGTGTGTAGGAGTTACCGACACAATTTGTCAAAAGAATCGAAAAGGATCTCGTAGATGATAGTATTGCAATTCTCAGAGTTTCTAATGGTGGTGAATGGAGAATTAAAATGACAAGGGTATCGGATGTGAATAATGGTGGTGGTGGTGTTTGGTTTAGAACGGGAATTGTGAAGTTTATTGATTACTACTCCATGTCTCCTGGCCACTTTTTAGTTTTTAGATATGATGGGAATTTACAATTTCATGTCCTTATTTTCGATATGACGGGTAATGAAATCGATTACCATCTATATGCGGGTAATGATCCCTCTGAGCACTTCAATGACATAGATAATTCCTACAACATTGAGAGTTTCAAGACCAAAGAAGATGTACATTACGTGGAGATTTCGAGTGGCTCTCCTACAGGTAACTCTTTCGTAAACTAATTTTCTTCTTTTGTCAACAAAGGGATAGTTTTATAATGTAAGAAAAACTACTCCCTCTGTCTCGAGTGAGGTAGTATAGTGTATAGTGACATTAGTATATTGAAATTTGTACTAAATACACTCTTTAGTGACATAGATATATACACTGGCGTCTTTGTAGTTTCCTTCGGCTTTTCTCTATGACTGGACTACATTAGTATATTGAAATTTGTACTAAATACACTCTTTAGTGACATAGATAAATAGACTGGTGTCTTTGGAGTTTCCTTCGGCTTTTCTCTATGATTGGATTACATATATTAGCTGGCCTATAACTATAAGTTAGTCCAGAAGGCATACTCAGGTATTTGATGGACAATTTTTCTTCTGGAAACCCAAATGAGTTTTATTCTACTGTATTGAAAGAAGGTCTTCCCAATTGAAATAGCAGACCTCTTGGCACTGATATAAACTCAGAATCGAACCAGGTTATATTTGATTCCATTGATGAATAACACAATATTGTGTGCGAACAACAACCGATGAGATATACTTGTTCCATTGTGACTCACTTGAAGCTTTCAATTAGTCAAAACCTCAGCCTTACTGATTAATCTACATAGACCCTACATCACCATTAGTAAAAAAAAGGCTGACAGTTATAATGTCAATGCAGATACAGATGAATCAGCAAAAGATGATGTTGCTAAGAAGCCATCATGTTCATCAAAAAATAATAGAAGTAAATCACCAAACACCAAGGATTATGTTGTTCGTGCAGATGCAATAGTGGGCGGATTCACTTCAAGATACCCTTTTTTCAGAGTTATAATGCAGATATCTTATTTGAAGCATTGTTATATGGTAAGTTTTTTCCGAAACTATCTCAGCAGTAAAGCTTTCCTGATTAACTTAGTAAAACAGAATAATCTTACCCTGGATCACATTTTGGGTGCTTCTCATATAAAATTTTCATCCCATCTATTGACTGCAAAGTTTTATTTATTTTTTTCAAAATTTGGTATTGTGCAGCCAATACCATTTGGAATTGGAAGAATGTACTTTTCCGATGACGTGACAGAATTTAAAGTTGAAGCTTCTGATGGGCGATTATGGAAAATTGGAGTTGTTCGTTCAAAGACAGGTGACATGAGGTTCTGCAAAGGTGTTAGTACCTTGGTGAAGAAAAATGGTTTGAACTTGAAGTTAGGAGACGTATTGATTTTTGAAATCGTTGAAAAGAGATGCTTAAAGGTTAATGTTTTCAGCTACTGATGGAAATGTTCAACACATGATCCGATCAGTGACATCATCGATCACAATGTTTAAGAAGCTTCATGGCCTACTTAATTCGTAGTATTAATGCACACGCTTGTTGTAAATAGTGTTTCATCTATGTTGTTGTAGTATTCGATGTATTATCTATGTTTGCGGTAACCTATTTTCTTCTTTAAAAGGCGATGTTTGTTGTATGGGTGTTTAATTTATATAGTACTAGGTACACCCTGGCCTACGGCCGTGGCTCAACCTTTTTCGTTTTGTTGTTTGATCGGCTGGTCCGTATTCTACCAAAATCTTTTTTTAGTCATTCGTAAAACTAATTAGATTATAACGGTCAAACATCGAGCTTATAAGTTAGTTCGGACTTGCGTCCCTAGTATTTGTGGTTGTGTCAAATTAGTCGGGGCTTACAGCCTCGACCGTGGTCCCTTGAGGATACCATAGTATTTTGTTGATCGGGTCAAATTAGTCGGGGCCGTGGTCCCTTGAGAATACTATAGTATTTTGTTAGTCAGGTCAAATTAGCCGGGGCTTACAACCCCGACCGTGGCCCTTATACATTCCCTAATGTTTTGTTGGTCGGGGTTGTGACACTTAAATCTCGCACATAAATTTTTACCATGCTTTTTATTTTATTTATTTTTTAAAAATAGCTTTTAGATTAGTTGAGGCTAACTTAACTTTTCTTGAGAAAGTTATGGTACAAATCATTATGCTTATTGGATGATTGAACGTTCGATGGACCAGAGTATATCTGGTGTATACGAATAATCTTCATGGAGGGTCATCCACCAAACATAAGCCAAACAGACCCTTAACCATATGTTTTTCGTGAAGATGTATTAGTAAGGAGATATTTCGTTGCATAAAACATAAAACCTCTTACCCAATTCACTCCTCTTCCTCTATTAGGTTTTCTTTCTTCTCTTTTCCTCTTTAGACCAATTTTTTTTTTAAATCATTAGTTCTGTTTTCTTTTATTTCACCGTATCCATCCTTTAAATCATCCATAATAATAAATTAGTATTAATAACTCAGTATTATTATGATATAGAGAGACGAAGTTAAGAATTAGAAGTCGTTAATGGAGGGGAAGAACTATAGATAGAAGACCATCTGTTGGTGAAACCGTTAAAGAATGACGCTCTTCTATTCTATAAATACATCTACTTAGTGTTAGCCTATATTAACGGAAACTTATTCAAATTAGGAAATCCGACGCTGCAGTCAAATTAAGAAAAATCCAAGGATCCGACGTCGTTAAATAATCTTTAGAATCATATTTTTATTACGAAGCCAAGGGATCGGACGGACGTCTATATATGACATATAACCGATCAATCTCCATCGTGGGATGACGAAATCGATGGTCGGATTTGTAAGGCTACACACACCACTTATTTTTATAATATAGATTGGCATTAAGATAAATTGGGTCAATCGCCCAAATAATTTTAAAACATGGTTTTAATGGACGAGTAAAAAATTAGTACGGGTGAAATGAACAACAAAAAAATAATAAAAATAAATCTGGGTTCATCCTGGCATAAACTTAGAAAATAGCGAGGGTAAAACTGGATGCATCTTAATGTAAATTTAAAATAAGAAAAAATATTTAAAAATGGATAGGATAAAACTGGTTACATACTGACTATTTTTACATTATCGTCCATTAAACAGTATCAAATTTTACATGTCTTTTTCTTCCAAGACCTGTCGCCGTTATTGGGTTAATCGACCAATTTTGTATTCTTTTAATCTCATACCCCTTCTACAAACAAGGAACCTAGCTAAATGGATAGGATTACCCTGTTGTACACCAAAACCTCCAAAAGAAAACGAATGAATATCTTAGACCAACAAAACCTCCAAAGGAAGACGAATGAAGATCTTATTTAGCCTTACTTGTGTGGAAATGATTTATGCACTATTTTGGATATAAATAGCCTAGCATTTTTAGGGACGATCCTAAAAGAATTAAGGGCGACCAATAAAAAAAAATAGGGTCAGCCAAACGTAAGACATTGTTACCTTTTATCTCTGATTTTTCAAAATGGCAAATATGCCTCCAACAATCGGTAGCCAACACGTAGTTAACTAAACAAATCGGTAGATAAATTTACAATCGTTAGTTAGTGTATATATATATATATGTATTGTTTGGATTTGTTTTTCGAGTTAATGTGTGTGTATATATATATATATAGATTTTGCAATTCAAAAAGGACTTGCGGCACATTTTGTTGCTCGCTTGCCTACTATGTAATTTTTTCTTAAGTTTTCTAACTAGTTTCACCAGAGGATTACAAAAAATAGTAGAAAAAAAAGGGGGAAAAATCATTTTTTCTTAAATTAACAACAAACATGGATCTATATGAAGAAGTAGGTTAGAAACATCATGAAAAATATCATGTTGAAGGTTCAACGCTGATTACAAAGAAGACTAAATGCACTCAGCGGCATTAACGTCTCAGAATCTGTAGATAATATAGTACTTTATCTACAAATTATATCCTTCTGTTCAAATGGATAAGCACAATCGGTAGTCTTGTGATGTTCATTATCTTCCGATTATACAGTCGATAGTCTCGTGATATATATTATCAACATATTGTACAATCGGTAGTTTCGTAATGTTTATTAACTACCAATTAGACATTCGGTATTTTCGTGATGTTCATTTTCTACCGATTGTGATAGTAGCCCCAAATTATCTACCGATTATGGTAGTAGCCCCAAATTCAAAATTTTCAAAAACTAGTGGAATTTTGCATTTTCTCTATTTTCACAATCGGTAGTTTCGTAATGTTTATTAACTACCAATTAAACATTCGGTATTTTCGTGATGTTCATTTTCTACCGATTGTGATAGTAGCCCCAAATTAAAAAAAATCAAAAATTAATGAAATTTTGCATTTTTCTATTTTCACAATCGGTAGTTCCATAATGTTCATTATATACCGATTGTGATAGTAGCCCCAAATTCAAAATGTTCAAAAACTAGTGGAATTTTGCATTTCTCTATTTTCACAATCGGTAGTTTCGTAATGTTCATTTTTTACCGATAGTGATAGTAGCCCCGAATTAAAAAAAATTCAAAAATTAGTGAAATTTTGCATTTTTCTATTTTCACAATCGGTAGTTCCATAATGTTCATTATATACTGATTGTGGTAGTAGTCTCATATTCAAAATTTTCAAAAACTAGTGGAATTTTCTATTTCTCTATTTTCACAATCGGTAGTTTCTTGATGTTAATTGCTTACCGATTGTACAATAGGTAGTTTCGTGATGTTTATTACCTAACGACTATGGTAGTCGCCCCATATTCGAAATTTTCAAAAACCAATGGATTTTGAATTCTCTATTTTCACAATCGGCAGTTTCGTGATGTTTATTATCTACCCCCAAATTAATTTTTTTCGAAACAAATCAAAGAAGAGTAGAATACAGTCATAATCAGTTGATAAAACCAAAACTAAACTACCGACTGTGAAAGGACATATAACCATATCTATGGAATGTAAATAAAAAAAATACCCCTAATTTTTTCTGGGTCGCCCCGAAAAATTCTAGGATAAATAATAGTAATTGAACTTCTTCTTTCTCTATAGAGTTGCACGTATATGCTTAGGATTTGAATTAGATATCTTGGATTGATCGAAATGGCACCTCCCGTGGTAGATACAGATTATCAATGTAAAGCTAAGAAACTACAACATTTATGGTGGATGAACATGACAAAGTGCTATCTGTGCGTAAGTGCCCCGGATGCTTATCAAAGTGTTTTGTATGGAAATTAGGATCTGAACTCCCTCCAGAAGTGATCATCCTTTCTTAAGTTAAATAAAAATATTGTTTTCACATACTAAACTGAATATATGTAACCCAGCCTAACACGATGATTTAACAACAAATCTGAGTATCAACTCAAAGATATTTTGTAAAATAAATTTAAAGTAAAAACAATAAATTTAAAGTAAAAAAAAATATCTTCTTCATTTCTTGGTACCAAATTCCTCTACAAATATGGGATATGGGGACAAAAGCAGGAGCGCTGGATGATGAAGTGGAAGACAACCAATCGAAGGCATCAAGGTGGAGCATTAGGAGTAGCACTTGGTGGTAAAATCGAAGGAAAGAGGATCTTAATTTTCTGAAAGGAGAGAGAATCGAAGGACAACTACTCTTCGGATATGGCTGTGTTAAAATCTGCGGGCATCTACCCTCCTTTAAAATATTAAGTCATATGAGTTCTCACGTCGCACGGTGAGTGTAATACCCCACTCAAATTAAATTAGATAAAAGTTTTGGGTATTAGTAAACCTGGTGAGAACACTGGCTGAATTCTATTAGTTGGGACATTAAAAATTGGATCTGTATTTAACTGGCCGTTAATAACACAGTTAACAAAAATGTGGGTATACAATACTTTTGTTCATTTTTGTGGCTAAAAAATTCATTACACTTCCAGGGGTTAGTCCACGAATGAGTTGAAGGGAGTTTAATGTATTTTGAATCTTGGGGATTTTGAGGGAGTGTAAGAGAGTTTGGTGTGTTGAGTGTAGGGAGTTTGAGAGACTCTCCCAAAATCTCTACTTTTTTGAGAGATTTGGAGTGAGTCAAAAATACACTATAAACTCCCCAGAACTCCAAAAAAAAAACAAACTCCCTATTATTCTAATTTTTACCACTAACAGGGAGTTTAAGAGTTTCTTTCAAAGTCCCCCACGACTAACGGGGTTTTTTAGGAAGTTTGGGAGATTCTTCTAAACTCTCCCACGACTAACGGGGATTTTGAGACTCCCTCGAACTCCCTCACGACTAACGGGAAAAAACACAACTACACCCAACTCCCCCAACTCCCTTGAGGACTAACACCCTGTTCGTTTTTTATACCGAATATTAACTGTACGTTAATTGACACCGTTAGTGTGGACAATACCTACATCAGAAACTAGACCTAAAGCTAACAGAGACACAAAAATATCGACGTGAGTTTTGTTCTGTTCTTGTTCTCTTTCTTCTGTTCTTCATGTTTTTCTCCCTGTTGAACTCAAATTCCAATGAATAACTTTTTATTTTATTTTTTTTGTGAGGGATTCATGTAAATCTTGAGATCCAGATAAATCGAAGAAGAGGGTGATGAATCTGGAAGCCAATTGAGCTCTGAAAGATGAAGAAATCAGAAGAAATAGAAATTAGGGTTTCTGCTAGAATTGAATAAGTTGTTTTTAGAATATGCAGATGGAGATTAGAGATGGGTATTGTGTGTTGAGAGTAAGGGAGGAGATTTAGCTACTGATTCTCAACTCACATGGAAGAATTAGTGAATTAGGGTTTTATGAGAATCAGTGATGTCCATGAGAAAATTTATTTTTCCGTCCGCTGCGGATTTTTTCTTATATCGATCTAAAAGAGAAAGCATCCTCCTTCTTTCACACTTTCTATTAAAAGCTCCGAGCCCGAGCACAAGAAACAGAAGACCGTGCTCATGGATTTTAGGGCGCGTTTCAAAGGGTTTATGAAGAATTAGAAGATGAGTTCAATGGAAATCAACAGGTAGGTAATGAGGTGCTGGTTGTCTGTTTCAAATATGAGGGAAAATGATTGAGAAATTAAGAGATAGATGAAGCAGATGGATTTGATCTGAGATTTGAGAATCAACGAATTGTTGGTAGTAATGTTCTGATTAATTCAGTTCTATGATTTGACGGAGATGGTGATTCAGAAAACAATCAATCAAGAAGGAAATCACTAATTCGTCTTTGCAGGGAATTAGGTTTGGGACATCAAGTCTCTCCATACTTCCATTGTGGAAAACTAAATCCGGGTTCGTATACTAATTTTATTCATCGATTGATTCACCTCTTTATGAAGAGTGATGGAGCTAACTTTTTTTTATTTTTTATTTTGCAGGATTTGTAAGGTTATTGAATCGGGAAATGATGCAGAACCAGATGATGTAGAGATAAAAGGACCTGAACTTAATGCCAAAGATGCCAAATGATTCTAAACTCCCTGGAAACTATTGAGAAAATAATTGCTGGTAAGGTGTTTGATATAATGGTTCAATGAGGATGTAAGTTTGTGGGTTGATTTAAATGTGGATTTTGTTTTGTTTTTGATGGATGAGAACAGGAGGTCAGTTGGAGAAACTGAATTTAAAGTTTATTTGAGGAAAATTGGATTGGGATTAACAGGGAAGAAAAACGTTCTTATGGATCGAATTAAGGAACATCTTGGGTAATAAGGAATTACATTGTATTGTATCTCATTTTGGTTTTTTTGATTTGATGTTGCATTGATCTAATTTGGTTATTCACTATTTGTAAGTGCAGGATCATAAATGGTGGTGGAGAACAGAAGTATCTGGTGTCTAGCTTTGTGTACAACTGCAAAGGTCAGTATGATTGATAGATTTTATGGTGGTCTTCTTCTGGGCCTGAAAAAAGTATGCAAAAAATGCATAATGCTGGATACCGCAAAACTTTGAAAAGTTTGAAGAGGTGTCTCATAATCTGCTAATAAATTTGTTTTTATGTATTTAAGTACTTTATGCTGATCAGTGTTATTTCAAAAAAAAAAAATCATTTTCTTTTTTTTCTTTGCCTGCATAAAAGATCTTTGTATTGCAGGCTGGAAATCATTTCATGCCTCATCTGAATCAGGACAATGGAGAAAGGTATTTTAATATCAAGAAAATATCAGCCGATTACTTTGATTTTCTAGAACGTGATTTAGAAGAGGAATCAAGCTTTACTCTTAGGAAATCAACATGAGATGTATCAATATATATATAAAGGGAATACAGTAACACGAATTGATTTATGAATTGGTTATGATTTTTTGTTATCAAGTGAAATTTGATCATCAGATCCAATGAGTAAAAAGTATCTTTACTCATTTTATGTAGGTGTCATGTAGGTGGAAGATAGAATATGCTGATGTTATGAATTGGAACTGCATACCTAACTGGAATCACTGCATTTTTGAAGCCTATAACCAATATTGTTCTCTATTAAGAAAGTTTAATTGTAAGCTTCATAGATGCTTCGTCTATGCAAGGTACTTTTTACTCTATACAAGATGTTTTCCAGTAAATGGCAAAATTTTAAATAGGTTCAAGAGTTTAATGTTGTACAGAAACAAGATCCAAAACAACATAGAGTTTTTTTGGGGTTAATTAATCAGGAAGAGGACATAACATCTGGATTTTCATAGCTCGCCATTTTTTTAATTTGTTATCGACTAACCTCTTTTAGTCTATTATTTTCTACGAAAACTTCTCTTGACTGTTATTGTTATTTGTTTTGCAGGAAACATCAAAATAAAGAGCTCAGTATGAGGTGCCCTTGGTTTTACACTTGATGGATACGAAAACTTCTGCACAGGCAAGTTTAACTCTTCCTAAATAATCTCAATGATAATCATCATATGGTTTGTTTACTAGGCTGCCTACTCAAGCAAGTTGTTGTTTATCTACTTTGTATTTTTCTTTATATATGATGCTGTATGTCTTGGTAGGTTTGATTAGATCTGATTTTGATGTTTTAGCTAATTAAAATGATACGAGGTGGACATAATGACGGTAAAATTAGGTCATAGACTCATAGATCAACCTTTGAATGGTTCTCTTTATAAAGGTGCAACCAGAATGCTCATCCTCGACCTATTTTTTCTTTGGTTCCGACTTCTTTGATTAAATCCTTTTCCACAGTTACACGTTTGTTATTTATAAATTAGTAATCCCTTTCTTAGACATTTGAATCCTTTGGTTAATTTGAATTACAGGTGATATATGGTCAGGTTCTGAAGGTGACATATAGAAGCAAGCCACATCAAATCAAAAATCTTAAGCATGCATCGGGGCCACACCAAATCAAAGATCCTAAGCGACGGGGCAAGGCGAAGCCGCACCAATCAAAAATCCTAAGCTACAGGGCGGGGCGGGGCAAATCCCTGGGACTAAATCAAAAGTTTACTGGTGTTATTATTCAATCGATGTTATGGCATAGACGTTATATAAAATGTTTATCTCATAAGATGGTGATTAGAAGTTTTTTCTCCTTTTAAATTTGTGTTGCCTACTGCTTAAATGGAAATGGAACTTTCTATGTTGAGCAAGGAAAATTCAAGCTCTTATATATGTGGACTTGGCGTTACACGTTCTTTGATCCCCCTCGGACTTCTTTCCAGGTGCTGCGATAAATTTCTAAGGAAGACCTAATAAATTAATAAAAGCAGATTATTTTGTAATTTTTCTAACTCAGGCTACTGGGCACTGCACCTGTTAATTTGTTTGGGTGTTGGTGTTCGCTATTTTATCATTTTGTTTGCTACCTATTATATGCCTTAATTATAGTACGGAATAGAGAGCCTATTTGGAATCTTTATCAAAGAGTTCAGTTCGTTTGGATGATATTCATTTTACCCATATCAGAATTTGTATCCTCATTTTAAAAATTATGGAAAGAGTTAATCATAAAATATGCATCGGTCAAAAATCCTAAACCTGCATCAGGAGTGGGAGGCGAGGCGAGGCCGAGCGGCGCAAAATCAAAAATCCTAAGCGACGGGACGGGGCGAGCCGAAGCTGAGCACACCAAATCAGAAATCTTAAGCATACATCGGGATGGAAAAGCGAAGCCGAGCCACACCAAATCAAAAATGGATGGGGGTGGGGCGAGTTGAAGCCGACCCGCACCAAATCTGAAATCCTAAGCATGCATCGGGACGGGCAAGAAAAAGCCGAGCCAAGCATGCATTGTGACGTGACGAGGCAAAGCCACGCGATACCAAATGAAAATGCACGACAGGCCACTTCACACCAAACCAATACTATGGTAAAAGTAAGAAAAGAAAGAAATGATGATAGATGGTTTTCGGGTACGGCCGGCGCGTAGCACGGGCACAAAATCTAGTCCAACTCAAAACCAATTGGCAATGAGTGAAGCGGCCCTTCCATATTATATTTTAAGTTAATTAAGCGGATTATAGCGATGTGGAACTATTTGTCCTTTCACACGCCCCCTCACGTGTAAGGCCAGTCACTGGGCCTCACACGTGGACCTACGTACGAGTTACCAGTCCATCGGTAACAGGTGCACACAGGTGAGTGAATAAATCAGGAGGTAACACCTCGGCCAGTATCGGCACTGGCCTACACCCCGGATGTACAAGTTACATAATCGGTTAAACACTTAGGCCAGTAACTCGGCCTACACCAGGCGTACGCAGGTCTGGGACTTCGTTCTGATATCATGTTAAAATCTGCGGGCATCCAACTCAAAACCAATTGGCAATGAGTGGAGCGGACTTCCATATTACATTTTAAGTTAATTAAGAGGATTATACCGATGTGGGACTATTTGTCCTTTCACACGCTGAGAGATCTTCCTTTTGTGTAGGGTAAAATTATGGGTGTTGATTTAGTTTTAGTATATGATCGAACAAGTGATCTCTATATTATGACTGACCGAGATAGCTGCCTCACTTATTTTTTTATAAACGGTTGTGAATAAGTTTGATACACGTCGAGAACCACATAAAGATCTAATGCCAGTCCTCACTAGAGGTTTCAGTTTAGTTTCAAGCTTGACTAGTACCCCGGGCTAAATTCCTTGTGTAGCTCATGTTTCTTAAAGTTTTAAGATGCGTCAGGGTTTATTTAGCAGCCATGGCACTTTGCACAGGTAAGTTTTCACCGTCAATGAGTGATGCAACCAAAATTTACTGGGTGCCGGAAAAGCGTACAGTACCTAACTGAAAGAAAATCAAAGAAGTCAGTGGTGAAGAAGCATTATGTTATACTTACATGGCACAAATGAGTTTTTGTTGCGTAGACTTATGTTTGTATATTATTAGAGAAATGAAACATGTCATCACAGAGTGTCAAAAAAGCTGAAAGTTACGTGTGAACTGCGAGAAACCCATGAACTAACTAAGCTTCCGTAGATGTAAAGTACTTTCCCCATGGGATGATGCACCAATCAAGGTTGTAGCTGTAGTCCTTTCCTGATTCCATACAAGTGCGTCTGTACTCATTAGGGAAAAGAGAAGTATAATTCAAGTTTATGCAGAATGAGGCCGAGGAGGAGGAGGGAGAAAAAGAAGAAGAAGAAAAGGTCTTTCAATAGTGTCTTTAAGTTTCTGCCTTTATTTTCTTTGAATTTTTTGGTTATACAGTAGTGTTTAATGGTTCTTTCACTTAACATTTTTTGTATCAGAAGCAACAAAAGACAAATGGGTCTCGGATTGAAAGAGTTTTTGTTTGAGAACGTGGTGAAGACTCAAAAACCCCGTTTGAATTGAATCATAAGCATGATGATATTTGCTCTCAATTAGTAAGTTAGAGCTAATCCGGATACTTTCTCTCGATCGACGCTTTTTGAGTTTCCTTCAGTTGGATCACAATAATTCCGTGTTAGAACCATCTAATCTGTCATCTACACAAGAGTTACGCTGATTACAAAATTCCTTAGAATAATAATTGTATTTTAACCCTTGTTTTTTACTGCAGTAACATATATAACTGCAATAACTTATGGGACAACGAAAACCTTCGACTCTCTCTGCTACAGCCTTACCATTACTTCTCAACCCTTCACTCTTTCGCCAGTGAACTTTGTAGCCAATCCGAAGACCCTTTCCTTCCAAAATCGATTGCTGCCAAGTTATCCACTTATAGGCGGTTTCTAATGAAAGTTCCTCTCGCTGAAATAATGTAGGCGTTTACATGGTGTTCTTTATCTTGAATGTGATTGAAGTTGTTGGGCTTCTAATGACGTGCAAAGCGTTTCTCCCGGTTTCTAATAGAACGATTTTTTAGAACGATTTTTTAGAATGATTTTTTAGAGACCATGGTTTTTTTTTGAGGGGACCATGATTTTATTAGGCCACCATCCCTACAATGATAAGGGATGTCCTAAAACGTTGAAATGACTAACCTATCCTTAACCTAATTTAATTTAAAACCAACCTAATAACCACCTATATATATAACCACCACCTCCTCCCACCACCACCGCCCACCACCGCCGATTACCACCACCACCACCTCCGATTATCACCACCACCAACCACCGATTACTACCACCAACGCCCACCACCGCCGATTACCACCACCACCACCTCCGATTATCACCACCACCAACCACCGATTACCACCACCACCTCCTCCCACCACCACCACCGCCGCCTATTTAAGAAATGTAACAACATCAATGCAATCACAATTAAGTTCTGTTATATGATAATTTTATTGAGTATAAAAGACGCCAGCCGCAGCCTGATTCTGCCATGGGACTACTCCAGAGATACTTTCCAACAAACCCTTCACTTTAATTTGATTCTGATTGCTTCAATCGAATAGAAATCATCAAAATAGGGTTTTAGTAGGAGTTACAGAGCCATGTTCGGTTAGGCCGATTTTTCAAAAAACCCTAGTTTACTAACCTAACTTCTTGAAAATGAAGAACACGAAGAACAGTTCGATTCTATTGGATTTAAAACTAAGTCACCGAACTCTCTGTTCGGTTGTTTCGCAAAAAATTTTAAAACTACAAAGTAACCGAACTCCACCCTTATAACCGAAAAAAACAAATCCAGTCTAACCGAACTGTGTTGTTGTGGCCACTATCTTGAGTTCCAAAATAACCGAACTTGGCCAATAGAGTTCGGTTTTTTCGCAAAAAATTTTAAAACTACAAAGTAACCGAACTTAGCCAATAGAGTTCGGTTGATTCGCAAAAAATACTTTTAACCGAACTCCTTGTATTAGAACAACAGAAGTCCATAAGTCCGGTTCCTTCGCAAAATAAGGATATCACCGAACTTTAGTTTACGAAAATAATGAGAAGTCCACAAGTTCGGTTCGTTCGCAAAAATGTTAAGTTTTCTTTGTAACCGAACTTTACCTTTGAAATACACAAGATGTACCCAAATAAATTGTTAAGTTCAAAGTTCGGTTACCTACCATTTTATCCTAGGTAACCGAACATTACACTGTACGACCAAAACCTCCATTAACGAGCGAGTTCAGTAACCTGCGTGTTTGGAAAACATAACCGAACTACACTTTCAGGTGTGTTCGGTTACATGTTCTTGACATATGGTAACTGAACTGACCCAAATCTACATAAAAATTTTCATTTTTTTTTGGAAAGTTTGGACCAATTCAACCAACATTATCTAAGTTTGAAGCATACCTGGGTACCCCAAATACCCTTCCTCCAGTTGTGGTTGGTAAAATCCATCGTTTTTCATGTTTTCCTTCTTCATCTTCTCTAACTTTACTCTCTCAATAATTCTACTTCTTTAAAAAAAAAACCATCTGATTTTTTAATCTCACTAATTATCTTTAACTTGATCATCTCACTAATCATTACACTAACTATTATTAACACTAACTAATCATCACCCAAAATTAATCAGGAGGGTAATTTAGGTATTAATATAAATATCCAGATAAGGGGTGACCTGGATTTACTTCTAATGTCTTTACCCAAAATAAAACCATGGTCCCCCCTAAAAAGCCATGGTCCCCAAAAAATCGTTCATTTTTTAGGGACCATGGTTTTTTTTTGAGGGGACCATGGTTTTATTAGGCCACCTTCCCTATAGTTATAAGGGGTGTCCTAAAGCATTGAAATGACTAACCTACCATAACCTAATTTAATTTAAAACCAACCCAATAACCATCTATATATATATAACCACCACCTTCTCCTACCACCACCTCCCACCATCGCCGATTACCACCACCACCACCTCCGATTATCACCACCACCAACCACTGATTACCACCACCACCGCCCACCAACCACCGATTACCACTACCACCTCCGATTACCACCACCACCAACCACCACCACCACTATATATATATATATATATATATAGCTTAATTTAAAACATTAACAAAGATATTCTCACAAACCCATTACTTATCATTCGTTTTTGGTTGAATAAATGAGAAGTAATCATTAAAATGAGTTGAAAAAGGAAGTTGCAGAGAGGTTTAATGGAGGTTTTTTTTTTCAGAGAAAAGTTCAGTTATCACGAATTAAATTTTTCTTAAACGAACTCAGAGTTTGGTTTATTCGCAAAAAGATACGTTTAACCGAACTCCTTGTATTAGAACAACACAAGTCCATAAGTTCGGTATCTTCGGAAAATAAGGATATCACCGAACTTTAGTTTACGAAAATAATGAGAAGTCCACAAGTTCGGTTTGTTCGCAAAAATGTTAAGTTTTCTTTGTAACCGAACTCTACCTTTGAAACTTCGTAACAGAACTCTACCTAATTCGCCAAGAAATAAATTTCGTAGTAACCGAACGTTTGCCTAATTGCATATATGCATATATAAGCCCAGTTTGGTTGATTCGCAAAATATGTTGAAGTTTGCGAACCAACCGAACTTCTAACACTAGGTTACTTTTAACCTGCAGTTCGGTTGAGAACTTGGCTGCGTTGAAGTTTGCGAACTAACCGAACACACAAGATGTACCCAAATAAATTGTTAAGTTCAAAGTTCGGTTACCTACCATTTTATCCTAGGTAACCGAACATTACACTGTACGACCAAAACCTCCATTAACGAGCGAGTTCGGTAACCTGCGTGTTTGGAAAACATAACCGAACTACACTTTCAGGTGTGTTCGGTTACATGTTCTTGACATATGGTAACCGAACTGGCCCAAATCTACATAAAAAATTTCATTTTTTTTTGAAAGTTTGGAGCAATTCAACCAACATTATCTAAGTTTGAAGCATACCTGGGTACCCCAAATACCCTTCCTCCAGTTGTGGTTGGTAAAATCCATCGTTTTTCATGTTTTCTTTCTTCATCTTCTCTAACTTTACTCTCTCAATAATTCTACTTCTTTAAAAAAAAAACCATCTGATTTTTTAATCTCACTAATTATCTTTAACTTAATCATCTCACTAATCATTACACTAACTATTATTAATACTAACTAATCATCACCCAAAATTAATCAGGAGGGTAATTTAGGTATTAATATAAATATCTAGATAAGGGGTTACCTTGATTTACTTCTAATATCTTTACCCAAAATAAAACCATGGTCCCCCAAAAAAAACCATGGTCCCCAAAAAATCGTTCTTCTAATAAGGGAGACTATCTATAGGTGGTTTAAGTTACACCATTGCAGGGACGGGCCTAGCAAGGGGCTAAAGGAGGCTATAGCCGGTCCCTAATTTTTGGGTAAAAAAAAATAGTATAGAAACTTAGGTTAAATTTTATGTTTAGCCCACATGTTAATTGTATTTAGCTAATTGTATGTGATTTTTAGCCCATACTATGAGGTGATCAAAATTTAAGTCATGTTTAAAGTAAATAATCTTCTTCCACTCACTACCTTTCTACTCCTACTTTCTTCTCTTTTGGTAATCACTTTGTTTTTCTGTTATTTGTGTTCTTTTTAATTTTTATTTTCCTAGCTATTTAGTATTGTATGGGTGGATCACTATTTAACCACTAATTATGTGATGTATTCCAAAAGAATTTGCCGCGGCCTTCGAGAATTCAGCCCTACCCAAACGAGAATTCTGGGTCCGTCCCTGCACCATTGGGTAGCCAGATTTTCAAATGAGAACCAAAAATCAAAATGAGTTGGTTTGTCTGTTGTACTCATCCTCTTATCCGTGACTTGGTCAATTTTCACGATACAATTACTTAACTATCCTTGTAATCACTATGACGGGTTTATCATCTCTCTTAGACTAAATTTTATGGGCTAGATTTTGGCTTCTAGAATAGCCAAAAAACGTTGTACATCAAGTGTTTCTTGTTAATCATGATTTCTTAATTTCTGAAATTAGGGGAAAATTGTAAGGTAAGTGCGCCGTTTTCAATTTCTCCATTTTTGCTTCTTGAGCCTACAATTTGCACACAGATAACTCCGCGGTATGATGAACTAGGCTCTAGGGACTTTGGTTTGGGCTTATGTCGGCGTTGTTTCTTCAAGGATCGAGTTTTCTAATAATACCTCTCCGTACTGATTGGGAGGAAGAGTAAATATAATAAAGATTGTTCATTTCCCAAAATTTCATACTTTTATTCATTAGTATCTGGTTGATTCCATTTTATTGTTAAGTTTCTTACATTTTTAGGCAGAACGAGTTCCGGTGGATATGGCATCATAGATCCAAATACGTATTTCACGTTAAAATGGCTGTTAACCCATTTTAACGTTAAATCGGTTTCCAATCCGTCACGGAGAACTTGCTGGCAGCAGTGATACCCGGACAACAACCATCTTCAACGTTTCAGAGACCTTGCTGATGCTATTGAGAAGTGTACTTCACAAAATACGGAGTATTCTCCATAAGATTCTCAGATGATTTAGGAGATCGATCAACCACTTGCTCCCAAAGCGGATCTAGTAATATTTTGAGAGAGAAATCATTATGCTAGCAAGTTGTTGCTGATGTTGTTGAAGATTTCGGAAATGAATGTGTTGATTTCGTTTCAATCGATGGATAATCATGAGATTTTTATAGATTAAATATATGTTGGTGGCTGCTTTGAACTTAGGGAGGGTTTGGGATAAAGCTGAGAGAAGTACCCTTTTGTTTAGGATAAAATTATGATCGTTGGATTGTTTTTTTTTTTTTTTTGAAGCATGAAATTTATTAAACTAATAAAGGACTATTACAGGAAGGTATATGATACCCCAAGGTTCATCAATTACAATTAGATTGGTAAGCCATAAATCTTCAGTATCAGGATACGGGAGCATAATAACAGTCTTCGGATCAGAGTTGCATCGAAGACGGATGTTGGTGTCGAAAGTCGAAAGGCCTTCAGTCAATACTTTCCATAAGAAAAGCTGTACTTTTGATGAACACAACAGTGTCCATAGAATCTGAAGTGACGGTAGAGTTATTCGATGCAGTTGATTGAAGTTGTTAGTCATGTTTTTGTATTTTGATGTTGAGTTGAGTTGAGCTTCGAAAGTGATATTTGTCTATTCTTTTGATTTTCGGCTTGATCCATAAATCACTTTTTAACTTTGATCGAGTCTTGAGGTAAAATCCAATCTTTTCCCTTGAAGGATTAAAGCTAATACAAGTAAACTGCTATTACGGAGGTAACCAGAAGTATTGTGAAAAACACTTTCCAATCTCTCCCCTTTAAAGACAAGTGTTAAGGATCGAGCAAGAGAGAGGAGAGCATAAACGCGGAAGCATAAAAGACTACATTGATAATAATCTTGGTGTCTAATTCTTATGGCTTAACAGCCTATTTATATTGTTCACAAACTTGACGACCACTCAAGGCACTTTCCTACCTAAGATCAAACTCTAAACATAGACACTTTCCTAATATAACTCAAACTCCTTAAAGTGTGTATCTCCTAAATATAGACTCCTATATTATTTCCTAATACCCTCCCTCAAGATGGAGCATGTAGATCACGAATGCCCATCTTGGACAAAAGAAATTGAACTTCAGTTTTCTTCTTTTTTTTTTTCAACACTTTGGTGAAAAAAAAATCTTCAGATCGTAGTTTAAGGACGTTTCGGTCCCCTTCGTAGTTTAAGGACATTTCGGTCCCCTTCGGAAGTTTAAGGACATTACGGTCCTCTTCGTAGTTTAGGGAAATCTTTCGGTCCTCTTCGTAGTTTAAGGACGTTTCGGTCCCCTATTCGTAGTTTAAGGACATTTCGGTCCTCTTCGTAGTTTAAAGACATTACGGTCCCATCTTCGTAGTTTAAGGACGTTTCGGTCCTCTTCGGAAGTTTTAGGACATTACGGTCCCAATCATAGTTTTAGGACATTACGGTCCTCTTCGTAGTTTAAGGACATTACGGTCCCCTTCGGGAGTTTTAGGACATTACGGTCCCAATCATAGTTTTTGGACATTACGGTCCTCTTCGTAGTTTAAGGACATTACGGTCCCATCTTCTGAAGAATACTTCTTGTACTATTGTTTTCTTGGTTTCTTCGATAGAATACTTTTTGTACTCTCTCGACAACTCATAGGATTTCAACCTATTATTGTTGTTCTTTTTCTCATCACCTCTTGGTGATTGTTTTCTTCTCTCTCTTTTTTTTTTCTTTCTTCAGAACATGAATGTTGTTTCTTCTTCTCTTGTTCCAGTCACGCTATTTTTGCGAAACCTTCACACTTCTTTGTTCTTCAAGATTCTCTGACAATCTTGTCGTCTTTACAAAGTCTGCCACACTTTGTAGGATCTCTAAGTTTCTTCCACAAACTCTTCAACCACACTTCACTTCTTCCAACATGTTTAACAGCTTTCTGCAATACCTCTGCCACAAAACTGTCACACTTTTCTTCCATTACGCTTCTGTAACGATTCTTCAGTAACCATTGTGTAATCTTTGTAACACCCACATATACTGTTACAATTTTCAATAACACTTATTTTTTTTCTTCTTCTTCGTCCTTCAGATAACGGACTCTTGACTCTTCTGTTCATATCTTCCAAGTTTTCCTTGATCTCAAGATTGTTCTAGCAACGGCAGCAATAGTATATTATCATCTTGAGCTCTTTCTTTGCAATAAATCAAACAACCCATCATAGTAATAATATTCTTCTCTAAACACCCATGGAAGCAATCAAATTCTTCTTTCTCATCCTTCTCTGATTTGAAATCTGAGAACAACACTCATCCTCTTGTACACAGTGCTATCTGTAACCCAGTGCAATCTTCTTTATAGCTTCGCACCGGCAGACAACATCGCTTCTTCACAACGGCTACTACAAGCTCCATTACTGCCATGACGGCCGAGCTCTCTCTGTCCAATCAACCACAGACCACCATTAACATTATCGATCAATCACCATCCAACCACAGAGCTCTTTCTATCGTGATCAAACACCATCATTTCTTCTTCCTAAAGAAACCTAGTTTCACTTGTGCGCTGTTTGGTGAAAAAATCCACGAACACCTTAAACCAACAGCTACATCATCTGTAACTTCTTCTTTCAGTTTTACTTCATAACTTTGAACAGCAACAGTGCCACCTGCAATCCACCTTCGTAGACAGACCATCATCCACCTTCCTTGTTTATCACAACTTCCAAATCATGGACGACAACCTTCCATGTCTGCCAGCATTAACCTTGATGACAAACCAGCTTTGACCTAGTTTCTTACTTGTGCTTTCTCATAACAGTAGACTTCTTAGGAACATGTTGAACGTGTCCACGAACCTGACCATCTGGACTTCTCAGCAACTTAAACATCAGGTCCTCAAGCTTTCCCTGCTTCGTAATTACGAAACTCTAATTTTTTTTTATTTTTTTTTCTTAAACCCTAAAAACATGGAAAAACTTCTCTAACTCTTTCTTCTTCTCCTCTCTCTTCCTCTCACCTCGCTCTGATACCATGTTAAGGATCGAGCAAGAGAGAGGAGAGCATAAACACGGAAGCATAAAAGACTACATTGATAATAATCTTGGTGTCTAATTCTTATGGCTTAACAGCCTATTTATATTGTTCACAAACTTGACGACCACTCAAGGCACTTTCCTACCTAAGATCAAACTCTAAACATAGACACTTTCCTAATATAACTCAAACTCCTTAAAGTATATATCTCCTAAATATAGACTCCTATATTATTTCCTAATAACAAGGCTAATAATGCTACTACTAAAGCTACTAAAAGTGTAATTAAAAAGCAAACGGAATTACAAAGTCCAACTAGAATACAACTAACTACAATAAGGATTAAAGATATTAATAAATGTGCTTTATAGAATAGCACTTACAAGGATAGAACACAGTAGCAGCGAGGAGTTTAATAGAAAAATCTGCTAGCGGCTGAAAATACGTAACTGTTGATGCAATACCGAGGTGCCGTCTGGGCCAAAAGAAAGACCAAAGACATTTGTGTATGCAAAAGGGCAAAAACCTAGCAGAACGATGGATAAAAAGCGATAAAATGAAATGAAATAAAAGTAACAACTCCTTCTCCATGGACCAAAACAAACAACTTATAAAGATAAGACTTTAAAATTAATTTCCTTCTACAAATAAAAACTTGGTGGTTATCAAAGACTTTATCAAACAGGATGGGTTGAAACTCGACCAAATAAGCTCTTTTTACGCACATAAAGCACTAATAGTGGCAAAATCTTAAGAGTCAAAACTTTTTTTTTTTTTTTTCTTTTTCTTTTTTTTTCTTTCTTTGTTTCTTTCGAGGCAAAACTTTGCAACCAAGAAAAACAAAAACCAATTTCACACAGACCAATTCAACAAACACTAGCGCGGCCGACTTGAAACACACTTCTTCCCTGGAGAATGAAAAACATCTTCTTCTCCGACGATTGAACAGGGATACTAAATAAATCTTCACCATCGCACTAAAACTATTCACCTTATCTTCTTAGTCCAAAAAATAAATCTTCATTAACATTTCACAACCACCAGCCACCGGAAAAATCATATTCGAAACATCAAATGGAAACCCAACAAAGAACTGGAATCTCCATTTCTTAGGATGAAACTAAACCTATCCAAAAATTGAACAACCCAAATGAATCAAGCTAACCCAATAGAAGAACCCTAAATATAAAAAAAGGAAATTAAACCCAAAGCATTACCACCAATTACTTAAACAAAATCAAAGAAGAAGCGTTACTCCCTGGCGGGGAAAAAACAGAGGCAATCAAATCCATCATTCGAAGATTTTCTAAGCTTACCCAATTACAAAAACACAAACCTGACTTGATCCCGTTCGGCAACCAGGCCAGCACCCCGGAGGAGAACTACTCGCGAATCATCTCCTTTCTACATCGGATTAATAGATTGTTTCTTTGGGTATTTGATTTTGTTGATATTACCGAGCTAGATCTGATTTGAAGAGAAAACCAGAAAATAAACGGGTTTAAGTGTGAGAGCGTTTTTGAATAAGACTGGTTTCTCGATTCTTTTTTGGATTGTGTTTAGTCTATGAAATAACAGAGGGTCTGTATTTTCCGACCGAATGGATATCTTATAGATGTGATTCTGTATCTGATATCTGATGCACTTGTGGGATTTTAAGGGTAAAGCATTTTATTTTTACAACTGACGAATGTGAAGTGCAAGTGTGCATCAGATAACCATTAGGAGGGATAACCCTATGAGGTAAAGTAAATAAGCACAAGGCCCCTGTTCTATCAGTCATGGAAAGCCCATTAAGTGATTGGGTGGAGGTTGAGCATCTAAATTCCCGTAAAAAAAAATAACGAGAAGAATCGCATGGTAAAGAGTGGAGGGATTCTATCGTTGGGATAACTTGATCTGTCTTGCTACACTTACATTTTTGTAGTGCAACAAAACAAAAAGTTCAGATCAGAACGGCCACGTGGATGAAGAAACGGTTTCTCTACACGCACTAAGGTAAAAACAACAAGCAGCCAATATGCCACCGTGCGCCAAAGTAGTGCAACCCAAAATAGTTGATCGTGTGATTTTACCAGTCTTTTTGATCTGTCGACACTGTTGTATTCTGTTTCCATTGTCCTTAACTCATAATATATCAGAGTACTTACTGTTTTATTCTGACTTCCCTGCTGCTTTCATATGGAAACCTGAAATTCCAGCTAAAGTCAAGTTTCTAGTATGGTGTTTAGTGCATGGAAAGCTGAATACAATCGACAGGATGGATAATAAAGGAACGTCAATCTATAAATCTTACATTCTATGTGGTAACTCGGAAGAATGCAAAGAACATCTGTTCATTCATTGTAAAATTGTTAGCAAAATCTGGCATTCGCTATCACCTGGTGGAGACTGGGCATGGGTTTTTCCTAATTCTATGTTAGCTTTAGCACATGGATGGGATAACAATTTCTTTTCTAGCTCTTGCAACCTGATCTGAGGGATGATTCCAGCTGCAATCATATGGGTTCTCTGGCGTGAAAGGAATTGTAGAACGTTTGAAGCTGACTACAATTTCAAAACTGACTTAAACATGATTATTGATATCAAATCTCTGGTGCTAAGTTAGGCTGCTGCGGCGGGTAAAAGAGTTCATCGGAATTTTGCTAGTTCTGTTCATAATACTTGGGAGACCATCTTTATGTAACTTTTTTTTCTTTTTTTTCTTTCTTTTGCTACTCCTGGTATTTGCTGTAAATTCCTCTATCTAATAAAATCTTCTCTTTCGATCAAAAAAAAAAAAAATGATTATCCAATGAAATTTAATAAATTTTCTTTTATCTATAAATTGTTTTTCGTCTTTCGCCTGAATTTCTTTTTACCAAATTTGTACTCATGTTGCGTACGAATCATCTAAATTGCAAATAAAATCCTTGTAAACTATAGTTTGAGTGCCGTCAAAATTAACGGTGAAACAAAAGTAGGAAACCTAACTTTACATAATATTGTTTTCACTTATTTGGTTTTTCATTATAACCTAACTCTACTTAAGATTGTTTTCATTTCTTTGGTTATGTACTGCTTCTGCTTGTTCAAATCTCTTGCATATGTAATCAACAAATTAGAAAGAAAATGATAAATTATATTCATTTCATCACGGAGAATATAAGTTCTTATGGGTATTGTTATGCCTATAAAAAATAAAGCTTTTTTTGTGGAAAGCATTGACCGAAGGTCTTTCGACCTTCGACTCCATCGCCAGCCCCCGATGCAACTCCGAGCTGAAGACTGCTATTCACGTTATATTCCAGTATCATGTTACTATAGATTTCTGATCTACCAATCTAATTGTAATTCGTGAATTTTGGGGAATCTCATGCCCTCTTGTAATAGCCCCATAATTTCTTAATGAATTTCATGCTTCAAAAAAGAAAAAAAAAGAGAGAAAAAAAATCATTACATGGGGTACAAATGATTTTTGATGTTGTTGAATAGTATAGTTGTGTGCATATCGAGTCTATCTTGAACAACCACTTGGTATCTCGGAAAATCCGGTTAATAATATCTTATGTTTTTGAGCTTAGAAATCATTGTGTTCACAAGTTGTTGTTGGTGGAACATCGTCCTGGCATGATAGAGTTCATCTTTTGAAGCCTATTCCTATGCACATGGTATTTCAATTGGTTTTCCATTTTTGCACCACTATGGGTATGGAAAAGTGGCAAACATAAGTGGCTAAGTGGCAAATATAAAATTTAGGAACACATGAAAGAGTCTCTGACGAGAGATTGAATGTCCATCGCTCGATGGTCATACCAACTCCGCTGGTCATCACATCACTGGCGTTCGTCAAGCTGTCGCTAGATGATTAGATCACCTTTCAGCAGTTCTTATCAAACAACTACGATTTCTCCCTCAATTAATATCCAAATTCAAACTAATTTCAACACACACCAGAATTTCTAAATATCTCTAGAATAAATTAGTCTCCAATTCTTCCAATGCTTCTAAAAGCATGGATGATAATGTGAATATGGATGAGTTCATCCCAAACCAACATGCTGCCGAAGAATCGAAAAGTTGCTAATCGAACTGATGTGCAAAGTTGAATTAGGAGGCGATTTGCAGGAATTCTGTTTATTTAACGAGACTATCTACGCAAATGCCTTCCATCCCCAAACATTTTGGGAAACGATATTTAGAAAATTTCATGAACAAACAGTGAACCCCAACAATCATGATGTTTCAGTGTTGTGTCCTCGCTTCACTATAATCGCTAAGGAGACAATTAAGTATGTTGTTTTACTTCAGCAAGCGGGTCGAAACATGAGGGATGGTGAAATCATGATGGACGTTGAACAAATGTGTCGTGCAAAATATCATCGCATGAACGTAAAAGACTTCCAATTTGGAAGTTGCTTTGAGATTTTAAGAGGGTTGCTCATATATAATCCAATACTTATGTTTTTGTTTCTTAATTGTTAACTTAACTCTAAGTAAAATGTAATGGAACTGTAATTAAAATGTAAGACTGAATTAAGAACAAAATATAAGATTAATTTTCAACAAAACGAGTTAAAATTTCAAATTCAATAAACTTTGAGTTAATCATTAGTAGTCATTTTACACGACATAAAACTAGAAAATAATAATTTAAAGACTCTAAAAATAATAAGGTAGGACAGTGTGCTTTACCTTGTTTATCTTTTTCATTTCATTAACCTCAAATCAATGCGCTCATGAACAGAGATTTCTTTGTGTATCTTTTTTTTTTGTCTTCAAATTTGTTTTGACTTGATTCTCCTTCCGTTGAATTCTGCTTTGTCTTTTCTTAGTTGCAAGTTTGACTTGGTTAATATCCAAACTTGAAGACTTCTTTTTTTTTTTATCTATTTCTTTATAACTATCAGGTATCTTCTTAACGGCACATTCAAGCACTACTGCAGAAAAATCAAGTTGCATCGCCGAATCGAGTCGGGTTTGAAATTATGCCATTTGAGAAATTTTGAAAGACAAAAACAGATTGAGAAAAAGAGAAATTGAGAAAAAAATTTGTAACAATTGCTGTGTAAATTTTTAGTTTCTAAATAACCTATTTAGAGGCGAACAGTAACTAGTCGTTGGCGATATAGACGTTAATATCGAGTGATATTCTAGGTAGCGCTAGCAATAATGTCTTCATCACTGGTGTGATTAGCTATTTTGCTCGCTAGAAACTCTATCGGTCGCTCGTTTTCTCATAGTGGTGCAACTCATTTGCAATGGTACCTGGTATGTCAAACGTGTTTTCTTTTTTAACAAAATGTGCATATGAATAGGCCTTATAAATATGAGTTTGGTCTCAGGGAGCCACATGCATTTTGATTTGCTCTTTTTTGATAAATGATAGAGTTCATCCTCTTACAATGATTCCTGTTTCAACTTTATTACCAAAATTATATAGCTAACACAGTTTTTTGCATATGATGTGTGATCCGTTAAAATCCAGTAAAGTCGATAAATAGTTTTCGTTGCTCCTTACAAACATATTTTGTCGCCATGACATCGTCACTAACAAGTGTTAACTACATCTTAATTAAAGTTATCATGTTAGTGTTGTTGCACAATTTACCCACAGACGTTGTGAAGCACAACACTTGCTGTACATCTTTGTTGTAGAAATAGCTCGTCTGTTAGGTTTTTCAGAAAAGGACCATGTAGGCTGTAGCCGACATGCCACACATTCTTTTTTTTATACATTCCTTTATATTATTTTGCAAATGGGCCAGCAATTTCCTTCAAATAAAAGCCTTTGTGATAGATATTTGCCTCCAGGATGATTCCCACGGCGTCCTTCATGTTCTTCTGCTAGCAATTGGTACCTACCTCTCAACTCTCAAGTCACACAATCCAGGTGCGATTTCATTGTAATTTTTTTATTTCCATTGAAAAGTTCACCCTCGGCTAAAATATATCTCCACGCGTTCTTTATTTTTTTTCCTTTCGCTTCATTTTTAGCTCCACCTTTTATTGAAACACTTCCTTTTCACTTTTCTCTTCATCAGAAACACATTGCAGTTATTTCTTTAAGAACCAAAATACCTTTTCTTTATCTTTCTCTTTTTTAGAAAAACATTACAACTATTTCCTTTAATAACCAAAAAACTTTGTTATTATCTTTTTCTTTATCACATACACATTGCATTTATTTTTTTAGTAAATACATGCAAAAAGTGTTCTGAATTGTGACTATAAACTCGATCTGTAAAGTAATAAGTGAAAAATTACCTCTCCAGACATTCGTTCCTTCCATCCTAGTCACCCTCATTGCTTGGAGTTAGTAACTCGGTCCGGAGATATCTTTAAGTTATAAAACCTGATTAAGTATTAATGCAAAATATGTTTAAGTTGGTTAAGTTTACTCTATGAGACATAGTGCTGAACCTATGCATAAGATAATCATCATAATGTTATTTTGTATGGAAAGAGATTTGGCAAACGCTGATGCAATTACCACTGCCTATGTGAATGGATCGTTAATTGTTACGGTTTACAGAAAAGTCTGTGTTCTTGGAGTAGTTAAGTACGTCCAATGATGGTAATCATAGAAAAGATTTCATCTGTATTTTCTGTGTATCTAGTTTTCTGACGGGAAGAAGTTTTTCCCCCGTGGGTTTTTTGATGGAAAAAGACCAAAAATCGGGCTTGACAGTAGCATTCTGATAGACGCATTTATGTGTCTAATATAACTCATTTGTATATATTGTTAGTGCTCGATATCGTATTTATTTGGTTATTTTATTTATTTGTAGGTGTTTTTGGAAGAATAAGACTTTGTGGCGAAATTGGCTAAAAATATGGCATTTGGACCTCCGTAAATAGCATACCGGAAGCTCCCCGAAGTGTACCGGAAGTACCCCAGAAATACCCCGGAGGAACCCCGAAAAAGTGCGGAAAACATCCAAGAAGAATTGCTAAAGGCACCCCTAATTTGGATAAGGGGCACCCCATTTCAGGGCATGTACTAAAGGGACACCGGAACTGGATAGGGGGAGGTCATCTTCAAAGTTTCAAAACTGGATTTTGGCGGGAAAAGAACTCTGCAGAAGAACAGTTTTAGGGGTTCGAATTTGAGCGAGTTTTAAGGAGATTCAACATCGGATTTTCACTGGGCTGGACTTCCTAGACTATAAAAAGATCAGTATAAGCAATTTAACCTAACCAATTGGGCTGGAATGACCGGGAGAATGGATCAAAGTCCAAACAGGACAGTACCGTGCTGTTCACTTTCAAATATTTGTGAGAGATTTGTGGAAGACTTTTACGCTAGATAACTATGCACCTAGTCTTGTTCAAGTCTTAAGAGAAGTTTGGAGCGTAATAACTGGCCATAGGACGCGTACAAAGCAACAGAAAAGAGATTATTCTCTCAACTGCTCGAGAAGAAAAAAAGAGAAATTCTCTCGGATTTGCACGAGAATTTTGGTTCTGTTGGCTATATAAAGCGTTGCTTCGAGTCTTAGAGGGGTTAGAAAGTTTTAGGAGAGAGGTAGGAGGAGTTTAGAGCCGGAAACAAAGAAGTTACAGAGAATTTGTTGTTGCTGCTGCTGCTGCTCGAGGAGGAAGAAGAAGACGAAGAACAGACGCTTCTGAAGTGTCGTTCTTCAACAGTGCTTACAGCGAGAAATAGGTGTCGTTTTTCTACTGCAGTTCACTTGTGTCGATTATAAGCTGCAATACCATTGTAACAGTGACGCTGTAACATTTATACAGCGTTGCAAACTTCTTTTTACACCATTTTCATCAATAAAAACACATTATTAAGCCATGGATACATCTTATGATTATGTTTTTGGGATGAGGAGATAAACCCATTAGACGAGACGACGGAGGAAGCCATTGATCCATATTGATTTTTATAATTCTAATTTTATTATTTATTGCAATATTATTATTTGATTATTTGCATGGAATTGAATTTGAAATATTAGTTTTTATTGAATAGTTGTGAATTATTTTGATGAAGCATGCTGGGTTTTAAAAACTGTTGATGTTTTATACTTTGTGATTACAATTATTACTTCAAAAATATATTTGAGGCAAATATTAGAATTATTTTTAAAGATAGAATTGCATGAATATTATTTAGAGTTTACTATTTAATTGGTCAATGGTGGAATCCTAGTCTTGGTATTTTCTCTAAAGGTTTGAACTATTTTATTTATTTGCCTGTTTAATTTAAATCTAGAAAAATTGTTTTCTTCACAAGTCTGAAAAGACCCCTTTTTACCACTACAACTACAATCACTATTTGAAATCCATTAAATTTTTGGCGCCGCCGACGCGGACCTGTGTTTAGTTAGCATTTTTTTAGATTTATTTTTTTATTTATTTGTTCTTCTTTAGGTTTCTGGTTTTTTGTCTTTTTCTTTCAGATTCTTGAAGTTGGAGCGAAAGAAATTTTTGCCAAAGTTTTTGGTGGACATTTAAAGACTTGGAATAAAAGGCAAAGCAAAAGGAGCAAAAGAAGAAGAATTTTATTTATTTTTTTTGATAAAAAGAGAGAAAAAAAAGAGAGACATTTTTATTTTTGTAATTTTTTTAGACTTTATTTTCTTTTGTATTTTTTTTATGGACTTTGGACAATAATTTTTGGATATTTTTATTTTTATTTTTATACCCTACGGAAGGGTACCCTTAAATACAAACTGTGTGCAGGGAAGGACGGCGATTACAATATCACCTCGGCCCCTCGGGTTCGCACACGACATAGGAGTCGTGGCCCGAGTCGATTTCAACGGTTCATCCCCCGTCTGGTACGGTAAGTAAGTCCAATCGAAACACTCGCGAATCTCCTGCAAGCGGGTTACTGTATTCCTTAAGGTGATAATTGTTTGAGGACGAACCGGACTGTTTTTATATTCCTAGTAAAGGGCAAGGCCTGGCCTAAACAAGATAAGGGTTCGGATTTCATCACCGCTCCCTTCTTGCCCGCCTTAGGAAAACGAAACCTAAAGCGAACCTAATCCTAAAATTTGGACTAGAAAGAGACCTATAGGGTATCGAGCTTAACAGGACAATCATTCGAAAAATATTGGTTACTATTTTAAGCACACCTCGAAGTTCTTGACGGTTTGTGCGAGTTGAATGCGTGACTGCGCCGCATTGGATCGGTGAGGTTGTGGGTATCAAAGCTCCACTGAGCTTCCCTCGCCTCGATTCAACTTGCTTTAACTCGGATTGATTCCATAGGGGTTTGCTTAAATTGTAACGAATTCCCTTTCGAAGGATTAGAAGCTGGTCTAGAAACAATCTAAGTGGAGCCATCATGCTTGTTGTTTGCTATAAATCTTTAGGTTTGTTGTGGTAAAGTCGAATCAGCCTGCTGTGTGATTGCTAAAACCTTCCTGTTAGGATTTTTATTTCTTTCTGAATTCTTTTTAGTGTATGCCCGATTTTGTTAATAGGGCTTGGAAAAGAGATACTCTAGGTCGATTGATTAGCGAAAAACCTAGTAGTTCTTCTGATTTAAGCAGGGAGCTCGAAGACTCTTCTTTGGAGAGCCCTGTTTTTGGAAAATTCATTTTTGAGAATCTGTCTCTTCGTGACGAAAGTACCCCTAGTACTCCAGTTGTTCCAACGATGGCAACTTTGAAATATTACATGTTCCCAACTAGGACCAACCGAGCTTCGTGCATTAAATTGCCAGTCACTACGGCTAATTTTGAGATAAAACCTAGTATTCTTCAGATGATCCCTATATTCTTAGGAAAGGATGACGAGAACCCTTATTTTCATATTAGGGACTTTGAGGAAATTTGTGGAACAATTAGGATAAAGGACCTTACCGATGAAGTCTTGAAACTTAAGATGTTTCCCTTTTCTTTGAGAGACAAAGCCAAGACCTGGCTGAACAACCTACCGTCTGAATCCATAGAAACATGGCAGGAACTTATCGCTGCCTTCTATATGAAGTTCTACTCTAAGCATAAAACTGCAGCTGTTAGGAAGAAAATTAGTGCTAGTGTGCAACAAGAGGGAGAGTCTCTTTATAGGTTTTTAGAGAGATTCAACGATGTTCTCTCTCAGTGTCCTCACCATGGATTTGATAATATGAAACTCGTACAGATTATTTATGATGGTTTAGACTATTCGACCAAAGCCATGGTTGAGTCTATGTGCGCTGGTGAGTTCACTAATAAAAATGCTGATGATGCTTTTACCTTCTTAGGAGCTATCGCTGAAAAATCCCAACAGTGGGAATCTTGTGTTGAACCCCCTAAAAGACTCTTGGTCAATAGAAGTAGCACCAATATGGTAGATACGAGTTTTGTGTCTGATGCTAAGTTTGCTACTTTTTTTAGAAGGTTAGAAGCTTTGGAAATGGGTCAGTCTAAAAATAGGTCCCTTGTTGAACCTAATAGAGCCTATCAAGTCTCTAGTTGTGGAATAGAGCCCGATAATTCATTTTGGGAAGGTCAGGTTAGTGAAGAGCAAGCCCATGCTGTCTATAACAATGCTAGGTTTGAGAACCGTCAGAAGTTTGACCCATACTCAGAAACCTACAACCCTGGTTGGAGAAACCATCCTAATTTCTCTTGGTCTAAGGGACAGAGTCAAGGCCAGTCTAGCAATTCTCAGCCTCCCCCAGGTTTTGGTTTTAAGAACTCTTCAGGTCAAACCCAGTTTCAGAACACTTCCGAGAAAAAGATCTCTACCTTAGAGGATACTCTCACTATGTTAGCAAATAACCATGAAATGCTAACAAAGAACCACATGAGATTTCAACAAGAAACTAGGCAAGAATTGAAGAATAATTCCCAGAGTCTTGCCAAATTAGAACTTCAAGTAGGAAAAATAGCTAAGTTCATAAGTGAGAGAGAAGATGGAAGGTTCCCTAGTCGTACTGATCCCAACCCAAAAGGAGAGAAATCTTACAATCATGTGAATGCTGTCACAACCCTTAGGAGTGGAAAGAAAGTTGACAACAAGGTTGCCATGCCTAATAGTGAACATGTTGTAGTTCACCCGTCTGAGCCAGAGAATGAAGAGACTGATAGAGTCTCTAAAGAGACCAATGAGGGTCATGTTGAGCCTCACTTTGTTCCCAGAGCCCCATTCCCACAACTGCTAGTTCCTACTAAGAGGGAGTCCAACTTTAATGATATATTGGAGGTTTTTAAGCAGGTTAATATCAACCTTCCATTATTAGATGCAATTAGGAAGATTCCCTCTTATGCCAAGTTCCTTAAGGACTTGTGTACGCGAAAGCGTAAGCTCAGTGTCCAGAAGAAAGCCTTCATAGCTAGTCATGTGAGTTCTATTATTCAGAATACCACTACTCCTAAGTATAAAGACCCAGGGTCCCCGACCATTTCTTGCACAATAGGTAAATACCGTGTTGAGAAAGCGTTGCTTGACTTAGGAGCCAGTGTGAACTTAATGCCATACCATGTGTACCTTAAGCTAGGACTTGGTGAGATGAAACCTACCCAGATAACACTTCAGTTAGCTGATAGGTCCGTTAAAGTTCCTCGTGGTGTGATCGAGGATGTTCTCATAGAGGTTGACAAGTTTATTTATCCAGTGGATTTTATTATCCTAGATACCCAACCTGTCCCTCACCCAGAGAACCAAATACCAGTGATTTTAGGTCGCCCGTTTTTAGCCACGTCTAATGCGATCATAAACTGTCGGAATGGTATTATGAATCTATCTTTTGGTAATATGACTATTGAGTTGAATATTTTTAATGTCAATAAGATACATTCTGAGCTAGATGACACATGCATTGAAGAGGTCAACATGATAGGAACCTTAGTTCCGAAGTCTGTACCAAACCCCGAATCGGAAGATCCATTAGAGAGTTGTCTAGCCCGTTTTAGCATGGATTTTGACGATGATAGCAACATTCAACAAGTAAATGCTCTGTTGGATTCTATTCCTATGTTAGATACCGATAGATGGAAATCTAGGTTTGAACCATTACTAGCTACCGAATCTACCTTAAGCTCTTATTTCGAAGAGCCTAAAGATCCTCCTAAGTTGGACCCCAATTATGCATTTGTAGGCCCATCTGAGATTTTGCCTATAACTTCCGATTTGGATAGTGATCATGAGATTAGGCCAGTAACTGTGCTTCAACACAATAAGGAAACTCTAGGGATGACCATAGAGGATATGAAACATATAAGTCATATATCTAGTACACCTCAAAAGAATTTAGAGGATGAACCACCTGATTATAACTCAGAGAAAGCAATTGACCTTTTTCAGGAACCGGATGGTCTAGAAATTAAGAATATTGTGACTAGTTTATCTAGATACACCCAAAACTCTAAGTTTGGGGGTAGTGAACTATAAGAAGCTCTAGAATAATTTAAATACTCTCCGGATCCGGAAATTCAAGCCATAGTTAAAGGTCTTACGGAGAATAGTGATTACCCTAAATTTGGGGGTAGAGATTGTCAATTATCCCCAGCAGAAGTCCCTAACTTGGGACTCAAGCCTAGTGCATCTGAGGTATCGCTTGAGTCTATTCAGACTCCACAACCTGATCCGCCTGATACTGTCCAGGAGAAAATCCATATGTTAGAGACCCGTTTTTCGGATGAATCTATTTGCTGAGACACTCATATGAAACCCAAGTGGGCACCTCAGATAAATCCAGTTGTCTTGCGAGAAACTTTAGATCAGGTTGTGCTCTATCTGCTCATTTTTCTGATCTTGAGCATTTGTCTCCTATTCGTGGCAGTTCTATTTGGTCTTATGGACCCACAATTGTTTCGACTATTGGTATACGACTTTGGAAGGTGACAATTCTTTTAGAGGTATTTGATGTCTAGCTAATGACTATAAATTTAGCATTTACTGGGAGGCTCCGGCGTTCATGTGATACGGTAATATCCTTCCTTATTTCTTTTCCCTCCAGTGGTAATAGTTTCTCCTTGTTCATGCTTTTAATTTCATCTTTAGAACATTGAGGACAATGTTAGATTTAAGTTTGGGGGTATGGGAGAAACTTTTGTGTTGACTTTTGAAACTTCTAGCGTCACATGGTATCCGGTTAGCTAAGTTTACATAATGTTTCTCACCGAAAAGATAGAAATTGGAATGTTACAGATAACAACTTATTGAGACATTAGAGAAAAAGACATTGAGATCCTTGAAATTCAGGAGAGAACTTGTTATTTTTAAAGGGTAACCGTGATGGACCTAACCATACATGATGGAAAGGCAAGTAGGTCAGGAAATGCCAGAAAGACAAAGCAACCTCACAATGTAGTCTTAGTTACTGGATTGCGACTCTCTCTCAGTAGAAACTTATCATCATCAACAAGCGGAGCGACATCAAAATCTATGAAGAAAGTGAAGACGTTTTAGGTTTAAAAGCAACAATAGAAGAGAATAATTCAAAAATCAAAGTTGAAGTTATAAGAGCAAATGATATAAGTTGTTAGAATCCATGATACCAAGACATGACAAGTTGCGAAGATCCAAGTTTTGAAAGTCCTTCTCTCATGGCCATGTAAATTTTTGTCTTGTAATTTTTTTAGCCAAAAAAAAAAAAAAAAGAATGAGAAAGCAAAAAAGGAATGAAAAAAAAATAATAATGAAACATCATTACGTTCTTTTTGTTCAATAAGGCCATAGGGAAGAAGAAATTTATAAGTCAAGCAAGAAATCGAAGAGAAGAGTTAATTGTCAAGGTTCTATGAGGTTCGAGAGTTTATCATCAACAGTTGAAGACCGAAGAAGGCGTTGTTTCTACTGGGCACTGTGAGAGAGTCGAAGAAAGATGCATTTTGGTTGCTTTGTTAGTCTGCTTTCAATCTGGCACAAGATCTTTCTAGCACTGCTTTAACTCATCACACGTAATTAGTCCAGTTGTATAGCAGCTGTCCCTCTCATTTTTATCTCTCTCCTAATCTTATCCAGCTGTAAAGCAGCGGACGCATCTTACAATGTTTATCTAGCTGTATAGCGGATATCTCTTTATCTAGCAGTCGTGTGGATGTGTCTCCCCTTTTCTTCAGTTAGCTTTAGAGCTGACACCTTTAATTTCTCTGGCATTCTAGTTACTTGGAGATAGGTTGAGAATATGTATGTCCTCATAGCTCATTGGATACTTGTGACCAATTAGGAGTAAAGGTTTTGTGGGTATATCTCTAGTAAGCCCTCCCGAGACTATAACTCGGCCACTAGGGCCACCTAGGGGTTTAAAGGCTTATGGCATACGCTAAATGCAATCGACGAAGCCTGCGACAGTGAGTTAGGATTTTATTTTGTAGTTTTGATTTACTCGAGGACTAGCAAATAATAAGTTTGGGGGTATTTGATAGACGCATTTATGTGTCTAATATAGCTCATTTGTATATATTGTTAGTGCTCGATATCGTACTTATTTGGTTATTTTATTTATTTGTAGGTGTTTTTGGAAGAATAAGACTTTGTGGCGAAATTGGCTAAAAATATGGCATTTGGACCTCCGTAGATAGCATACCGGAAGCTCCCCGAAGTGTACCGGAAGTACCCCAGAAATACCCCGGAGGAACCCCGAAAAAGTGCGGAAAACATCCAAGAAGAATTGCTAAAGGCACCCCTAATTTGGATAAGGGGCACCCCATTTCAGGGCATGTACTAAAGGGACACCGGAACTGGATAGGGGGAGGTCATCTTCAAAGTTTCAAAACTGGATTTTGGCGGGAAAAGAACTCTGCAGAAGAACAGTTTTAGGGGTTCGAATTTGAGCGAGTTTTAAGGAGATTCAACATCGGATTTTCACTGGGCTGGACTTCCTAGACTATAAAAAGATCAGTATAAGCAATTTAACCCAACCAATTGGGCTGGAATGACCGGGAGAATGGATCAAAGTCCAAACAGGACAGTACCGTGTTGTTCACTTTCAAATATTTGTGAGAGATTTGTGGAAGACTTTTATGCTAGATAACTATGCACCTAGTCTTGTTCAAGTCTTAAGAGAAGTTTGGAGCGTAATAACTGGCCATAGGACGCGTACAAAGCAACAGAAAAGAGATTATTCTCTCAACTGCTCGAGAAGAAAAAAAGAGAAATACTCTCGGATTTCCACTAGAATTTTGGTTCTGTTGGCTATATAAAGCATTGTTTCGAGTCTTAGAGGGGTTAGAAAGTTTTAGGAGAGAGTTAGGAGGAGTTTAGAGCCGGAAACAAAGAAGTTACAGAGAATTTGTTGTTGCTGCTGCTGCTACTCGAGGAGGAAGAAGAAGACGAAGAACAGACGCTTCTGAAGTGTCGTTCTTCAACAGTGCTTACAGCGAGAAATAGGTGTCGTTTTTCTACTGCAGTTCACTTGTGTCGATTATAAGCTGCAATACCATTGTAACAGTGACGCTGTAACATTTATACAGCGTTGCAAACTTCTTTTTACACCATTTTCATCAATAAAAACACATTATTAAGCCATGGATACATCTTATGATTATGTTTTTGGGATGAGGAGCTAAACCCATTAGACGAGACGACGGAGGAAGCCATTGATCCATATTGATTGGTATAATTCTAATTTTATTATTTATTGCAATATTATTATTTGATTATTTGCATGGAATTGAATTTGAAATATTAGTTTTTATTGAATAGTTGTGAATTATTTTGATGAAGCATGCTGGGTTTTAAAAACTTTTGATGTTTTATACTTTGTGATTACAATTATTACTTCAAAAATATATTTGAGGCAAATATTAGAATTATTTTTAAAGATAGAATTGTATGAATATTATTTAGAGTTTAATATTTAATTGGTCAATGGTGGAATCCTAGTCTTGGTATTTTCTCTAAAGGTTTGAACTATTTTATTTATTTGCCTGTTTAATTTAAATCTAGAAAAATTATTTTCTTCACAAGTCTGAAAAGACCCCTTTTTACCACTACAACTACAATCACTATTTGAAATCCATCACATTCACATCTTTTTAACACTAGATCATTGCCTTGGTGGAATTTTATTACTTCCGTCACTTGAGGTCCTACGTACCGTGTTCAACCACCATGTCCAGCAAGAATTCGACTCCTTATGAAACTAAGAATTCAACTCCTTGTGAAACTCAGAACTCGACTCCCTTAGAAACTCCAATTTCTGCATCTTACCAAACTCTTAGTCCCCCACTTTTTTTTTGTACGCCACTATTCCTAGCAATTTATATTGATGTATCTTCTCTACGACAGACATACATCTCGTCAATAGCTCGTCGTCTTTTCTCACGTAAGTATCTGTTCCCCTCTCACTTTTTTTTTTTTATTTTTTTTTATCAGTTTACTAGTACCCAGTTTTTCGTCTTTATGAACAGCTTGCTAAATTCTGATCATAAGTGTTGCATTAATCAAGCGGAGCGTTCGGGTCAGAACCCATACATTCTTTCCAAAGATAAAGAAGTTATTGGATGAGGTTAGAGAAGGATCTTCAAGAAGGCTGGCAGCATACCAACAATCTATGAAGCAGCAGTATAACAAAAAAGTGCGCGAACGAAAAACAAGGCCAAAATCGTTAGATGCAAGCAGCGGAAAACAAAGAGAAAATTGGGAAGGACCTTACCTAGTTGATAGACCGGTTATCGGTGGTGCTTACCGGTTAAGGAACATTAGTGGGAAGATGGAGCCCAGGCCATGGAATTGGTTTTAGGATCATATCGTTCCTCATCACTGGAAGAATCATCGGCATGCCCTCCTTACCCATGGGCTCGAGCTGGACCAAGGAGGGACGAACACGATCACGTTGTCCTCACATGACGTTCAGAGCATCATAAACCTCAAGAATTCTTGCATTAAGGACCTCAAGCTGATGCTTAAGCTTGTCGGTTTCGTGTTGATAATCCTGCAAAGCAAGTGCGTGCACTCTTTCCCGATTGGCTAAGGAATCTGAGTGGAGTTGTCCAGTCCTTCGATGAAAGAAAGCCCGTGCAAAGTAGCAAAGTTAAACCTGGAAAGGAAAAAGAAAAATAAAGGAAGAGTAGAAGTTGCATGAGCCGATCAAGTGTATATCTTTATGAATGAGGCTCCAAAGTCCTTGATCGGGCCATGCAACTTCAATCTGCAGTACGTATACATGCTTTTATATTTACTTTCTACTCTTCACGAATTTTCATTTTTTCTTTTTAGGTTTAACTAAGCTACTTTGCAGGGGCTTTGCCTTCTTTGGAGAACTGGAAAACTCCACTCGGAGTCCTTAGACAACCGGGAAAGAGTCCACGCACTTGCTTTGCAGGATTATCAACACGAAACCGACAAGCTTAAGCATCAGATTGAGGTCGTTTAAGGCTAGAATTCTTTAGGTTTAAGATGCTCTGAACGTCATGCGAGGACAATGTGATCGTGTTCGTTCCCTCCAGGTCATGCTCGAGCCCATGGGTAAGGAGGGCATGCCGATGATTCTTCCAGTGATGAGGAACCATATGTTCCTAAAACGAATTCCATGGCTTGGGATCCATCTTCCCACTAATGTTCTTTAACCAGTAAGCACCACTGCTAACCGGTCTATCAACTAGGTAAGGTCCTTCCCAATTTTCTCCTTGTTTTCCGCTGCTTGCATCTAACGATTTTGGCCTTGTTCTTCTTAATACTTGCTCTCCATGCAGGAATGACCTTTCGAGCACTTCCTTTTGTTATAATGTTGTTTCAAATCATATATTGTTGGTATCCTGGCAGCCTTCTTGAAGATCCATCCCTAACCTCATCCAAGAATATATTCCTTATCTTTGGAAAGAATGTCCGAGCCCTGACCCCGAACGCTCCGCTAGAGTCGTTGTAGTTGGCACCAGTATATTCCGACGGGAAGTACAACTTCTTTCCGGTATGCCAGCGTAAACGGTGAAATCATGTTGATCGCCTCGGTGTTATTAAAGTTGAAGATTACAAGCTATTTTCAATCAACGCTAGACCTGCACATATAACTTCGCAAGTTTGAGGTGTCGTTCTTAAGTACTAGCTCCTATGATTAATTATGTCAATAATCTAGGGAAGGGGTCATTAGTTCGAAGAAAACCTATACAGATGAGATTAGGATGATGGAAAATTGGATTATGTAACCAATTAAGATCGTTAATATCTTCTCCTCATCAATTTTTCTCGTTTATATACATGCTAGGAGGATATAAGCTGATCCAGTAACTATTTGTGCCGGACCCAAATGAATGAATGATGATGAAGCTGGTCTTTTTGGTTTGAGAAGAATGTTTCATTCATCTTTTGTGTCTTTTGCAAATCTAGCTAGTAATATTGCGCTAGGTTTGATTAAGAAAGAAGTTTGATTGCCCACCGCATTATAACCAACAACGTTTACTAATCCATGTCAAGATGTGTGACTCGTCGAAAAGATGGACGGAATAAACGTGAATTCCAACTCATTGCATCTGACCCCATAGTATAAACATAATCGGTCGTACTTTGCCTTTTATCTACATCATCTGCGAAGTCTGCATCCATATAATCCCTCAAAATAGAACCACCTTTTCCATAGCACAATGGTACGTTTGTGTTACCTCTCAAATACCTTAGAATCCACTTCACAGCTTCCCAATGTTGTTTTCCTGGGTTGGTTGCATATCTACTCACTACTCCCACTGCATGTGCAATATCCGGTCTCGTGCACACCATAGCATACATTAGACTCCCAACAACCGAAGAATATGGTACGTTAGACATGTACTCCTTTTCTTCGTCTGTCTTCGCACACTACATACTTGAAAGACGAATTTGACTTCCAAGTGGAGAACTAACTGGTTTAGCATTCTCCATATTGAACCTTTTCAACACTCGTTCAATATATTCAGCATGACTAAGCATAAGTACACCCTTAGCTCTGTCTCTTATGATCCTCATACCAAGAATTTGCTTTGCTTCACCAAGATCTTTCATAGCAAAATCACTTGCTAATTGTTTCTTCAAATTCTAAACTTCTTGTAGAGATGTTCCGGCAACCAACATATCATCCACATACAGTAGTAATATGATGTAGTCAGAATCATTCCTTTTGAAGTAACAACAATGATCTGCATTACACCGTGAGTAACCACTTCTATGCATGAAGTTATCAAACTTCTTGTACCACTGTCTCGGGGCTTGTTTTAAACCATACAAACTCTTCTTTTGCTTGCACACCATCTCTTCCTTGTATTTTACAATGAATCCTTCTGTCTGCTTCATGTAAATTTCTTCATCTAGGTCACCATGAAGAAAAGTTGTCTTTACATCCAATTGTTCAAGGTAGAGACCTTCAGAAGCCACTAGACTTAACACTACTCGAATAGTAGTCATCTTCACAACTGGAGAAAATATCTCGTTGTAATCAACACCATGTTTTTGCTGGAAACCTTTCACAACCAACCTCGCCTTGTAGCGAATATCTCCATTTGCTTCAGATTTCATCCGATAAACCCACTTGTTATGCAACGCCTTCTTACCTCTTGGTAATTTTACTAACACCCAAGTGTCATTCTCATAAAGTGAATTTATCTCATCCTCCACAGCAAGTTGCCACTTGATTGAATCATCAACCGCTAGTGCTTCCTTAATATCTTCAGGTTTTCCTCCATCCGTAAGTAATAGATAATTCAAAGCATACCTTGGGTTTGGTTTAGGAGTTCTTGACGATCTTTGTAATTCTTGTGAAACTGTAGGAATAACTCCCACTGCAGTAGAAGTCTCTTCAACTTGTACTTCTCTGCCATCAGCAACATCATACTCTTCTTGTTCCACACTTCTTCCAAAAATATCATCAATATCGATATACAACTCCTTATCGACGTTTCTTGACCTGAAATCTTCAACTTGTGTTGTATTCCTGTCCTTGTACATCTCATTCTCATTAAAAGTGACATCTCTACTTCTAATAAATTTGTGACCCTCATAGTCCCAAAGTTTATACCCAAAAGCGTCAATTCCATAACCAAGGAATATACATTTCTTTGCTTGAGAATCTATCTTAGACCTCTCACCGGGACTAAGATGAACATAACCAACACAACCAAAAACTTTCAAATAGGAAAGATTTACCTTTTTTCCAGTCCAAACCTCCTCTGGTATCTTCACATCTAATGGACGATTAGGTGTCCTGTTAATTACATATGCAGTCGTCTCTGTTGCATGTGCCCAGAAGGTCTCGGGAAAACCAGACTTCAACCTCATGCACCTTGCACGTCCAATTCATACGTTCTGCTACTCCATTCTCCCGTGGTGTCCTTGGAACTGTCCTCTCCAAACAAATTCCATTTGTAGCACATAACTGTAATAATTCTGTCTTGTCATACTCACCACCGTTGTCTGACCTTAGACACTTCAACTTCATACCAGTTTCTGTTTCAACCAAAGCTTTCCATTTCTTAAATACTTCATACACCTCGAACTACTTCATGAAGTAAATACACACCTTCCTTGAGTGATCATCAATAAAGGTGACATAATACTAGAACCCGCTGTGAGATGCAACATCAATTGGTCCACATACATCCGTGTGAACCAAATCAAGTTTTGCACTTCTCAAGTCTCTTCTTTCTTTGCTGAAACTAACCCGTTTTTGTTTTCAAAGAACACAGTCTTCACAAAAACTCATATCAACAGACTTCACCTTAGGTAGATATCCTCCCGAATATAAAATCTTTATGTTCTTCTCACTCATGTGCCCTAATCTTCTATGCCATAAGTTAGTGTCTTCACCACTACTAACTACTGTTAAAGTAGTTCCATCTGAAGTCCGGTATAGAGTATTGACTCTAACTCCTCGAGCTAACACCATAACCCCTTTCTTTACTTTCCAATTATGTTTTGTTAACACAACTTCACAGTCATCATTGCAAACTTGGCCTACAGACACCAAGTTCTTCTTCAAATTTGGAACGTGTCGTACATCCTTCAATTTCCATGTTGAACCATTGACTTTCAAGATCACATCACCCAAACCGATGATGTCGCATGCTTCACCGTCACCCAAGAATACTTGGCCATAGTATCCTTCTTTATAAGAGATCATAATACTATTATCACCTGTCGCATGGAAAGAAGCTCTCGGGTCTATAATCCAAGACTCAGCTTGCTTGTCCTCAAAGAGTTGTAGAAAACCTTCCGTAATCATCTTCTTGTTATGAAAAAGGACCTTCACCGATTCCGCAGCTGCAACTACGTTGACCTCTTCTTGATTACCTTTGTTTCCACCATTATTAACACCTTTGTTTTCCGGACAATCACGATTGAAGTGTCCTACTTTCTTACACGCCCAACACTCTGCAACACCTCTAGTCAGGGATTGAGATCTTCCCCTTGACTTTCCTCTAGACTTCCATCTATGTTTGTTGTTGTTGTTCCGATTTGAAATCCTGCCTCTATCTTCTTCATGCATACTTAAAGCCGAGCTTGAAGAACTAGAAACATAACCTTGTTTTATTTTTCTCTCCTCTTCAGCAATTAACCTTTGCTGCACATTATCAAGCTTCAACTTCTCGCTCCCTGCAGAATTGCTAATGGTTGTCATTGCAGTCTCCCAACTCTTTGGTAATGACGACAACAACCGTAAAGCTAGAATTTCATCATCAAAAGTGATACTAACTTTCGAGAGCTTAGAAATAATCGATTTAAACTTCCAAAGATGTGCTGAAATCGCTTCTCCTTCATGCATCTTCAGATTAAATAATTGTTCACACAACATAATCTTCCCCGAGATTGATGACTGTTGATACAACTTCTCAAGTTTATCCATAAGATTCTTCGTACTAGTTTCCTCTTGTACGTTATTGTAGACTTCTTCCGTTAGAATCTACGGGTCACGACTACACACTTGCGATCAAGAGTATTCCATTCATCGTCTTTGCGTGCTCCCTTTTTCGCAGCTACACCCAAAGGATCATCAATGTCTTTCTCATATAGGTAGTCTTCCATCTGAGACTTCCAAAACGCAAAGTTCTTCCAATTAAAAACTTTAACCCTAGCTACCGTACTTTCGTTATTATCACCAATAACTCCCACTCCAATCGTACTATGATAAACCCTAAAGCTCTAACCCGAGCTCTGATACCAGCTGTCAAGATTTTCTTAGGGAATCACTGACAACCGAGGAATAATGGATCTTGAGATATTATGATGAATAATAAATAAACCAAGCACAAGCAACTATGAAAAGACGAGAAAGATAAATCAACTCACAAGACACAAGATTTATAGTGGTTCGACCAATACATACAACTTGTATATATTGTCTACGTCCACTTTGAGCCGCACCAACTCAAATCCACTATGAAGAAAACGATTACAACGTCGTGTGAATCCCAGCAAACCCTTGGTTACACCGCAACAATTACCCGAGACGATAATCTTGTCTCTTGTTCCTCACCAATATGCTATCACAACGAAACCCTAGCTTTAGACCTAAAAGCTATACAAGATATCTCTCACCGATCTCTTAATAGTTTTCTACACAATGTACCAATTCTACAAGGTCTAACTACCTATTTATACAGGTTACAAACTTGGCCACCAAGAAGTCTAATCGGTTTAGGAAATCCTTTTTCCTAAAATAATCACAGCTAACTTTAGGAAATAATTAATTAGTCTTCAATTAACTAACAGATTCTTGGGTGCTCGTGATGGACGATTCAGGTTATCCAAAAATAGCCGAACAAATACGAGTTAAGCTGGAAGATGAAGACAAAGTGCTATCAGTCGCTGGAATGGGTTCCTATTAATGCAATGGACGTAATCACAGAGGTCATGAATTGTATATTGAGAAGTTTTAACGTCATGGCCCAAGCTAGAGTTCGTATTACATTGTGCACAATAGCATGCAAAAGGTTATGATATAGAGAGATGGACCACTATCCCGTGAGGAACTAGGACTCACCATTTGAACATCTCCTCATGTATTCACTTCTTCATTTCTCTATATAGTTTCTCTTTCTCTGTAAACTTGTGTTAATTGGTAATAGTCTATAGAGTGTAAGAATAAGATGCCTGTAAAAATTACGGAAAATAGGTTATTTGTCCAAATATTTTTAAAAATGGTTCAAATGGACGAGTAAAAATTAGTATGGGTGAAATGTACACCAAAAAAATAGCAAGAATGAAATTGGACTCATCCTGCCTTAAACTCAAAAAAGAGCGAGGATGAAACTGGATGCATCTTGATGTAAATTAAAAATAAGAAAAAGTATTTCAAAATAGGTTGGATGAAAATGTGTGCGTCCTGACTATTTTTACATTCTTGTCCATTTAAACAGTATCAAATTTTACATGTGTTTTTCACCTAGGTATTGTTGATTTTGGTCTTTTTAACCAACTTTTTTTTGTAAAAATTAAGGTGTTAGGTAAACATTGGTTTGGTGTTAGGTGCGTGTCAAGGTGTTAGGTTTGGAAAATATCTGAATCACACAAGTGGTCTTGCTTTCCTGTTTCTATATAAGCGTGTCTGTACTCATTTGAAGCTTATGAAACTGGGATCTGAATATGAAGGAAGAAGAGGAGGAGGAGAAGAAGAAAAGGTCGTTGTTTGCCTTTCTTCGGTAATTTCCGTTGATTTTTTTTTTTATTGATTTGTTTGGTTGGTTAAATGTTTCTTTTCTCTTAAAATTTTTGTTTCAGGACTAGGCGCAACAAAACAAAAATGGGTGTTGGCTTGAAAAGAGATATTGTATGGGAATGTGGTGGAGATTCAAAAAACCCCTTTCAATTGAATCAGAAGCATTTTGATATCTCCTCTCAGTTAGTAAGTTAAACTCATCCATTTCTGGTCTCCATAATTTGGATTTGCGCCCTACTAATTCATAAATCTCATCTCAATCGGAATGCGCAGTAACCACTGGATGTTCCATTATTCAGAACAAATGCTGTGGTAAGTCTGCCTCAGTTATTTTTTTCTCTCTAACCTTCACTTTTTATTGAGCACTGTACTGGTCCCTTCTAGTTCATTTGGGACCAATATCGGAACAGCATCATCTTTAAATCACTGGTTATAGCCATTTGCTTGTTGGATTCTCGTATTATCTTTTGATGAGAGCTTTCTTTGTCGAAATAGCTAGTGCAGGATTTTGCATGGTGTTTGTTTCATTTTGAATGTGATCGAAGTGCTTGGACTTGTAATGACGAGCAGAGCGTTTCTTCCGGTTTCTAAAATGCGTGAGACTTGTGTCTTACTGTAACAATATATGAATTTTATTTATAAATTCACATATAATTTACGAATTTCCGAAACGGTTATTAGCTGGGTCTTCCAAAAGAGTAGGAAATTTGAGGTACAGAATGTAATATACATAAATGAAGATCCTGTCCTAATTTCCAACCACTGTTTCCAGTAATATTCTTGGGTTTTGCCCTTTTAATGGAATGAGTCGGTTGAATCATTTGTGTAATTACTTGGAAGAAATCGAAGATACTGAGTCACTTATTAGGCCCTTCACTTGAATTTTTCTTCTTGATAACATTTCAATGAAATCTCGACCAAAGTTAGAATTTTGCTGTAAAATTTAGCCAACAACCATTATCAAACAATGGTTCAGAATATCGTGGTTTATAATGACAAAAATGCTTTACGTCTGCCATTTAGGGAAAGCTTTCAGAAGAGTTTTAAGTTCCCTAAAAATGCAGTTCATATTGATAAGTAAATCATAGTAGTAAGTATTAAAAAGAAGAAAAAAAATCCAACACCAAGGTCATTGAGATTGTAAAGCGTTGATTTGTGCTATATTGGCCATTTTGCCCAAGGCTTGTCAGTTTTGCCTTGGATGATGATATTTCCAACAGTACAATTAACATTAGAATTGGATTATGTAAAGTATGTGCAACTCAATTTTTCTCGTTTTTACGTACTGATATTGGCAGGATTCCCATCTTATTGTTGTTATTTTGGTGACTTACTGTAGCACCGACGGCAAGATCCAGTAAATGTTTTGTCCCTGATCCAAATATATATATGAAGCTGGCAGTGGAAGAATGTTGCACTTATTTTCGATTAAGAAAAATTTAGGTTGCCCACGGTGTATAATGGGCTGTTCTTCATTTGACAGAAAGAATTCTGGTTGAACTTATTAAGAGAATTTTCAAATGAAAGAAGTATTTATTAACCATTAAAGTCCATGGGCAGGCTATCCCAAATAGTTCTCATTACTCACCAGGGGCATGTTTCATTGCGAAACAAAGTATGGATTACCATTTGAAGTTGATTCTGAAGGCAATCCCAATCGATTCTTAATACCATTCCAGCACTACTTCACCGGTGCTTTTAGAGTAATTGGGTCACGTCAAGATGATCGACAACAACTTGAAGCGTTGAGGGTAAATTACCAGAATCAGAATGATGATTTATGTGACGATTTGAGTGCATCTTACAGAACGATGGTTGCTGAATAAGATTTCTCCATGTTTTGGATACCGACTTGCACTCTAGAACTGATTCAGCGGATAAACGTGTAAGAATCTCAGATATGATCTCTGCCGGGAGAATGTTGATATAATCCATCAAAAACCTCTTAATTTGTTGCTGAAGAAAGCAGATTGCATACGCATAGAGTCGACCTTTACAAGGATGAGGGTTAGGGGAAAACAATTTTCCAAAGATTTATTATAGATACTAGATTTTGTGCCCGTGCTATGCATCGGGTGGACCTGAAAACCATCCACTACCATTCGGTGTGTTGTGGCTTCGCCTCGCCACATTATGTATTTTTTATTTGGTGTCGCGGGGCTTTGTCCCGCCTTGGCCCGTCGCGATGCACATATCTGGTGTGGCTCGGCTTCGCCTTGCCCGCCCCAATGCCTTCTTAGAATTTTTGATTTGGTGAGGTTAAATTCCAAAATGTGTAAAGTAAACCCGTCAAAGCAACACCTTGATCTTGTCATTCCTACCAGAAACAACCCTTTTTGTTCCTAATTCATCTATTTGTGTTCTTGTATCCTTGTCTCGCCAGACTCTCTGCAAACCATCACTTAAAGTGCCCATAAACTGGGCAGAGATGTCACCGGAAAACATCTCAGTTGGCCGGAAAGAAAAAAGTCGTCGATCATTGGTCAACAACAGGTTAAGGTCCGGTTGAAATCAACGGTCATGTGGTAAAAGTCAATGAGTCAAGTCTGGTATATCATTGAGTCAAATCTGAGTCAGACCGAGCCGACTCCGACAGATAAGCCGAGTCAGAACAGTCAGTCAATTAACTGGGATAATTGTCAACAGTGAGTTTATTAGGCCAATGTTCGTGTTGCGCCAACATGGAGCAACACCAGACATGCCAGACACCGATGCTCAAGCCATGGCTTCAATTATATCAGAATGATGCATCATAGCATCATTTTGTTCACTACCAGTTCAACATTAATCTATCTATCACTTGAACCCTACAAAACTATAGCTATAAATTTCATCATTTCAATAATTCATTTGCTTCAAATAAACTTCATAATTCTTTCATACTTACAAACTCAGCTTACCTTGATCTTCAGTTGCAAACTTTCACTAAAAACCATTGCCATTGCAACATTACAACCAAGTTCAACTCAATTAGTTCAACACTGTCAACTGCAACTCAACCTAAGATGAACCCATCCCCTGTAATACTTCTGGCCATTGGTTACAACCGCCACTCATCGTAACACCACAGCTACCTGTAATACCAATTCAAAATCCACCTATTCTATGAACTGCAACTCCAACAACATTACCATTACATTATTTAACACCAGTTCAAACATTCTCTTCTAAAAAAAATTGTATAAAAGGGAAACCCCTGAAACTGGAACAGATAACATACCGTTAGGGCTTATCGGATGTTCCATGAAATAAATTGGGAAAAAACCTGGTAAACAAATTTTGAATTTGTATAGAGTAAAGGAGGATGGGTAGTGCAAATGCAATGCAAAAGAAGGTAGCTATTAACATATGCCTGCTAGCTAAATACAAAATAAAATTCAAATAACCAAAGAGCAAGGGAGGTACCACGATCTTCGGGAAAGAACCCCCGTTCCCCAGCTGTAAGTATGCCTAACTGTGAGGTGTTCCCAGTTCCCAGCTGAAAAAGCCTATTAGAAATCGGTGTAATGTGCCCAAGATTACCGGCTTGAGGTACCCCTTTTCCAGCGAAACATGAAGCAGGTTGCAGCCAAGAAATTGACTTTTCACTTGTTTTAGATGACCAGTATATGCCAGCTAATTGACTTCATAGAATGAAATACACATAATGTAGAATCAAATCTATTTTTCAATGAATTTTGGAGTACCTAATCTGCACCACCAGAAAGAATGGAACTTTGGTTGGCTTGTAGGATTTTCATAACTACATCACAATCTTGAAGCAGATGATCAAGAATGGTATTATCCTTTCTCTCTAAAAATGATAAAACGATACTTTCAACCTGGTGATGCAACACAATATGAAATTGGTACCTGCATGATGTATTTTATGAATCCCCATTATCATTTGGCTTCTGCTCATTAAAGCATGCTCCAGAAAAAAACAAAATGAACCAACAACTTATACAAAAAAAGAGATCAAAGATTCTTCATGCAACACCCTAGCAAACCAACTTCTTCTACGCAATTTCATTACCACTCAACTATACCACAATGAACTCCACATTCGGAAAACAATTGCAAATTACTTAAAATTAGCCATGCTAAACAAAAGTTGGAGAGATGCATATGCTTTTAGTAAACCCACTCTTTATATCAGGGTAAATAAAACATTTAGTACATGCTACCTTGTGGCGATGCATCCCAAGAGGAGGCTTTAGTTCGCCTTAAAAGGTAGGTGAGCCCTTACTATCGACCATGCATTAAAAAAGTTAAGCAAGTCTCCTGCAACAACACATAAACAAAAGAAATGAGATAAAATTCTGAAATGAAATAACATCAAGAAAAAATTTCTTGTTTTCCGTAAAATAAACTGACAAATAGCCATTCATTGATCATAAAATGAAGCATGTATGGATGATCAAAGAAAAACGGAGAACTCTTTAACCATGAAAGATCAAAGTTTCGATAGAACTCGAAAAGTTTGGTTTATGACAAAGTTTAGAGAGTAAAGTTTATTTCCAAACACTCTTAAACAATCACATAAGTTCGACGCAACTGAATGCAGAAGTCAAGAAATTGAAGCGAACCCATTCATTCGTATTAAGGCTTGTGCTACAACTTTACATAAAAAATCCTACAATTTCAATCATTAGTTTTGATATCTATCAACTGTCAGTAGAGCAAGATTAGTTGACCTTTATCCGTTGTGGTATCAATCAACAACTGGAGCTTGCTCAATGATTCTAAGGCTTTGACGAAGATTCTCTACTGCAAACATTTCTGAAAGAATGACAAATAAATATAAGGAGATGAGCCACCTTGCAGTATGCAGTACCGGTAAGTACTTTGAGATGAGCATTGAGTTTATTTGTGTCCGTCTTGTGGAAAATATCTTTCCTGTCATTTTTCCCTGTACACAAAATGTGGAGTGCAACTGTGTCCATCACTGAATACAATAAATCAATGTGCTTGCAATGTTTGTCATTTCCTTCTTAACATTAGTTAAATAGAGCAGCAGTATAAGTCCCTACCTAACAACCTATTTCAAACCATTTCAATAGAAATAGGAAATCATACACCAAATACTAAATCTCAAAGACTCATCATTTGTATAGCACAAACATTACCACTAAACTCAGGTTTTATTAGGTTGGTAATTTAAATTTTTTTCACCTAGATAATTTGTCGAACAACTGAAAGGTCAATTTTGTGCAAACCTGTTCTACCAAACTGGAAAACGTTGTAGGTGTTGATGAAATCCAAATTTCTGTAAGTAGTACATGATGAACTCAAATTATTGAAACCCCACCACGTGAATGTATCTTTTTTCCTAGGCTCAAGTAATAATCAATACACCCTAACCAAAAGAAAAATTCTATCAGGTCCCTATCTATCAGTGACACATTTCTTCAAACACTTTAAAAGCGTCGTTAAAGTTGCCAGATTAAGTATTTTCGTAACAATAAGATACTAACAGTGATAGCTTCAACGAACTGTTTTGAAGAGAAAAATCGACGTGAAGTCCGGGGGTGTAAAGATTAAAGTGTTCGATGCAAAGTTAGGATGGGAAATTGATAAGTTTTGTCTGGGAAAATTGAGACCGAGCCCCGGATCAGAAAAATCGATATGTAAAATTATGTCTGGGAAAATTAAATGTCGGATAAAAATGTTAGATACGGCATTAGAAAGTTCTGAATCTTCGATTAAGTACATTTTGACTAACTGCACACTAATTAAACTCCAACCAACAAAACCCATTTCCATCTCGTCACCAGCAAACACCCATCCTTCACCTGAGTCAAACACTAGCACCACCACCTATCCCTGAAGTTATTACGGATTCAATCTCATCCACATCACGGCATCATTGTTTCTCATCAATTTCAGTACCACCAAACCCTAATCTCTTCTTTCAGTTCTCAACACCCTTATCTCGACCATTTCTAGCAAATTGTTCAACTCTACAACTTCAGCCTCACTGTGATTATCAGTTAGGTTTAGTTTTTCACGGGTGTAGTGTACAGCTAACTGGCGTTAGTAAAGTCCAGTTAAGTTTTCGGTGTAAACCAAGTGTAACAAATACATTAGCTGTAAATCCTCACAGGGCGTAAACGGAGTGTACTTTAAGTTTTTATGCTCCGACCAATACAGTTCCGCCACTTTCCACTCCAGAATTGCTCTTTGTGAAAGCTTTTATCTAATTTAATTTGAGGATGATGTCATACTGAGCGTGTGACATGGGACTCATATGATTTAGTATTTTAAACGTCTCATCCGCATCCGGTCGATTAAACTAGCGAATTTTAAAAATACAGCTGCATGACTGTGTCCAGTCCGCCGAGAGGTGCGAGTCTGATCTTAAAACATTGCCCGCTGTATTTTAGAACCAAAAAGACTACCACATAGTTTACCCACACTCTTAATCCAAGTAATAATACCACCTTTTTTTTTCCCTCTGAATGCAATGAATCCTCTGAGCTATCATAATACAGAATACCCTTAGAAGCGATGAGGTTAAAACGATTTTACATGTGTTTTTGGTATACGAAGAATGTTGCATTTAGTTTCTTTCGCAAATTTAGTAATATTACACTTTTTTCCATTAAACCACAGTATTCTGGATTTTTCTTCTTTTGACAAAATTCATCCTCTTTCGAGAATTCTACTTCAACTTACTAAGAAAAATCATAACAAACAAAGTTTAGTAGCTCATGTCAGAATTTATGATTCATCAAGCCATTGAAATCGATGGGCAGGCTAAAACAGTTGTGCGTTGCTCATTAGTTTACCAGTACGTCGAGAGAATCAGAGTACTTGCGCAGCCTTGCGTATTTTAGAGCACAATTTCGCATCCAGGACCTCAATCTGACACCACTTATCCAACCAACAAAGATAACCCATCAGCACAACTTACATTCAGTTAGAAGTTTGATTGTGTACTGCACAGTTTACTTTACCCATATTTGTTCGTACAATCTGTGCTATTGGTACGATGAAGTGCGTCCAATGATGGAATCGTACAGAAAATTTGAAACAAAAACTCTAATTTGTTTGACTCCACAATCGTACGATGAAGTGCGTCCAACGAAAATCGTTCTCTTTTTTCTGCATCTCTAGCTGGTTAAGTTAGTTTTATTTATATAAACATTCATAAGCTACAACTTCATTTAGAGTAAATCTGATAACATAAAACAACATTTGTAAAGACCACAAAATTATGATTACTAACTAACTTTTCACATAAAAAACTGAAACGATCTGTAATGATAACAAGTACACGATTCCAGTTCAGAGGTCTAAATTCTCTGATGTTAAAAAATCAGGGGTGTTCTTTGTCATGACTTTGGCCATTGAGTCCTAATGAATCACCCGATAATCAAACCTCTAAACATTCAGTGGTCTTAGATTTAATACATCGGTATCCTTACTTTACACTACCGATACCAGCTGTTATATAAGGCACTCAAAACCGCAATTGAGTGCATCAAACGATAGAGTTCAGATACATTTTTGAAGCATTTCTAATTACAAAGACAAATAAAAAGATATGGAAAAAAAATATAAAATTCAAAGGACAAAGGGCAACTGTGGGAAGTAAACTGAATATAGTTGCTTCCCCTTTTAAGTAGTGACAAGAAAACAGAGTCAAAAGTTGTTGATAGCCTTACCATGTATTAAGTCAAGTAATTTCTTTGTTCTGGTCTAGTAATAATATTTCAGATTGAAGATCAATAAATTGTAAAAGCAAACTAGTAGCTCAATTGAGTATTGACCAAAATTATCTCTCTCACACTTTTCCTCTGAAAACTAGCAAATTAATTAGTTCTTCTTCACTTGTTTGATTTTCACTCTCTTAAAGAGTTACATTGACAGAAACATACAAGTACCGATAATGCGTTAACCATTAACCATCATCATAATTGAACATCGCATTAAACGAACTGCAACAGTATGTTATCAATAAACCACCTACAATCCAGTAGAAAAAAATAATTAGAACAAATATAGTGTACAACAGCAGCTAACTAATTACCTCTGAAATGGCCCGCATAGGTCATATTCCTAGTCACGCATACTTTTAATGGCCACTACAAGATGAAACTTAGCTTATATAAAGACAACTCTCTTTATTGATGTTTAGAAAATCTCTCAAAACTAAACACAAGCTCTAATCTTGCTCATATGATCAACCACAACTTTGATGATCATATATATATAGAATTATGAATTCCTTTTCCTAGTCCTATTACCTTATTACATGTCTTTCCTTTTCTTAGAACTAGATGACTTCTAATTCCCTTAGGATTACATCAATTTCCTAATCTTGTCCTAACCAGCTTGTTAGTGACTTCTATGTTGAAGTTTAACCAACATTCTCCCCGTTAAGCTTCAACCTTACCCGTGACATATCTTGTACTCCAATCAATTGTCTCATTTCTTCAAACTTGATCCGAGCTAATGCCTTTTTCAATATATCTGCTTTCTGCTCAGTTTCTGGTATGTGTTCAACGCTGATGATCTCCTTCTCGATACTTTCTCGTATGAAATGATACTTTTTGTGAATGTGCAATTGCAGACTTATTATCAATCTTGATGATAACTTTTTCAGGTTCTCTTCCTTTGATTTCACCCAACAGTTCTTGAAGCCATATTGATTGTTTAGCTGCTTCTGTTGCGGCCATGAACTCAGCTTCGCATGATGACAGAGCTACTGTGTCTTGCTTCTGTGAGCACCATGTGATAGGTTCTTCACCTAGATAAAATATATGACCAGTTGTACCTTTTCCATCATCTTGGTCAATATTATGATTGTTGTCACTATACCCAACAATTCATTTTGATCCTCCTCGACCATACTTCAATCCACAGCTGATTGTTCCTCTTAGATATCTCAATATCCGCTTTATTACATCACCATGAGACTTGCGTGGACTCTGCATATAACGGCTTGCTACTCCCAAATCTGGTCTTGTGTGTAATAAGTATCTTAGGCATCGAACATTTCTTCTATAGATCGTTGGATCAATCTCAGCTTCTTCTTGTGCCTTTGAAACTTTAAGTTCAAACTCAATTGGTATCTTAGTTGGATTACAAGTTTCAAGTCCTGCTTCTTTCAGAATTCTCCTTGCATAAGCTTCTTGTTTAATCTGAATCCCATCTACTCCTTGATGGACTTCTATGCCAAGGTAATAAGTGAGTTTTCCGAGGTCTGACATCTCAAACTTTGATGACATTTCTCTCTTGAACTCATTGATCACCTTAAGGGAGTTGCCAGTCAAAAATAGATCATCTACATAGACTACAATCATAAGAAGCGTTCCCTTTTCTTCTATTATGTATACTGATGTTTCTTTAGAGCACTTAACAAATCTGATTTCTCTTAATATTTGATCTAACTTTGTATTCCAGACTCGAGGATCTTGTCTTAGACCATATAGAGCTTTTGATAACTTATAAACCTTATGCTCTTGTCCTTTTACTTCAAAACCTTCTGGTTGTTCAACATACACATCTTCTCGCAATTCACCATGTAAGAATGTTGTCTTAACGTCTAAATGGTGAATTTCCCATGAGTTTGATGATGCTTCTGCTATTAAGAGACGAATTGTCTCTAGTCTAGCAACTGGTGCGAAAACTTCATCAAAGTCTATGCCTGATTCTTGAACGTATCCCTTAGTTACAAGTCTTGCCTTATATTTGTTAATAGTTCCATCAGCATTTCTTTTAACCTTGAAGATCCACTTGAGGCCAATCACTTTTACCCCACCTGGCTTATCAACTAGAAACCAAGTCTTGTTTCTGTTGATTGAAATAATTTCTTCTCTACATGCTTGTGTCCATTTAGTCGAGACCTTTGCTTCCTGAAAATTCCTTGGTTCATCATTAACAGAAAGTAGCATAATCTCACATTCTTCTGCAGCTTGAAGAACATAATCCTCCAGATACTGTGGCTTTTGTATCTGTCTTGTTGATTTTCGCAGTGGAATGGGTTTAGTTATTTCATCGATCTCCTCCTCTTCTTCTTCTTCTTCTTCTTCTTCTTCTTATTCGTTATTCTCAGTGTTTTCATTATTCTCTTCTTCTTCTTGATTAACATCATTGTTTCCATTGGTATTGATGATTATAGGTCCTTCGCCTTCATCAATTATTTGACCCCATCTCATGTGAAACATTCCTGGATCCCTACTTGGTCCATCATTAGTTTCTTTCCAGTTCCAGTTTGCTTTTTCATCGAATACCACATCTCGACTCACTATTACTCTTTTCATTGTTGGATTGAATAATCTGTAATCTTTGGATCCAGGCTCAATTCCTAGATGCACAAGAGTCTGAGATCGATCATCCAGTTTCTTAAGAGTTGCAGAATCAACTTTTGCGTATGCTTTGCAACCAAACACTCTTAAATGATCTATTTTTGGTTTTTTCTTTCGCAAACTTTCATATGGAGTCATGTCTTTCAGAGCTTTCATAGGTATCCTGTTTATTAGGTATGTGGAGTGTCGTACAGCTTCTCCCCATAGATAATTAGGTACCTGCATATCCTTTAAATAACTTATTGTCATCTCCATTAGAGTCCTGTTTCTCCTCCCAACCACTCCGTTTTGTTGTGGTGTATATGGTGCTGTGAGTTGCCTTTTGATTCCATTTGACTCACAGAACTTGTTGGACTCTAAGGAAGTGAACTCTCCTCCTCTATCAGTTCTTAAGGTTCTGAAACTTATGTGTCCTAACCTTGCGTGCCACTTCCATGTCTGATCTTCCAGTCTCATATTCAGACACAATGGCCTTCCAATCATGAGACTTATCTTGTAGAGTCTATCCTGTGAGCGTGAGACTCTAACCAAAAGTCTTCCACTTGGGTCATGAACTGTTAGATAATCTTGTCGCATTCTACATCACATCCAACTTCTGTAGCTTGTCCTAAACTTAGAATGTTGCTTTGTAAGTTTGGGATGAAGTAGATGTTTGTGACAAGCTTCTGTTCTCCAGTCTTGCTCTGAAATAGACTTGATCCTTTCCCTTCAATTTCTACAGAAGATCCATCCCCAAACTTCACTTGTCCTTTGATTTTCTCATTAAGTTCAGAAAAGTAGTGTCTCTTACCAGTCATGTGATTGCTGGCTCCATTATCTAAATACCAGATTCCTTCTTCTCCATCCTTTGATTCGTATTTCTTTGGTATTAGTTTCCCTTCGTTTAAGAATACAACTTCCTGCATGAAAAGAATTGTATCTGCTTCCCTTGTTTCATTCTTGTTTGCTTCTTCCATCTTTTGTATTCTTTCAGGGCATACAGAGGAGAAGTGTCCTGGTTTATCACATCTGTAACAAATAATGTTTGACCTATCCTTCTTTTCTTTCCCTTGGTTTTGATCATTCTGACCTGTTGTTCTATCTTGTGAGTTAAACCTTCCTCCCCTTCCTCGGCCTCTGTTTCCTATACCACCTCTTCCACGACCTCTTCCTCTTGTCGAAGAGTTTTGTTGGTAAGAATTTGTGTACAAGAGTTTTCCTTGAGTTTCTCCATTATTTTCTTCATCAAGGATTCTCTCTTCGTATGCTTTCAATCTTCTAATTATATCTTCATAGCTAGTCTTCTTTAAATCTAAGACTTGTTCGAGAGAAGCTATGATATGAATATACTTGGATCTTGGTAAACTATTGAGAAACTTCTTTACCAGTTTATCTTCATCAATGGATTGTCCAAGTGACGCAGCTTTTGAGGCTATCTCTGATAGCTTTCCTGCAAAGCTATCAATAGTATCAGTGTCTTTCATCTTCACTCTTTCAAATTCAGACATTAAGGTTTGCAGACGGGCTTCTTTAACTCGATCAGCTCCGAGATTACGTGTCTTTATTGCATCCCAAATTTTCTTTGAAGTTTCCTGTTCACCAACTTGTAGAACAAGACATTCTGGTATTGCTGAAAGAGTAATCCAATGGAAACATTGTTTTTGTCTGGGTCCAATGTACCAGGATCAATTGTTTCCCAAACTTTGTAGATTTTCATCAGTACCTTCATTCTCATGGCCCATACTGTGTAGTTTGTGGCGTTGAGGATTGGAACTTGTATTGATGGTGGCGTGAACTGTTTTGCACCCACAATGGTGGTTTCGTTTTCCATGGCTCAGAAACAAGCTCTGATACCAATCAATGGCAACTGCAAGATGAAACTTAGCTTATATAAAGACAACTCTCTTTATTGATGTTTAGAAAATCTCTCAAAACTAAACACAAGCTCTAATCTTGCTCATATGATCAACCACAACTTTGGTGATCATATATATATAGAACTATGAATTCCTTTTCCTAATCCTATTACCTTATTACATGTCTTTCCTTTTCTTAGAACTAGATGACTTCTAATTCCCTTAGGATTACATCAATTTCCTAATCTTGTCCTAATCAACTTGTTAGTGACTTCTATGTTGAAGTTTAACCAACAACTTCGTTCTCAACTATCTATTATGATGTGATGTGATTCCAACTGCCTCTTACATAGTCTAGAACGATACGTCAAACTACTTTTTGAGCAATCCGTATAGAAGGAAAAGGACATTACAAAAAAGGTGACTGATCAGTGCATGCAGTGAGCCTAATCACAGTAAATTGCTTCTTTTACCGAGCAAAAACATCCAAATGGTTAACATATAGAGAAATGGACCCCTATCCCGTGAGGTACTAGGGACTCAACTACTTTTACCTCTACATACAGTTTCTCCTTTTCTGTAAATTTGGTTGATTGGTAATAATTTATAAAGTGTGGGAAGAAGTTCGTTGTTCTGGGGTAAGGGTTAGGTGTAGACCACACGTGTTATAATTTGAGTTGGTGAACAATGAGAATCGGCTTGGAAAATATTTACATCACACGAGTGGTCTTGTTTTCCTGATTCTATATATAAGTGAGTATTTGGGAAGAGAGAAATGAAATTCAAGTTTATTATGCACAATTAAGGAGGCAGAAGTAAAGGTCTTTATGTTTTTAGTTTTTTGTTGTTTTTTTTTGAGTTTGTGTCTTAAATTGCTTTGATTTTTTTTGTTATACAGTGTTCAATGGTTGATCTTTCTCTTCATATTTTTGTATCAGGACTCAGGAGCAACAAAATACGAATGGGTCTTGGATTGACAGGAGATTCTGTATGGGATTGTGGTGGAGACTCAGAAACCCCCTTTGAATTGAATCAGAAGCATGATGGTATCTCCTCTCAATTAGTAAGTAAAACTAATCGGGTTAATGTCTGTCAATGAACGCTTTTTAAGTGATTCAAGAGTTTATTCATCTTTTTAATGAGAATTATTTAAGTTTCCTTCAGTTGGATCACAATAATATCATCTAACGCTTGTTAGTTCCATCCGATTAGTTATCTGTCACCCTATGGGACAACGAAAACCTTGCAATAGCTTTACCAATACTTCCCAAACACAAAAGGTCCATTCTTTTGCCAGTGAACTTTGAAGCCAACCCGAACACACTTTCCTTCAAAAATCCATTGCTGCCAAGTTTTCCGTTTACAGCCAGGCTCTCTCTGGCATAATGGCATTAGTGTTGGCGCAATGCGGAAATGTGATGGGTTTATGGAAATGATTTTGAAAGAGAGGTTGGTTAATTGGAAAGTGAGGCTTTGATTAATATGAAAATGAAAATGTTACAAGAGGTTTGTGTAGCAACTTTGGCTTCCACTAGTTGTTTACAAAGAGGCACTTTGGCTCTTACTCTAACTCTAGCTCTCACTCTACTACTTGGTTACTCACTTGAGTTTTTGATGATCAAAATGAAACCATGGAGTGCCTATTTATAGGCCTAGTGAAGAAAACTCTAGAAATGAAAATTCTAGAGACTATGATCTACTATGCCTTAAGAGAATTCTAGAGAAAGAATTCTCTAGATTACATGTGACTAAAAAGAAGACTCTAGAGGCCCAAAACTCTAGAATGTATTGGGCTTTACCTAGTCTAGGGAACTTCAAGATTATTCTAGAATAATGATCACAAATTAATTTTTATTTTTAACACTCCCTCTTAATTTGTGATGTTGAGCTTTTCTCTGAAATGATTGAACTTATCCACCGTGACTGCTTTCGTGAAAATGTCTGCATTTTGTTCTTGTGTTGGACAGAATTGGAGCTCGATTTCCTTGTCTTCTACAAGCTCTCTGATGAAGTGGTGTCGTAGCTCTATGTGCTTCGTCCTTCCGTGGAAGACTGGATTTTTTGTCATTGCAATTGTAGACATATTGTCACAGTAGATAGTCGTTGGCTGCATTTGCCTTTGTTGTAGGTCGGTCATTATTCTTCTTAGCCACACTGCTTCACATGTTGCACTTGTTGATGCTATGTACTCTGCTTCGGCTGACGATAATGCCACCGTGCTTTGCTTTTTAGAACTCCAAGAGATAACTTTTGTTCCCATACAGAAAACATAGCCTGATGTGCTCTTTCGGTCTTCAATAGAACCTGCCCAATCGCTATCTGTGAAGCCAATTAAATCATTATCTTTTTCTTTTGTATACTTGATGCCAAAATCCTTCGTTCCCTTGATATACCGAAGAATTCTCTTTGCGGCTGCATAGTGTAACTTGCTTGGCTCGCTCATAAACCGAGAAACAATACTGGTTGCATTGACGATGTCTGGCCTTGTATTTGTTAAGTAGATCAGTGAGCCGACTAGACTTCTGAATAAGGTTGGATCAACTTTTGTCGCTCCATCATTTTTTACCAATTTCTCATTGGTACCCATTGGAGTTGCAATTGGTTTGCAATCCATCATGTTGAACCTTTTCAGTAAGTCTTCCGCATATTTTTCTTGAGAAATGAATATTTCTTCTGGAGATTGTTTTACTTGAATCCCAAGAAAATATCGCATAAGTCCTAAGTCTGTCATCTCATATTCTTTCATCATCTCCTTCTTAAATTTTTCTGTCATCTCTTGTTTTGTACTGGCATAAATTAAATCATCAACATAGAGACAGACAATTAGGAAGTCCATACCTTGTTTTCTGATGTAGAGTGATGGCTCACTTGGACTTTTCTCAAATCCATTATCTCGGAAATACTTGTCGATTTTGCTGTTCCATGCACGCGGTGCTTGCTTAAGACCGTATAGTGCTTTGCGGAGACGATATACCATTTTTTCTTTTCCTTTTCGGATATATCCTTGAGGTTGTTCAACGTACACCTCTTCTTCTAGTTCTCCGTTTAGGAACGCCGACTTTACGTCTAATTGGTAGACTTTCATTTTGAGTTGAGCTGCCAAAGCTAACACCATCCGAATTGTTTCCATGCGAGCGACTGGGGCGAATGTCTCGTTGTAGTCAATTCCTGGTTGCTGGGAATATCCTTTTGCAACTAGCCTTGCTTTGTGCTTTTGAATTGACCCATCTTCATTATATTTTGTCTTGTAGACCCATTTCAGACCAATTATTTCTTTATCAACTGGCTGATTGACGAGCTCCCATGTCTTATTTTTCTCAATTACTCGCATTTCTTCGTCCATGGCGTTTCTCCATTTTTCTTCTTTCGCGCTCCTCATATTTTTGAGGTTCTAGTGCTATAAAAGCACAATTAGATACATTATAAATATCTCTTAGGGAACGCACCTTTCTAGGTGGGGCACTTGAGTCAGATGAGCTTGGACTTTGTTGTGTTGGACTAGGAGATCTCGGGCTTGCTGGTGGAGTGTTTTCTTCTTGGTGTGACAGATATGGCTCTTCTTCGATGAGTAGTGGAGACTCGTGGTTATCTGGTTCATCATTCCAATCCCAAGCTTTGAATTCATCAAAGATAACATCTCTTGATATTACCAGTTCCTTTGTATCTGGATTTAGAAGTCTATAGGCTTTAGACTCCTCGCTATATCCGATGAATATAAGCTTTTCTCCTTTTTCATCGAACTTTTCTCTATGTTGGGATGGAATATGTGAGTATGCTACACAACCAAAAATTCTGAAAGAAGTTACCTCAGGCTTTTTCTTATGCCATCCCTCGTATGGAGTTTTATTGTGAACCGCTTTTGTTGGCGAGCGATTAAGGATGTACACTGCTGTGTTGACTGCTTCCGCCCAGTAGGTGTTGGGTAGCTTCCTTGCTTTTAGCATACTGCGAGCCATTTCCACGATCGTACGATTTTTCCTTTCCGCAACGCCGTTTTGTTGTGGAGTGTATCGGACGGTGAGCTCCTTTTTAATTCCATTTTCTTTGCAGTAGTTGATAAACTCTTTTGAAGTAAATTCTCCACCACGGTCTGTACGGAAAACTTTCAATTGATGGCCACTTTGCTTCTCTGCCAGCGCCTTGAATTCTAGGAATTTAGTGAATGCCTCGGACTTTTGCTCAAGAATGTACACCCACATCATCCTGGTATAATCGTCCACGAATAAGAGAAAATATCTTCTGTTGTTGAGTGAAGTTGTTCTTGTCGGACCGCATATATCAGCGTGCACCAATTCGAGGGGCCTTCTTGCTCTCCACGATGTCTTCGTAAATGGAAGTCTATGAAACTTCCCTAGAATACAACCTTCACATACTTTATCTCCACCGTCGATATTGGGAAGACCAATTACCATGCCTTTTGATTTTAGAACCTTTAAGGATCTGTAGTTGAGATGCCCGTATCTCAAATGCCATAGCTTTCCTTCGTCAATATGGTTGGTACTCATTGCACAATTTTCAATTGATGGCATAGATAGGGAAAGACAAAATTTCCTGACATTTTTACTTTTGCCACCAATTGCTTGTTAATTTTATCATAAATTGTGCATTCTCCGTCTTCGAAATGTAGTGAGTACCCTTTCTTATAAGTTGTCCAACACTTAATAAATTTTGAGCTAGGCCAGGAACATAAAGAACATCAGATATGTATCGAGTTTTACCTGACCTTGTACGTACGGATATGACTCCTCTTCCTTCAACATTCTGGAACTTTCCATCTCCAAGTTTGACTGGCGGAATCTCTTGTTCCTCCAATTTTACGAAATATTCTTTGTTTCCTGTCATATGGCTGCTGCATCCGCTGTCGACGTACCATATACCTTGCGATTCTTGTTGCGAGGTGAGGCAGGAATAGAATACTTGATTCTGAGAATTTTTTTCTCGGAATAGTTTGCTTCATTAAGCCAACAATCTTTCTCCATGTGATTTAATTTATCACACTTGGTGCACTTATACTTGCAATCTTCAGTTGCATGTCCAAAATTTTTGCAAACATTGCATCGGAGATTTGAGGAGTTATTTTTTCCGTACCTTTGATTGTTGTTTCTATAACCTCCTTTTCCTTTTCCACGTCCGCGGGATAATTTCTGGGTCCTTGATTTGACGTCGACCCTTTCTCATACTGCGAGTTGGATGATGATCCCCCTCTAGAGCTTTCTTTTTGGCTTCTGTATTTTTCTTCTCACTGAAATTTATTTTTGATTGAAATGCCTGCTCCAATGGTTGCTCCGCGAACCTATTTATTCTTTTCTCGTGCGCCTCGAGTGAACCCATTAATTCATGTACCGAGAGAGTCGATAAATTTTTTGATTCTTCAATGGCAGCGACGATATGATCAAATTTGAATGGTAAGCTTCTTAATATCTTTTCTACCACTCTTTTATTTTCAATGGTATCTCCATAACTACTGATTTGATTTACTATGCCAGTAACTCTTGAGAAGAAGTTCTGGATAGTTTCATTTTCTTTCATAAGTAAATTATCAAAATCTCGCCATAAATTTTGTAGTTTAATGGAGATTACCTTTTCTGATCCTTGGAATGCTACTTTGAGAATATTCCAGGCCTCCTGTGAAGTTTTTGCCACCGAAATTCGAGGAAAAATAGCTTTGCTTACGCCCTGTTGTAGAAACAGTAATGCTTTAGCATCTTTCTTCTTATTTTCCTTATACTCTTTTTTCTCTGCGTCCGTCCATGACGACAGAGTTTCTGCCGACTCTGGTACTTTATAACCTTCTTCTATAAAATCCCATAGGTCTTGTGAAATGAATAGTGTCTTCATTTGTAGACTCCAATAATCGTAACTCTCACCATCAAAAATTGGAATTAGACTTTGGGCATAGTTGAAACCTTGAATATTTTGGTTAATTGCCATGAGTAGAGTTTTAGGATTACTGGGTTAGGTTTGCTCTGATACCAAATTTGTTGGCGCAATGCGGAAATGTGATGGGTTTATGGAAATGATTTTGAAAGAGAGGTTGGTTAATTGGAAAGTGAGGCTTTGATTAATATGAAAATGAAAATGTTACAAGAGGTTTGTGTAGCAACTTTGGCTTCCACTAGTTGTTTACAAAGAGGCACTTTAGCTCTTACTCTAACTCTAGCTCTCACTCTACTACTTGGTTACTCACTTGAGTTTTTGATGATCAAAATGAAACCATGGAGTGCCTATTTATAGGCCTAGTGAAGAAAACTCTAGAAATGAAAATTCTAGAGACTATGATCTACTATGCCTTAAGAGAATTCTAGAGAAAGAATTCTCTAGATTACATGTGACTAAAAAGAAGACTCTAGAGGCCCAAAACTCTAGAATGTATTGGGCTTTACCTAGTCTAGGGAACTTCAAGATTATTCTAGAATAATGATCACAAATTAATTTTTATTTTTAACAATTAGCCTATATTTAGTATTAAATTTTGCGCCTATACTGAAGAATGCATGCATTTGTTGATTTGCAGGTATAAAAGTCAAAGGATATTAAGCTGGGATGGTAGGTGAGTATGCTAATATCGACCAGTAAGATAAAATGTTTTTCATTATGTACATGAAACAAAAAATTTCCTTTTTATACCAAACTTTTGATTTCATTTAGGCTCGGCATATATGTTCGGAAATCGGAAGAGCCGCAACATCAATTATTTGCTGATAAGTTTGGTAGAAAACCAGTGATCATCATCGGCACTTTGGCAGTGTTAGTAATGTTATTGACATTCAATGATCATTTCATCATAACTTGAAAAATTCAATTCAATGACAACTTTTCATCATTTCATTAATATTGATTTCCAATGATGCTTCGGGTAATTTTCCATCTCAGGGTGATTATGAACACGTTATTTGGTCTGAGTACAAATTTCTGGATGGCACTTTCTACTAAGTTCATTACTTGGTCCCATCAAGGTAACTGTCTCTGGAACATATACGAGTATTATGAAACTTTGATCTAAAAGTTTTTACCAGTTCTTTGTGTTTTTTACATGTATTTTTAACTTCCGTTCAGGCATTAGCATGTGAAGTGTGCCGCCCACTCTCATTTTTTAACTCTCTAAAAGAGTTGCTGCTTGAATAAATAATACTATCCAACTAACAGTTTTATCTCAGATAACCACATCCTGGGGAGTTGGTTTAGTGGTTGGTCCAGCAATTGGGGGCTTTTTACCTGAATTTCATCCCAGGTAATTAAAACCTCTTCACTGAAAAAACATGAAACTAGACTAGGTTAAAAATATATATCTTGTGTGTTTCTAATGTTAAATTGGGGTGCTCCGACTACCACTAGAGACTTAAAATTTGTTTTCCTTCAGAATTATTGAATTATTACAGCCTGCTGAAAAATATTCGACAGCATTTCCTGAGGGATCTCTCTCAGCAAAATCTTACTTCTACTGAGCTTCATCTTTCCAGAGGGATATTACACAATTGTGATTCCATCAGTGCATGTGAAGTTCTTTTTGTTCGTTGCTTATGAAAGCCATTGATGGGTTGTTCATAAAGTTTTGGCCCCAGAGTTCGTATTTTATTGTACAAAAACATGCAAACGGTTTACATATAAAGAGATGGACCACTGTCTAGTGAGGAATTAACTAGGTCTCAACTATTTTTACCTCTCCTCGTGTATTTACTTCTTTGTTTCTAAATATAATTTCTCTTTCTCTGTAAAATTGGTTTATTGGTAATAGTTTATTGAGTGTATTAGTGTATGAATAAGATGCTTGTCCAAGTTGCTACCACTTGAGTATTGTATACATGACTTTTCAAGTTTCAACTATTGGGTTCCATAATGACTAGACCCAAGTGGCAGGGTTTTTTTTTTTTTCTTTTTCTTCTTTTTTGACTTAAAAGGTTAAAATTTTATTAAAAAAAGGAAAAAGGATATGCAAGAAGGAATGCACCAAAACAGTGCAGCAACAAGAGAGGTTACAAAAACCAGGCTCAAAGCTAAAGAAAGAAAAACTAAGTAAGCAAAGCCTACGCCAACGGAAGCCATGAAAACGTTCACAAATATGCTAGAAGAACACCCTAGTACTTTTTCTTGACAGGGGTTCTTTTTCGACGCCCCAATTTCTCATTGCTAGTAACTCCATTCCAAGCAAGCTTGGAAATTTCCTTTTCAGTTTTTGTAGATCTGTGCCTATCCACAATACCTTCAAAAATGTTCTCCACTGCATTTTCTTTTCCTCCTTGAGAAACACCGAGAAGGTTACTAAAATACTTCAGCTTTTTCAAGTGTTGTTCTCTATTCATTGGCTTAAAATGAGAAACATCCTCTAGAAGCTTCAATTTCTCCACCACCGTCTCCTCCACATCTGTTTTGTATTCCGATTCCTCACTAGAATGATCAGAGTCCTCCACATTCACTTGATTATCCTTGTTAAGTTCATCTTCTTGTATTGGTTTTTCTAAGTTATCTTCCCTGATAGATTTATCTTTCAAAGCACTCTCCTCCCCATGTACCTTCTCAGATTCATTAGCATCTTGTATTGCAATTTTTGTTCCATTTCCATCTTCCATTGTAATTTCTTGTTCTTCTATATCCTCCTCTCTATTTTCTGTATCATTTTGTATATCTTCTTCCCTTACACTTCTATATAATTCAGACAAAGCTTCAAAAGCGTTTGGGCTGCAAGTAGGAACTTGCATTATATCTTCCTTCCTACATGCAATTTTCTTCCTATTGGTGTAGGTTATCCACTGCTTGGTAGAATCAGCTGCATCCAACTGACTCACCACTATTTCTATTTCACCTGTTACCTTAGAAGCCAGAATTTCCATAGACATTTTCCCTGCATCTACATTACCATCTTCTACTCTAATTTCAGAATCTTGTATTGGTTCACCTGCAGTTGAAGGAGCAATAGACATATGGACCCAGTTTTTTGTATGTTTAGGCTTTGAGTTAGAGCTGCAATTCTGACTCAAATGACCAAAGCTTTTACAATGACGACATGAGGATGGTTTCCAGGAGTATTATGCTCTCACTTCATACTGCTTATCATCTACTCGAAAAGGCAACTTTGTTGGATATTTGCAGTCAGCATCAATCTCTACACAAATTCTTGCAAAAGCCATTCTTGTCTTCATCGCAGTTGGGGCATCAGTCATGATAGGTTTCCCCACAAGACTAGCAATCTTTGAAAAACCAGTAGTATTCCATAGATGTAGAGGAACACCTCTTAAGATCATCCAAATAGGAACAGTTTTAATTGATTCAATTTGCTGTTCTATAAAAGGTGTCCAAGGGGGAATCAGGAAGAGCTTACTAGCAATATGCACAGACCCAATTTTCTCTGCTAATGCCGACAGAGGTATTTATTGGGTGTACTTTTAAAAATGAACGCAGATACAAGTGATATGTCATTTTAGTTACCATAAGGCTCAACAAACACAAAATTTTCTCTGCTGCTTCTGTATAATACAATTTCTAACTGACTATTCCAAGACCTGAGTAGCACCAGCCAATAGCAAGTACCCTACCTTGCTCATGCTTACTAACATGCTAACCTACTTTCCTCATGATTTTTTTCCCCCTTGCTCATGCTTAGTAACCTACTAACCTACCATGGGTTCGAATTGGTCTTTAAAATGTAGAAATCTAGTTTGAGAAGCGCGTCCAATGGTGGTAACTTTGAGTACTAGAAAATGTGAAACATGTAATTCCAAGCAGATAAAAGGAAGCGTAACATTCAAATTGTGCAGTGTAAGCTAAGAAAATAGGTCCCGCATATATAGCTTTGCACGTTTAAGGTGTCTTCAGAAAATACTTTCACCCTCAGCGGAGGTGTGATTACGATCTCCATCCAAACTATTGCTGACCCCCGGAGCCTCATCTTCAGGATTTTTATCCGTAACTTGGTCATCATTTTCCCTCCCCCTAATGGATTCTTCAGTAGGTATTTGGACGTTACCGAGAATCTCATCCCCGGCCTCATCTTCATTATGTTGATCTATGACTCTGTCGGCATTAGCTCTACCCATATCACTGGAGTCATCAAACGGTAAATCGCAGGTACGATAACATAAGATAAACAGGGCTCAAGTCAGGGGCACAAGGAAAAAATACACCACAAAAAACAAAGACTTAACAACAAATTAAAAAAAAAAATCAATGGACGGAATACTGTGTTGTATCCATCATGTATTGTCCTCTAATTCTATGGTTGTATGCACAAAATCCGCCAATAAACCACCTTATCTGCAGTATTCTTACCCCAAATTGACTTGATTCATGGCTATCATGCATACATAAATAACTGATTGCATGGATGGTTTTCATCCAGATTATTAAATAGATTATTAGTACAGTGGGGAATTTTATCATCCTAGTAGTCCAGCACATGCCAATACAATAAGGTGCTGCATGAATATATAATCAAAGCACAAAAGGACTAACCTGTGCGGCTAACCATTATCAGAAATAAAAGCCCTGATCTTCGAATTGTTCCCAGTATACTGATTATACTCAAATTTTGATTGGTAAACAAAAACCAATTAAATTAATTTATTCCTTAATTAAATAAATACTTTTCACAGTTAGGAACAAATTTGCAAACCAAATTTAGAGAAGAAAGTCCCCTTACCTAGTGATGTATTTTTCGTCGCCCCACCGGTAAAAACAGCAGCAATAACAACGAGTTTGATGCAATCTAAGTCTAATTCTCTATAATTTCTTAAAAGAATCAGAAGTTACTGCGTTAGACTCTTCAAGGTGGTCATGGTCAATTCTTCAGAGCACACTACGTGGTAACTCTTGGTTTTCTCCACTTATATATATATAGCCATGTTTCTCTTGGGAGTTGGGATCCTCTTTCATAGATAGAGCATTGACTCGATAAATCCATTGCAAATTAAGACTAAAGAGCTGTTGGTCAAGGATACTAATAGTTAGTACTACACACATTTTAATGCTTTTTACTCACACACGTTAAAGAAGGATTACATATATTTTACTCCTTTCAATGGAATGAATTTGTGGGTGCAGGATACCACACACTTATTAGTTACGCGAATTAATATATTTCGCACTATGCGAAGACGAACGCACATTACACATCCAAGATGATGAATTTGATGATGTCACTAAGTCACGATAAAAATGTGAAGATCTATGCGTCTGCAAAGAATACGTGCGGCAATATAAATGTCCGAGCGACTTTGACGTGCGTCAGATCCGAAAATAGGGGCTTTACTATTTGTCCTCCACTATGTAAACTCTTATATAAGGGATCAACCACCATTGTAAAAAGAGAGATCTTTTTGGTGAGCAGAACTTAGAATTTTAAGAGAGAGAGTATTATTTGCTTCCCGAATTAGGGCTTCATCATACCTCATTTGTATTTTTTCAAAGTTTTTAATAATAGATCTTGAGTATTTCATCAATGGTTTCTTAGTTTATTTGATAGATTATCATTAGGGTGTAGTGGGATTTCCTGCAACTACATTTTGGCGATAGAATACAGCTTGGATGATATATCATGTTGGTGATTTTCATTGAATAAAGCGTTTAAAAATATTCCTAGTTTATAATCTTTTCAATATCAATCTTTAGGTGTTTTAGAAGTTTAGATCTAAAAAACGTAATCAAAAATTTTCATCTAAGAAAAACAATTTTCCTTAATATCTTACTGGGTTATAGAGTACTTTTTCCTTCACCAAGAGAAGATATTGTTACAGGAACAGCAGATGGTGAAACAAGCATTCGTAGGAGAAAATGCAGCGCCAGTAAGAAGGAGTAGGAGAATTGCAGGAAGAAGAAGAGGCGAGCACGCAGAATCGTCAAGGATGGGTGAAAGAAACAACCAGAATAGACAGATTCAATCTCAGATTCAGCAGGTAGAAGAGCAAAATAACCGCAGGAATTATGATGAGGTAAGCGTTCATACCACATATACAGATACAACAGACGAAAACGAGCAACGAATTTGAGAAGAAGGACTAGTGGGAGAAAATGAGGAGAATGTGACGATAGAAGAGCTTCGGCAAAGATTAGTTGAGGAAAGGAGAAGACAAGAAGAAGTGCGTGCGAACTTGATGCGTCAGAATGATGAACTAAGGGAAGAAAATAATAGGTTGCTAGAGCGGAGGTCAGAAAACAACATCAAGGAAAACACGTACAAGCTCAAGATCAAGGACAAGCAGGAGCATGTCAGGACGTAGCAGATCTAACCGCAGGATGATAGAAAAGAACAACCATTAGATAACAGTGTTGGGAATTTTCAGGTAGGATACAATATGCAGGAAGGGAGAAATCGTAATCGCATGGAACACCAACCGGTGGAGGATCGATACATGCAAGAAGGTGAATATCATAGCATACAAGGAGATCATAGAGGAAATCAACATGCACAACAGGGCGAAAATGACCATACATAGTATGATCAGGAATATGAAAGTGATTAAGACACAGGGAAGGATGATATTACAAGGCAGAGAAATGTTGCGAAATCAACGCGATCAGGCAGAAGAAGATGAAAGACGAAGGGAAGCGCGTCGAAATGAAAGAAATGAAAGGAACGAGAGAGATAGACGCGGGCGAAGAAGAGAGGAGGCGGAAGAACAAGAACTACAAGAGGCACTGCGTCAAAGTAGGCATGACAACAGAGTAAGACAAGCAAGATTGAAGAAACCCATGCAACAAGATCAGATCATGAACGAAAAAATCTTAAGAGAATTAGCAGAAGTGAGAGCGATGATGGCAGCACGAAGAGACCGAGGAAGGCGGCAATTGGATGAAGCAATAGAAGAAGCAGGGAAAACACCTTTCGCAAGGCAGATACAAATGGCAACAATGCCAGCTAAATGCACTTTGCCTGTCATTACTAATATTTTTGATGGAACCACATGTGCAGTGCAGCATATAAAGGTGTACAACAAATCTTTACTGCAATGGGAAGATAACGATGCGGTCCTTTGTAAGTATTTTCCAGCCAGTTTAACAGGAGAGGCGTTACAATGGTTCGAAGGGTTACCAATGCGACCAATAAGATCATTCAATCATCTCCAAAGTATATTCCTAGGAGCATACATTAGTGTTGATGATGGTTTTTAGTTCAGTGTCAAAACTGTAAAACCCTATATTTAACGTTGTGATCCTGCAAAGGGATAAAGGCCATTTGAAAGTAATGAGTTCTCAAACCTATTTACTTACACATGTATTGAAAAACTCAGTATATATATATATATGAAATTCATTCAGAATGGTGCGCATAGTAGCAATCCCAAATATTCTGTGAATTCTATTTTACGCTAGCATTATTAACTAATGAATGAACTCGCCTGATATTTTTCCATGCTATGTTCCCAGCCGAACTCTCGATACTGAAATGACATGACGATCAATGCTCACTCTCAGCAGAGTAGCATGAATCTCCCAAAGTGCTAGTATTGGGATTTGTACAAAAATACTCATACATGCTACATATTTCTGACAAAGAGATCAACGCGTTCATACACTTTTTAATTAAAGTTAGCGTGATCAAACACATATTTATTCCTTAAAGGAGAATCTGGACTATTCATATCAATCTCAAAAAATAATCACAGCCACACGAATTGGCTGTGCGATTTAACAAGCATAGCTTACTTCTGGTAGAACTAGGCAATCATCGCGGTGACTACCGGCGGGCCCACTAGCACCCTAGTCGATCGAGTCCCACTCCCCTCAGCCACAAGTGCTCCGAACGTTAACCCTAAAATGGGTGTTCACGCTCTTTGAAAGGAAGCTCCAACGAGTTAAGGCCGTTAAAAAGGGTCTTAAATACATCATGACCCTCTAACTTTGCCAGCCTAGTTGGACGACCGAGATCTTCCCTGGAATGATCAAAGAGGCGCCAGCATGCACATTGGAGGCCCAACTCTCACCTTACCTAATTGATTTTCCCGCAGCAAGCCTATAAAGTACTAGATTGATTGCCCAAACTCGAGCAAACACGTTGTGAGCAAAACCCTAATTTGGGTCGCGGCGATAAACAACTGTCGCAGATCGATCATAACTGTCCAACTTAGCCGTCCTAGTTAAACGGCTTGGATCGCATCTTGAGCAACCAAAGAAGTGCCAACGCGTTCGCTGCTAGCCCAACTCTTTCCTTGGTCGATCGAACTCTCCATAGCAAACCCAGAGCATGTCAAATCGTTTACCCAAAGTAACTTAAAGGCGCTGCTTTGAAAACCCTAAAGATTGTGTTTGCGACAACGCCCTACTGTCGCATATCGATCGTGACCATCCATCTTTGTCGGCCTAGTCAAGCGGCTTAGATTCAATCTCAGGCGACCCTGAAGATGTCAGTATGATCACCATCGACCCGCCTCTACACGGACCGACCGGTCTGTTTGAACTAGGGCTCGATATCCCAGAAACGTTCGCCCAAAGAGGGATTGTTCGTGCGGCCTTAAACCCTAAAAATATAATTAGCAGCAGCATTCAACTGTCGTAAAATCATCTTGTCAGACAAACTTTGCTAGCTTGGTCGGACGGTTTAGATCAAGTTCTAGATGGACAGGAAGGTGATGTCATGATCACCAGTCACCCCTCCTCCACGAGCAGTGATCGACCAAGCGATGGCGTGTCTTTAGAGCCACCAAACGATCACCCAAAGGTGACCGATCATGCTACCTTCCTTTAAGATGCTTATTCGCGACTTATTCAATCGATCTCTAAAACAACGATGCTTCATACACATCGATTAGTTTGAGCTGCTTAAAAGCTGTGCTTCACATGCATCGAATACATACATATTTTATATTGGCCTCATAAAAAACTTAGTTGTTTCACATAATAGCATCATATGATATTTTACGCCGCTTCGGTTTTGTCCTTGTTTGTCACCAGCTTATGCTTACCTCGCAACAATGCTCCTATTCCGACCTAAGCAGGGGAATTAATGTTAATGGTGGTTTTTAGATTAAGGTTACAATCGTAAAACCGTACGTCTGACATGACGTCACTATGATCACTAGTGCATTCATTGAATCAATCTGCATGCCTATGTAAGAATTACCAGGGTGCCTTTTTCTTATATACATGTGTCATGTTCCACGGAAAAACCCTTAGTACTGGCTGGCATCATCTTCGTATATACCAAACCCTAATTCTCACAACATGTGTCAGTGGCATGTCGTGCCATCCACACCTCCGTGCCAAGGCATGCCAACCATGCCGGCCGCATCAACGTGCCAATGGAAAACCATGCCAGCCACATCTCCGTGCCAAGGTATGCCAACCATGCCAGCCGCATCACTGTGCCAATGGCATGCCATGCCAGCCATATATCCGCGCCAAGGCTTTCGAACCATGCCAGCCGCACCACCGTGCCAATGGCGAGCCATGCCAGCCACGTCTCCGCGCCAAGGCATGCCAACCATGCCATCCGCACCACTGTGCCAGTGGCATGCCATGCCAGGAACGTCTTCGCGCCAAGGCATACCAACCATGCCAACCTCACCACCGTGCCAATGGCAAACCATGCCAGCCACGTTCCATGTCGGCCTTCCCTTTACGGATGCCAAAACGAAAGGTTGCAACGGTCAACGGCCACCCTTCCATCTGAGACGCAAATCTTAGCCGTCCAAGGTCGCCAACCAACGCATGGTAACCTTTGGCCCAATGCCAAAACCCTAGTTTTGGCCACGCCTAAACCGCGCCAAGGCATGTTGACTATGCGACATGTGCCAATGGCATGTCGTGCCAGCCACCTTTCCGCGCCTAAACCATGCCATGTCGGCCTTCCCTTTACGACTGCCAAAACGAAGGCCTGCAACAATCGACGGCCACCTTTCCATCTAAGATGCATATCTTAGCTGTCTAAGGCTACCAGCCAACGCATGAAAACCTTTGGCCCAACGCCAGGATCTAGTTTTTGTCGTGCCCAAACAATGCCAAAACCCTAGCTTTTGGCCGCGCCTAAACTATTCTGTAGGATCAGAATCTCGCATCAATAATGCATCAGCGAAATTATCAGCAACACAACACAACACAACAACGTCGTTGAACAAAAGGATGAAAGCATACCAGACTATTAAGAGAATGCAGGAAATTGAGAGTCACTGATCTAGAAACTCCGCAAATAGAATTATCACCATCCAGCAAAGGAACATCGCAAATTCTAGCGAGAGATTTACAGGTGTTAGCAAATTGACTATCTCCTATTCCTTGCAAAGAATCAGAAAAGAGGCCAGAGAGCTTAGCCATAGAAGATTCAGATGGAGAATCTTCATTTGCAGCAGGGTCATCATTATCTTCATCATCCTCATCATTCTAGGAATTTTCATGAGAAGGAATATTTGAAGGAGAGGAATAACATACTTTTCTTTTCTTTCGAGGAGGAGCAGTTGGTCTTTCCCTGCGAAGATCACCTTTGCCTTTATCACCCATCTTCGCAACATTGGCAGACTCTTCTATTTCAGCAATAATCTTCACACAACAGATAAAAATAAGAAATAGAGGCAATAATATATTGTTCAAAATCATAAGAGAATATTTCTTACCTCATCTGTGTATGAGCGAAGAGCTAACATGGTACTAGCTTTCCCAGTCCTGTTATAACTATCTTTCAGTTTTTGGATCTGTAAAATGTCGCAAGAGTCAGCGAACAAAAGAATAAAGACAAATAAAGAAATATAAAGTGAGCGAAGCTGGAAGAAACATACCTCTTTCTCCTTCTCGGGCCAAGAGAATACCCAAGGTTGATAGGTAGCGAGATTCTCAGGAAGAACATTTGACCCAACAATGTAAGGTCTTTTTAGCATCAGGGAAAAAACACACCATTTATCATCTTTGGATTGGCGAGGAGTTATGTTCTTACCAGAATGCCAAATCAATATCTTGCATGAGTATTTTAACTTCATTAATGTTATCTTTCCTTTTCAAACGAATACCCCAACGAGTATTCTCTTTCTTCATGGAGATCAATTCATAATTTTCAAAGAAACTCGCTACTGTATATTTCTCAGCAAATTATCTCCAGGTATGCGAATTTAGGATCCCTAAGTTCTTTGGAGTACAGAGATCCTTTACCAGCACCACGGTTAGCGAACTCTAGCATCAGACGGATGCAATCCCCACTCAATTGGAAGATAGCTCGCGAAAATCCCGAGTGAGCGAGAATTTCATAGAATAGAGGAATATCTGGGTCATAAAGAGGAATGGGGAGACCTGCGAGAATCTGACCTAGAGAAATTATGATTGATTGATCATCACAATATTGATCAGAGAAAAGTTTGATAGAAAGAATTAACTTGACACTTTCACCAGGAATGGTAGAAAGTGTGAAACCTTTCTCGGCAAGATCTTTTTGGACGTCTCTTAAATTTTTCTCATGTCTATGGCCACTTGGAGGCATATTTGAATATAGAGTATGGGAATGAATAAAAAGTAAGAATATTGAAGAGGGAAGAATTACAGTAGCAGAACTTGCAGAAGAACAACAGAGTTGCAGAGATGAGAGAGTAAAAAGAGAAGAGAAAGTAGAAAGAAGAGTAAGAAGAGTATATAAAGGAGATTTTTTACTAGAAGAAATAAACACCATTAAGACGAAAAGACGTGAGCGGATGAAAAGTAGCGGTTACAGAAGACGTGTCAAGAAACAGATGGAAGAAAGAATACGTGTGATAAATGCGGAATATGAAGAGATGAACATCTGCGGCATTTCTCACATCATTCTCTACTTTGCAGAGAAGATATGAGAAGAGGAAAGATATAGGATCAGAATCTCGCAGCAATAATGCATCAGCGAAATTATCAACAACACAACACAACGGCGTCGCAAAACAATTTCAGAAACGACATAATAAATGACGTCAGCTAAAATCATGAGAAAAATGTGATATTCCTGCGAAAATTAGAGAGTTTGCGAGATTAACATTTGTAAGGTTGCGAGAATGTCGCAAGCCATATCCGAAAATAAAGGACAAATTAGCTGTCATCCACTATGTATTTCCTTATAAATAGTCGTTCAGTTGCAAAGGAGGGAGAGATATTTTTTTGAGTGAGAAGCAAGTAAATAGGAGAGAGAAAATCTAGAGCAGTGGTTATTCTTTATTCCTTTATCTTTCCTTGTAAGATTGTTCAAAGATTCACCAATAAAATTAAGATTGTTGATCTAAAATGAGTTGAATTTCCTGCAACTACATATTCCATATTAAAGCCATGTGGGCCATGCTTTCATACCACTGGATACCAAACGAAGGGTTGCAATAATCAACGGCTACCATTCCTCTAAAGATGCAAAATCTCGATCGTCGAAGGTCACCACCGAGCCGACAAGTCTCCCAAGCTCAACTTTCCAAACAACAGCAACATGCTACATGTTTTTCACGAAAATACTCGAGACATCAACACATGTCACAAACTGGGGGATGCTCATTGGGTATTAGTTTGGCGGTTTACAGCGAGCGGCGTACACTACGCCCGTTACAAGATAGTGTCATAGGGATGAGGCGGTTAGTAAATACAAGGAGTAATGGTGAAACGTTTTCTTTTATGGAACTTCCATTCCAGGCGTTACCGGTTACCACCTCCTCCCATTTACTCATCCGTTTTTCATTTCTTACAAGACCAGGGTACGTTTCACTTCGACTTGTATAAATAGGTCTTACCTATTTCCACCGAACAACAAGTTTTGGTCAGGAGCATACGACACTCAGAAATCACTTGCTAGCTTTCCCATCTGTTAGCTTTCACTTTATGATACAATTTAAACAACTACTCTTCGTGAATCAACTATTCTGGTCTCAACACTTTCTTCGCTTCCCACCCTAAAACCAACCCTTCTCCTTCACTTTGTGACCGAAGCAAGTCTGGAACGACCATTTCTTGGTTTATGCAGGATTTGTACAGATTGATCTCTCGAATCTAAATTACTCCCTTGCAGTACATTGTTTAGGGTTTAGACTCGTTTCTCACCCACTCACGCGAAATTACCGATATCAGCAGAAACCGTTTTCACCCTCAAACATATAGTTAACGCGGATAATGGCGCATGGATAATTATATCGTATCGCACACACATATATGCTTGCGAACGGTTACGCACACATCAAATATTGATCACATAAACATGAATAACATGGAGGCAAGAATGGGAATGCAAATGTTAACATGATGTGTTATTCGCCTTTATATGATACACTTATTCACTTATACAATATGTTATCATCATTGAATTAATTCTAACTGTTATAAAGAATAATATTTTTCTTTCTATTCTTGATTATGTGCAGATATAACACAAGGAGAATTAACATTGAAGAAAAAAGCCTCAAATGCTTAGGAGTACAAATTAAAAAAAGATCCCAGAAACTAGGGACCATCCGTTGTACAAAAGAAGGAAAAGAAGAATATGATACAAGGGACTAATAAAGGATTTAAAAATATGAAGAGGAGAAAGATCTATAGAGAGTTCGACTATTTCCCGCCAATATCGTCTTCACCATCTTTCTCAATCTCTGAGTCACTATTCTCTTCATCAGTTACTTCATATTCTTCATAATCAGCTTCACTGCCAGAGATTTCGAAATCCTCTTCGTTAGCGGAAACCTCAGCAAAGTTATAATCTGGTAGGGGAATATTATGATTAGTACAGATGTCCGCAACACTCTTCTTGACAGCCGCATCACGGACACGGAGCGCATCCTTATTCAAGTTGGAAACAATAACCACTAACTTTTTCTTTAGTCTGCGGAAATTATCATTTCTGGCGGAGAGCTTCTCCTTAAGATCCTCAATCTCCTTAAGATGTTGTTTTTCAATATCTACAAAAGGAAATAAAAAGGTTAAAACTGCATGTAAACAAAATTCAGAAAGTAACACAAAATGGAGACAATATGTAAGGATTATAAGAAACCTTTTTTCTCAGAAAGGATAGCCTTAACCAATGTCGTATAGTCAGTTTCTAAACTAATATTTGTAGCTAAACCAGTCCTAGCACTATCAATAACCCTTGCAGCCCGTTCAAACTCAACATCACTCTCTATATGAAGACAAGAGCGAAATTCATTTTCACAGGCAAGAAGGGCATTATTTTCACTTATAGCTTGATCCCTCTCCCTCTGAATCTGGACCTGAACTTCATGAAATTCCTGATCCTTAAAAATTTCCTGATCCTTTTCTGTAATGAGAGCGTTCTTTCTCGCCTCAATCCTATTGATTTCCTTCTTATTTTCATGGACCGGCGTTTAAAACCATTATTCACAGATAGCATTGACCTATGTTCTATATTAAGTGTTATATATTTCGAACGAATTTCATTCAAGCTAATGTTCTCTAATCCATCATTGTTGGGGAAGTTGTTTAAGGAAGAGTTAAGATGCTCAAGAAGAGTCTCATTATCATCAGGGAGGTTAGACCTTCATCAGATAAATTGTACATTTCTGCGAACACAAGCAATTAAAATAAGACGAAGGCAATGCGAAGATATCAAAATGATAAGGAGCGAAACAGACGTACCTACAAGATGATTGCTTCTCTCACGAAGATCAACCACCTTGTCTTTATAAGTGGAAAGCTCATCACTAACTTTCTGGTTCTCCGTTTCAAGATGGTAAATTTTCCTATGCAAATCATTGGTGACCGCATAGGACAAAAGAGCACTCTATATCAACGAGGAGAAGGAGAAAACATGAGTGAAATATCAAACTTTACAAAGGATGACGCACAAGAAGAAAACTCACCAAAGACCCAAGTGCGAATTGAAAATTTGGGGTTAAAGCAGAGGCAACTCCTTGCAAAGACTCATGACTTAAAGAGGGAGCAAAAATCTTAGAAACCGCATCACACGTGCAGGTTAGTCCAGTATCACCAACAGAAGGTAATGAGTTGGAAAAGATGCTTGACAATTGCTCCATAGAAGATGTCGATGAGGAATTATCCGGAAGAGGAAATGCGTCATTGTGGGAGCTGGTATTCGGTAAAACTGGAGAAGATAACTTTCTCTTTTTAGAAGCAGGCTTCTTGCCCGTATTCTTTATCCTTGAAGAGATGCTACCACCCATAGGGAGATGAACATCATAATTGAGACCTTCAGCGTCTTCAGTCTCCACCTACGCACACAATGAAAGATAAGTAACAGAGGCAACAATATTGTTAAAATTTTAAATGAGTGTTTCTTACTTCATTGTCGTGCGAAGTTGACGCCTGTGACGCCTTCTTGTTAGCCTTCTTATTCAGCTTACCAATCTGAACATAGAGAAAATAATAAGAGAAAGCATTGAAGATAAGCAGAAGGATAAAGCTAAAGATAAACACACCACATCATTTTCCTAAGGACATTTAAACTCCCAAGGTTTGTAGGCGTCAATATTCGTAGGGAGTGGAAGAGTTGAACCAGCAGCTCCCCTTCCATAAATGTAAGGGCCCTCCAAAATGATAGGGTACTCCACCCAACAAACATCCTTTGATTTTCGCGCGGTGTTATTGGAGGTGTCATGAAAGTCAACATCCCGCATGATCCTCTTGTCATATGTGAAACCATCAGCTCTAGATAAACGGATGCCCCATCGGAATGATTCATTCTTCATGATAACAACATTGTAGTGACGAAAGAAATTCTCAACAGTGTACTCTGCTGGGATGATTTCTTTGTGCGCGTGTTTTGGATTCCTTACATCTTCTGGGTAGAGAGATTCTAACCCGGCCGCACGACGGGCCTTTAATATTTGGAACTCTTTAACATTCTTCCAACCCGGTTTAAGTGCCATTTTCAGAATAAGAATGGGAGATGAAAGAATTTTAATCAAGATGATCAAGAAGGTAATGATAATGAAAAATGGAGTGCACAACTGAGAAAAAGTAAGAAGAAGATAGAAGAAATCGTTAAAGATAGAAAGAAAGTGCGAAATAGAGTATGACGATTAATCAAAAATTGAAGAACAGTGGAGAAAGAAAAGTTGCAGAGAATAGAAAAGAAATAAAGGGGAGAGAGTAAAAAGATGAAGAAGAGAACTTACTGGAGCATGTAAAGTATCATATCTCCTCTTCCCGAGATATCTGTTTTACGGACCATTAATGATGAGATAGATAAGAAGCGACGGTTGTCAGATCCTACAAAGACGTGTCGAATGATAAGAGGTGAAGTCAACACGTGGGTATAGTCATACTGAAAACCCGGAAGAATGTCGGTTGAAAAGAATACGGAAAGATGAATAGGTGCGGCAAGAAGAAAAATAAAATTTCTCTCATCGCTCCTTATTTGAATGTACGATAAGAGAAGATGCAAAATGTGGGTGCAAAATAGCGCTCACTCATTAGTTATGCGAATTAATATATTTAGCACTATGCAAAGACGAACGCACATTACATATCCAAGATGATGAATTTGATGATGTCACTAAGTCACGATAAAAGTGTGAAGATCTATGCGTCAGCAAAGAATACGTGCGGCAATATAAATGTTCAAGCGACTTTGACGTACGTCAGATCCGAAAATAGGGGTTTTATTAGCTGTCTTCCATTATATAAACTCATATATAAGGACCAACCACCATTGTAAAAAGAGAGATCTTTTTGGTGAGAAGAACTTAAAATTTTAAGAAAGAAAGTATTATTTGCTTCCCAAGTTAGGTTTCATCATACCTCATTTGTATTTGTTCTAAGCTTTTAATAATAGATATTGAGTATTTCATCAATAGTTTCTTAGTTTATTTGATAGATTATCATTAGGGCGTAGTTGTGAGATTTAATGCAACTATTTATTTTGGAATTCGAAAAGACTAACTCACTCGTACCAAGCATTGAATAAATCCATATTCCGTAGTGAATTTTTGTTATTGGGATCTTCTTAGCTTTTCTTATGAATAGTCTTTCATCTATCAGATTTGAGTTTCTTTTTGGTTTAAGCATTAGTTCCTTTTTCGCATGCATGGCAAAGGACCCTATTGAAATGGCTGATTCTTACTGAAATTGACAAAATCTATTATTTACTACTTAATGGAAATGAGACATTTTGCTCATTTGGACAATCGCTACAGAAATCAGTTTTTGTTGTTTTTGTATGGACTTGTTATTTGGTAAAAATGAAAAAAAGGAGTCAAAAGATTGGGATTTGGAGAGACCATGCGTGCCGGTTGACTAATGACCTTCCAAATAGTGTTCAAAACGTAATCGTTGCAAAGGTAAATGCAAATGTACTTCCAATTTTATGGATTGAACATTCATTTGAAACAAATGATGTACATCCATTGAGAAGAAAACTGAGATCATTAATGAGAGGAAATAGCGAATTAATTAAGGGCGCACTTCAAGGTCACAAAGAAGAGGAGGAAAAAAAATCTTTTGGATTAGTACTATAAATTCAAGTCTCAAGTGCCACAGAAGAGTAATGCAGAGTTCTTTCAAACTCTCGCAAATTGCATGCTAAAGACTATCGATCGTATTTAATTGTTTCTTTTTGTTTTTGTTTTTTTCTGAAGCAGTAACTTTTTTAGATCGATAAAGAAAATAGAAAATAACATTAAAACCAAATAACAAAGTTACAAAGTCTTTACATAATATATCCTGCTCATAGGCAGGACGGATCCCAGTACAGAAGGTGGTTGTTGCCACCATTCGTGATTACATAATATATCCTGCTCATCGTCTGCTTTATTATTGACTCATCGAATGAAACCTAGAAGGCACGACAAACTCGAGACACGCACACGACCAATCTTACCAAGTTACAGTTGCCAAAGAACGAGTGAGAGCATTCACTAGATTTTTTGCTATTTTGATTAATTACCAAACTTAGACTTTATGTTGGCGATGACGTTTTCACCAGCTTGGAAGTTCTTAGCCAAAATATCATTAGGAATTGTGTTGGCTTAGAACCAAAGAGATAACTAGGAATTTGTGCAAATCCGGGATGCTGACTATTGAAAGTAGCTATCATCACAGCCTTTCCCTGTCCAGCGTTCGATACAGAGTGAACAAGTCCCCTGGGAATAACCGACAACTCCCCAGATTTCATAACCTTTGAGTAGAAAACATTCGTAAACCCAACATGGATTTCCCCGCTAATGATGTAAATAACTTCACTTGCTCGAGGGTGTGAATGAAGTGGAATATACCCACCAGCTGCGAAGTCAACTCGTGCTGCCGCAAGTCCAAGGGTGTTTACCCCAGGGAAGTTGTTAACATCAGCGGGACTAATTCCAATGGCCAAGGGATTCGCAGTGCTCGATCCATTCATCAAGCCACTGTAAAAGAAATCATTTGATGTAACTTCAGACACAGGCTTGCAAGGAAAGCCATTCACAACAGTTGTGGTGGATTTCAAGTCAGCTACACAAAAGTCTTGTAGCGGGTCGGGATCAGCAGAAAAGCATGACAAGGTAAAAAACAGGATCACAGTTAAACACTGAGCTAGGAAGAATGATGATGTAGGTTTAATACTAAACTTAGCTGCAGCTATGGCTTTCTTTGTTTGAGGTTTGGTTCTGCTTGAACGAAATGTTTTTGAGTTTGCTATGAAAATTATATTCCTTGTGCCATTATTTATATAGATCTAACCTCTATTGGTTGGTTGTCCCTTTCTTGTGTCTATAAAGGTAAACGACCTTTCGGAAAATTATCCATAAAAGGAAAGAGAGATAATTGATTAATTAAAGGGAGACATACCAAAATGGGAAACTCATCATGCTCCAACATTCCTTCTGTACAAGGCCTTTTCGAATCAAATATTCCTCACTATTTTGTTTTTTGTTACCCGGAGTACTAGAATATTGTGGTAATAATAGAATCAGCAAAGCACTGTTAACTTATTAAAATCCATAAAGTGTTTTCTAAATACTCTATACCAACTAGGCTCATCTTAAAACTGAAATTTTCGACCCACTCTCTATTTGTATGTAGGACTTTCTCACTGGCCTGCACTAGTATTTTACTTGAAATGCTTATTTCATCCCTCTCCCTCTAAGTTAAGGGGATAAACCTTTTAGTAGAGCACTAGTAGACTGTCACACTGGCATGCAATAGTTCTTAATTAACCACATTACCGCAATATTTACCCACATACGTTTTTAACAGCATAGTGATACAGTACAACTTATTTTTCTCGTTTTTAATTAAATGAATCCATTGAATGCATCCCATCAATAATTACTCAAAGAGGAAATCGAAAAGGCTAATTCACGTACGATACTCAGTACCTAGGTTTAATTAGGCGTCTGTTCAGTTTCCAAGCACCGAACAGAATCACAAATCCATAGTGAATTTTCTTATAAATAGACTTACACATATATACCACCATTTTATCTCTCAAATTTGAGTTTCTTTTTTTTATTTCGTTTCATATCAGTAGTACTGTTTTACCATGGCAAAGGATCCTATTGAAATGGCTAATTCCTACCTATTCATCATAGATGAATCAAATCACGCTGTCAAAGCTGAAACAGTATCTTTTAATGTAGAGAATGATACTGAAGTGTTTTGTATTGATGGCTGGATTAAGAATATCAGTCGCTCTTCTCGTAGACAGTTTAGGGAGAGGTTTAAGCTCCCTAGAGATGCAGATACTGATGCCATCTCTGCTGCTTCTGTTAATGGTTCCGTCATTGTTAGTGTTAACAAGGTGAAGCGTCCGAAGATAAGCAACAAATTCATCAACATTACAAGAATTTAATTGGGAGATCATGGATTTATCAAAAACTCAACGGAGCTAAATGGATGGTATTGCTACAAATGTTTAAGTTGGTTTTGCATTATTGCTTTAGAATATCGTTGTTACTTCAATTTTAATAGTTGTTTTTCGGTTTATCTGAATGTGAATTAATTTTAAGCGCCATTTCAGCAACATGTTAATATTCGCCAAGTCGTTACTTTGTGCATTTTTAATTTCTTTTAACACAAAATTGGTTAAAAAGACCAAAATCAACAATTCCTGGGTGAAATGGACAGTTAGATTTTGATACTGTTTAAATGGACAAAAATGTAAAAATAGGCACGATGTAACCAGTTTCATCGTGCCCATTTTCAAATATTTTTTCTTATTTTTAATTTGCACAGGATGTATCCAGTTTCATCCTTGCGATTTTTTAAATTTAAGCTATCCTTCATATTTATTTATTTTGGCCATTTCACCCAAACTATTTTTTACTCGTCCATTTGAACCGTGATTTAAAAATATTTGGACAAATGACCCATTTTTCGTTCTTTTAATCGGTGAAGTATGAACCCATCGAAACCCTTCAGTAACTTCGTAGAATTATAAGCTTATCTCAACAAAAAAATACCTTGTGTCTCTGGGTGTTTTGGAGGAGTCTTTCTCAGCGATGATTTTAGGAAAATTCTTACTTGTTTCTAAGGTACACCAGTAATCTCTTCATCTTGCTTATTGATGTGCACAAATGGCCTATGAGAGAACCTAGCAAGATACACCAGTAATCTCTTCATCTTGCTTATACGATTATATAAAATTGCTTAGTCATTCCGACTATGCCTTATGGAGGAGGCAAGTCTTACTTATCAGATCAATAGTTATATGTGGGTCTTTAGTATTTTGTAAGTTGCTGCTGAACTGTTAATGAATGGAATGTCTAAAGTTGCTGCTAAAATTGTTCTTTCACTATTTTGCAATATAGAAGTTTAATGAAGAAGAAAAAAGGTAGCAAAATTGAAACAAGCCGGCAGAAGCTTTTGTTTTCTAGGCTCTAGATTGAACAAGCAGCAAAACAAAAAAACAAATTAGAAAAAATTTATGGCCCATGCAGGTCTCGAACCTGCGACCTTCGCGTTATTAGCACGACGCTCTAACCAACTGAGCTAATGGGCCATTTGTGAACGGCTGCAAGCTCTTAAATACAAGACAAAATCGGGTTGTTAGAGCCTGCCAGCTTTGTATTAGATATGCATAATGCAACCTTCGACTATTATTTTGATAAAATCAATGTTTCGATTGATAAGTATTGCTTCTAGATGTTTTCTCTGTTAAGATTTCTATTTCTGAGCAGATTCTAGTAATATTTAAACCTATAAACACAATTAGGGCACATAGCCTTTTGGTTTAAGCATGTGTGAATTCCGGGAGGTGAGGAAGAAGCTCTAAAGTTGTCTAGTCTTTGTTTTTGAGTAAGAAGTTAATTCTGCAGTATTGGAGTAGTCAATTTTCTTGAGAATTTGCTAATCTTAAATGTTCCTCAAGTCATTAAAAGAAGATGGTTCGGTTCTCAAGAAACGTACACGAAGAATTCGTACCATTTTATTACAACGTCAATGGATCAAATTTAATCACTTCTTATAAATAGTCTCACATGTATAATTGATTTCATCATAATAAGTAAATTCTTACGCCATAGATGGCAAATGAAGATGCATCAAGAGTACTAGAGATGGGCAACTCATACGTGTTCAACCTTGATTTTTCGGATTTAATGGTTGATATAGGCGAGGAAATCAAAGTAGATGTGGAGGACGATAATACTCTTGTGATCAGTTATCAGAATCTGCTTCAAAATTCACCTCTTAACTGGCAAAGCAAGAAGTTTGATCTCCCTAAGAATGTAGATACCGATGATATCTCGGCTGTTTTTATGCATAGATTGCTACTTGTTAGTGTCAAGAAGTTGAATCGGCCAAAGCAAACCAAGATTATCAAAGTTACTATGGCTTAATTAGGTTTGAGATTTGATGTACTTTTCGCGTCCATGGGTGCTGAAATTTCTATCTATGTACAAGTTGATGTATCAATATATTTTAATAGATTTTGTGGTTGCTTTGTTCTTGGTCCTTTTGTTGAAGATACGTGTTGTATTCACAGATTGCTGGTTCCATGATACCATGACTAATGGTGTCAATCTGGTTGCTTGTTCCACATGCTATAATGGTTACGGATGCATTCAAACCCTGAAATACTTGCTAGCTAGAAGATTATCCCTGTACCTGTACTTTCGATTTTGGAACATGAGAAGGCTTGCAAACTTGAATGAAATTTTTAATCAAATTTATTAATGCGAATGGCTGCTTAATATTACACTTGAGAGCAAAGGCACCCATTCACTACCAAAAACGAACAAGAGAGCACGTTAAGAGGCAGAATGTCATTAAAAATCAGTTTAAAGAGTTTTAAATTAATGAAAAATTATAAAAATACTTGGGAGGCTGAACATCTAATCTCTGCTGGGCTTAGCCCACCGCTACACCGTTTTAACTTTTAAGAGAGAGGGTCAATAATCTAACGTGAAAACTACAGGGAGACCCAATTTTACACATTTCTCTACTGTGAAATCCATCTCCACAAAATCTCACAGGCGCACCCAAAAGCGGCCAACAAATTATTCGTAGGCCAGAGTTTTCAAAATTCGTTTATTTTCTTTTTTATTTCCCAGTTTAGCCTCAGTTTCAGTTTCAATTTTAGAGATTTAGGCGCACAGATTTAGATTCAGAGATTCAGTTTCTGAGAGATTGAGAAGGAGATGGAATACGATCGATAGTGAGAGCTGAGAGATTGAACTATCGATAGCTGAGAAGGAGCTGATTGAGATATTCGATTTACTCAGAAAAGATAATTCAAGCTTTAGCGTCACTTGTTCTGATCGAGAGATTGCTTATCGAGAATTGTCCTTGATTACCGATATTCAATTTACTCAACAAGCTTTAGCGTCACTTGTCCTTGATTACCGAGATTCAATTTACTCAACAAAGCTTCAGGTTCGTTCATTTTTATTCCAATCTTGATTCTGATTTTTGTTTAATCTTGATTCGATTCTATGTTTTAGTTTCTGTAAGATTAGGATCTATTATTTTAGGTTTTCGAATCTTAATTTAGTTTTTTGAATCGTTTTTTAGATCTTTTAAGCTTGTTTTTGAATTTTTGTTTATTTTCTAGGTTTTGAATTTGTTAACATCAATGTAGATCTTTTCGATTCAATTTTTTTGTTTCGATTTCATGTTCCGATGTTGACATACCAATTTACTAGGTTTTGCTTCTGTTCTGTTGGATTTTTTATTTGATTTGTTTTTTCATTCTTATTTTTGATCTGTTATCTGTTATTGATTTTGATATCCTGTTGATTTATCATCTGATTATGGTTAATGTAGATTGTTTGCTGTTGTTGATTTGATCTTTTAATTTTGAGTAAGAATTTTTGTGAAGAAATATGCAGGATAGATATGGTTGGTTTTTTATCTTTGTGTTTTGCAGGGTGAAAATTCCTGTTGGTAGTGCACTAGCTGTAATTCACTACTTCAGTGAATTCTTAGCACATAATGATGATGCCAACACAACTTTGGAGTCTTTGAAGACAGCCGTTTGCCAGAAGTGGACTCGTTTATTACCACATCATGTCAGATTTTCCTTTAATGATGGAAGCAAGTTTGTGCGAGTTGATTCTGATATTCTTCTTCAGTGTTTTGTATCTCTTTGCCACTGTAAAGGTCAGAAGAGCTTTGATTTACTTGTCGAAGTTGGCTGTAATTTTCCAGAAGTCGTAGTAGAGCTTCAAGTAGTCGTGTAATAGAACCTGAACCCGAACAAGCTATGGTGAATTTCCTTGAAGATGGTTATGTGCCTGTTAACAAGGTTCTTAGGACTGAAGGTTGGGATAAATTACTTGGTGAAGTTGGTAAAGTGTTTTTTGAAGGTGTAGCAGAGGTACATATCGTAGTGAAGAAATACGAGTTAAAATTTGGGCGTGTTCTTGTATATAAGAAGAATGAACCTAGGAGGTTCTATGCAAAATGCTCAAAAGAAAATTTCCATTGGGAGTATAAGGTTTATGCTGTTGATGTTGAAAACATGATGCTTAAGGTTAAGAAATATGAGAGCAGTCATACCTGTGGTGTTGGAACTGAAAGGATTTTCCACAGGCTCAGCAGTAAATTTGTTTCTAGTCTGATCAAGGATGAAATCCGAAGTGATCCAAGTTTCAAAGCATCTGATTTGGCGAAGTTTTTCAAAACTAGCTACGAGATCAATGTGAAATACCACCAAGCTTACAACGGAAGAGAGAAAGTGTATGAGGATATATTTAGTGATTAAGCCATGTCGTATTCGCATCTGTCAATCGTATGTAGATTCCATTCGCAGCACAAATCCTGGGAGTTGGATTGATTTTCAAGTTCAAACGAATGAACCTGAAGCGAACAAGGATAGTTCAGCTGAATTAGAAGATGAGGCACCTTCAAACAAGTTTGTGCGTCTTTTTATTGCTTTCGAGGCATGCATCCATGGTTACCGTTACCTTCGCCCCATGGTTTATGTCAATGCTACCTTTCTTACAGGGACATATAGAGGATGCCTCATGGCTGCAACCGCTATCAATGCTGAAAATGGTAATTTTTCTGATAATGCATCCCTTTTATATATGTGCATAATGTCTCATGCATTATTTATTTTTTCTTCATAATGTCTTATGCATTATTCTTTTCACTTTTCTGGTTATGCATCATTTTTGTTTTAGATGCATAAGACATTATACATTTTTTTTTTAGCTGCATAATGTCTTATGCATTATGGTTTTCACTTATTGATTTTATGCATCCTTTTTATGCACATACATAAGGTCTTATGCATCATTTAGTTTAGATGCATAAGACATTACGCATTATTTGTTTTCACTTTTCTTGTTATGCATCATTTATGTTTAGATGCATAAGACATTATACATTTTTTGTTTTAGCTGCACAATGTCTTATGCATCATTTAGTTTAGATGCATGAGCTATTATGCATTTTTTTAGTTGCACATACTTCATGTAGACGCTGGCTTGATTTTATCTTTTTTTCTGTGCAGGATTCTTCCCACTAGCCATGGCCCTGGTACCTGGTGAAGATAATGATAACTGGTAATGGTTCATGAGGAATTTGATTAATGTTCTTGATCATGATCAAAGGCCAATCATATTTTGATCTGATCATGCAGAAGGATTAAAGAGAGCGATTTCATTTTACTTTCCTAGAGCCTTCCATAGTTTCTGCTATTATCATCTTAAGATGAACTTACCTATTAATGCATCTGACGAAAGGTATGGTGCCGTTATTGATTCATTTCAAGCTGCTGCGTATGCTCTTAGTCCTGAAGGTTTCCAAACTGTCATCGCTACTATTAGGGGTCTTGGTTGTGGTTGGGTTGCCGACTATATTGAAGATATCCCTCCAAAGAAGTGGTCAAATGCCTTTTTCCAGGGTTGTAGGTATGGTAGGACATCTTCTACTCTTTCTGAATCCTTCAATAGTTGGATGAAGGTACACAAGAAGCTCTCTGCAAATTCTCTTCTGGATCAGATAAGGAAGGATGTGATGAGTATGATGTCAGAAAGGCGGAATACTGGTAATAGTTTCATAACAATTCTCACACCGAAGAATGAAAATAAGATGAAGGCTCTTATTGATGAGGGTTTAACCTGGATGGTTATACAGTCTGATACTCATGTTTATGAAGTAGAAGGAGGGGACAGTTTTCATAGTGTTAACCTTGATGCAAGGACATGTACCTGTCAGAGGTGGCGCGTCTATGGGTTTCCATGTGTGCATGCTTTCCCATCGATAACAATGTCTGGTTCTAATCCATATGATTTTGTTGAACCTTATTTCACTACTTCATACTTCAATAATGCCTACATCCATGCAAATCATCCTATTCCGAACTATAACAGGCCTGAAGTTTATGAAGGTAATGATATTATCGATGTACCTGATGTTAGGAGGCCGCCAAGGAGACCACAAGCTAATAGGCATTTGAGAAGATATGAGAAGACGCCCAGGAGAGTTATGCGCTGTGTTAATTTTTTTGAGCTTGGTCATCATAACAAGCAAACATGTACTAATCCTACCTGTTACAAGAAGCCTCTGAAGCCGCCGATGCAGCCTAAGGGAAGTTAAAGGAGAGCGATTATCTTGTTTGTTTCTTCAGACTATTACATTTATGTTTGAACCTTATTCATTTTTCTTTCATTAGTTTCTTTATTAGTTTTTATGAACAAGTACTTTTTCTTTACTTAGTTTCTTTTTTGTATTGGTTTTACGAAAAAATACTTTTTTTCACTGTGTGTTTTTCTGCTTCTATCAGATAATGTTTTCATTTTTATTCTTAAATGCATAATGGATTATGCATTAGTTTTTGATGATGCATAACGTGTTATGCATTAGTTTTTATGATGCATAATGTATTATGTGTTATTTTTTTGAAGATGCATATTCTCTTATGCATTGTTTTTCGACGATGCACGATCTGTTATGCATTTATTCTTTTAAAGATGGCTGCATAAAGACTCATGAAAATGTGGTTCCTTCATGCATCTGCATCTGCATAACAAGTCATGCACATTTATTTTATTAGGAATAACATGTTATTCAGGTTTATTTTGTTGCATAACTTGTTATTTAGATGTTTATATGTAACCTGTTGTTCCTTCATTTTCCTTGTAAGATTTATATTATAGTACAGTTAAATGAAATAAGATTGCAGCAAATAGAAGCACCGAAACCAGCATTGATAATTAATAAATATATATATAAACATCGACAAGATAACATAAGTTGTTCTGACAAGAACTACTGACTAAAGTTAAGTTTTCATACGAACACATTACACATAACTACTGACTGAAGTTAAGCTTCACACTAACTACTTTCCCATTAGTTTTCACTCCCAAGTTAAATTGCTCAACCTACCAACAACACACAGGTTGTTAAGAAAAAGTTACGCTTGAGCCTTTCTATTATGCACAACTTCACATTCACGCGCAGATTCATCACATTGACGCGCAGCATCATCCCAAATGTCTTCATTGGCATCTATCGCCCAACTGTTTCCAAGATTTGTCAGCATTTTCAATACCAGACTTACTCTTTTCTTGTTGGATTTTTCTACTGCATCTTCCTTTCCCAACTTCAACCATTTTTCCCTGACTTAAGACTTCATGCTCATCTTCATATGATAGCATACAAATATGAGGCAGTCGGGTGATAACCTTGTTCAGGAACAATGCTGGTAAAAATATCCCTGTATACAAGCGGTTCCCTCTTTATATCCACGATTTGTGGTGATAGATTCAGTTTATCATATCTCTGGATCAAATACGGCATACAAGCCTTTGCCATTATGAGAGCTTGTTTCTTGCAGTTAGATTTATAGCCTTCAAGACTGTTATAGTAGTTCCACTCACCCTCTGAAAAGTCATACTCTAGAAATGTCCAATGTGTACCAGCAGGTTTTCCTTTGTCATATAGTTCATTGGAATGAACATTCTCTCAACTTCAATAGGGGAGATTCAATATGAATTCTCCAACAAATTTGGCAATCCCATCTTTCTCCTTTGTTTTAACAAAGAACTGCAAAAGAAATATTTTTTAGCAAAAAAAAGTTAGTGGATGCAATTGAAGGGGTGCACAACAGGTGTAGAAAACAATGTTGAATAACTTATTATGCAGTTCAATCTAGTTGCATAACATTTTATGCATAAGTAAATTATATGGGCATAAGATAATATGCAGGAATGACTTGTTATGTAGCAAAATGATTTTATTTTTTTGACTTACCCAAGCATCTGGCGTCATGAATACAGACTCCGCATACCTATGTTCAACACTATCAGCCATGTTTTCATTTTCCCGCTTCCTGAGCAACCTATAACTGTAGTAGCGTACTACTTGGTCTTCTAAGTATTCGTTGTTCATTAGCTGCCTTATTATATCTCCGTGAATCCGAATATCCCACAAGTACGGGTCTTCTCCTTCTCTGATACTCCAAGCCGAATTTCTGCAGATGACATAAGACATAATTGGTGAGATATTTTATTCAAGTGACATGCGGCAGAACCATAAACTAGAGGGTTGTGTTATGCATGGGTTTTTTTTAAGCATAACTTGTTATGCATTTATTTCAGAAGAAGCATAACCTGTAATGCATTGATTTCTTAAACAAGCATAATAAATATAACAACATTTTTTTCATAACTGAACATGCATTAAACATTGGAGCTGCATAACATGTGATGTAGATATTTTAAACAATGCATAACTAACTATGCATTAAACATTGGGAGTTGCATAACATATTATGCAAACAAGCATAAAGGTAATTTTGATGTACTTACAGGCTGTTGGCATTCTCAAAGTATGTCTCCAGTACTTCCATCATGGCTGGTTCTATTGTATCCATGTAATCCTGAAAGCATTCCGTTGTTTCCAGCGGAGGTAATTTTCTGAACGACAAGCCAACAGACGTACGGGGATTTTCTTCTTCAACTTTATTCTCATCAGGCTTGTCTTTTTGCTTCTGCTGCTTCCCTAACTCACAATCTTTGAGTAGTACACTAGTTGTCCTTTGATTCCATGTTGTCCTTTCCTTGATTCTTCTTATCTTGCTTCCTGGTTGCTTCCCATCCTCTTCTGCCTTGTTTTCTTTTCGCTTCACTACTGACTTTTTCTTCAATGGTGACCTCTTCAAAAATTTTGTTCTTGGTACAAACTCCCCTCCTACGTCTTCTTCCTAGAGATTCATGTAACCAAAATGTGTTAAATATAAACAATTTATTATGAAATTAAGTAACTAGTTGAGTAAACAGCAAAACAACAATATAGTAAACAATTTATAGTTGATTAAAAATAATAAGTAGCACATAGTTGATTCGACATTAATAAAAATACCATAATTAAAGATGTTATGTTTCTTTTCTAAAAGTTTTAAAATACAAAATCTGTTTATATTTTAGGTACCAGGTTTGTGAAATTATCTCCATCTCAGCATCTTCATTATAGCCTTTTTCTTTTTAGCATCTTGTGTGGCACCAGGAGTTAAAGGATTCTCAACCACCATCTTCTCTGCATCAACAACCATCTCAACACTACTTGTTGTGGCTTTTCAGCCACTGGCTTCTGGTTGTTGTGGTTCTTCAGTTTGATGTTGTGGTATCTCAACAGCGGGTTGTTGCAGATTTTCAGCTTGTGTTGTGGTCCACCAGCATCATCTTTAATTGCAGCAGCAGGTTGTGATAAATGCAGATTAAATGTGGGCACCACATATTCTTCTGCTTTCTTCTGAGTTTCTGGAAGAATGTCATCATCACCACCGGCCAAAAAGTCTCTTTATGTGCTTCAAGTCTTTCTTGTGTTGCTATATTTGGTGTTGTCTCCAATTCCACTTGAGTTTTGTTTCCTTGTCGTCGCTGGAGAGATTAACAGCTTTTTCCATGTCCATGAACTTGAAAGGTGAAGACTGGATACCTTGACTAGCCGTTTGGTCTTGGCTATAGTCTGATAACTTCTGGCACTGATTCTTGTGTAGGTGGTTCAGTTGAAGATACCAGTTCAACAAGAGTCTCATTCCTTGGCAAGTTTTGCTCAGTGGGTCGCTTGGCTCAGCTGATGATACATTGACACTAGGTCCACCTGACGACTCCTCCTGCACTTCTATGTTGCCACAATCAACGAGCAATTCCTTCACGTAATTATACAACTTTTCATTGAAGTCTACTCACTCTGTCTATTCCTCTCTGATCTGCTTCATGTCTTTCAGCTTTGCTTCAATGATCTGCAACCTTGCTTCAGCACTATCGGGGGGACACGTTTCTTGTTCAATGATTTTAATCGCATCCAGAAATGCTTCTTCATACTTGTCCCTGTTCTCTTCAAGATTCATTGCGAGGAGATCATATATCTCTTTAATTTTTCTTGGTTTTCTTGGTTCAAAGAATTCCATCTCCATTGCACTGTACTCATCTCTAAATTTCTCATTATACTGCAACATGATTAATGACACTCATTAAAGGAATGAATAACAAATATAACAACATTTTTTATATGCATAACCTGTGATGCAGCTCGTCTAAACAATGCATAACTAGTCGTGCATTTAATATCGGAACTGGATAATATGTCATGTATTGATTTGTTAAGGTGCATAACTTATTATGCATTTAAAAACACAACCCTGCTTGACTCCTTTTCAATATTGAAAAATGCATAACCGGTCATGCATTGATTTTTTAAGGTGCATAACTTATTATGTAGTTATCATTTTTTTCTAACGTAACTTATTATGCATTCATTTTTAAGGAATTTATAGATACTTTCATAGATGCATGAAATTATAAATCATGAAATGTTCACAAACAGGTACCTTTAAGAATGTAATATTCTTTTTGAGTATTGATTTCTTCATTGCTTCCAAGTCCCACTTCGCAGATCTCGGTGTAGCATTGGAACTGACCTTGGCGATGTCGGATGATATCTCATCTATGTTAGAATGCTCAGCCAACCAAAGCTGCAAAAAATAATAACTAATAAGATATTCTGTATCCAAGAAAGTAATATTTATTGACAGATATTATGAAAGTAAAAAAAAAAACTAACTCACAAGAGAATATATAGTGCAACCGCTACAATTCCTGATATGAAGATTGTCTCTTTTTACAGTCTTGATTCCCTCAATCAGGTGTTCATGAATAAGATCAGGAAAAGAGACAGAGTCCATAGTTTCCAAATCCTTAACTAAACCAACATACGAAATGTCTAAATTGTCTCCACTTGAACAACAAATAAACAAGACGACTAGCATGTAAAGGAAGATAAGGCAGACAACTTCCTCTTCATGACCTTTCTTATCAAGTTTTTCTAACACCAGCCTTTCAATAACATCTATCCACACCTTTGTTGCCCGTTCTTTGGGATCTGTGCTGATAAATCCTAGCTTTGTTTTGAATGAGAATTGCTTGACGAGGGGATGTGACTGAGTCAACTCTATCTCTTCCTTCGAAGTCAGAATATCATTTCCCCTGTCTCCTTCAATTCTTGGAATCAAAAATGTAATGGCAAGCTCACTAGACGTTGATGCTATGGACTTGTTTTCAGACAACCGGAATGAATGTGGATTCAAATCTTCATGGTCATATGATAGAAAGACTTCATCCATCAGCTTGTTGCTCTTACCATCCAAGTGTGCCATGTTTGCAGCATATAACCATTTATATTACTTTCCAAACACACACACATTCATCATGTTAGCCTGCAACGGATTCAAACCACCTCTGTCTTTTATCTTACTAAACAAGTGACCTACCCTAAGGAAACCTGCTCTATAAGTACCTCCTTGAACTGCAGATTTGGTTTTAGGTTTAACTGCATAAACAAAAGAATAACACATTTTTTATATGCATAACTTGTGATGCAGCTAGTCTAAACAATGCATAACTAGTCATGCATTTAGTATTGGAACTGTCATCTGCATAAACCATTATGCACATCTTTTACCATGCATAATCTGTCATGCACTACTAGTTAATACTACATAAACAAACAGTTGAATGCATAACATATTATGCATATTTTTTAAGAAGGAACAATATGTTATGCATTTGTTTTTTTAACAAGCATGATTGTTTCACATACAAACAAACAGGTAAATGATAAGAGAAGATTATTAACTGATGCACAACAGGAACATGAAGGAATTCAATGCACCTTGTTTATAGACAACACATTGCTTATTAGATTCTTCTTATTCTTCCTCTTCACTCTCGGATCTTTCGATTTGCTTGTTCTTCATCATTTTCAGGTCTTTCGATTGTTTGGGTTCATGTCTTTTTCTTTTCTTATGATGATCAACAACTTGCTTCACTGAAACAAACCAAACCAATATTGAAACAAATCAATGACACCAATTAAACAAAATATATCACACAGAAGATACCACAAGAAAATCTTACCATCTTCGGCATCCTCATTGTCTGTATCATCACCCAATACTTCCTTTGGCGCAGCATTCTTTGCTTTATTTTTTCCCTTAGTAGCTTTTTCAGGCCTAGGTGAACTAGGTGATACTTGAGGTGACACCTGATCTTTTAATCTCTGCGACTTCCTTGACAGGGTTTCTTCAGGACCTGATCTTATAAATAAGCTATTCATATTAAGTTTAGAGTAACTTTGGTAAGTTTAGGTTATGCAGTAACTTTGGTAAGAAGAACCTGTTATGCATCTGCATAACAAGTTATGCACATTTTTCTACAGAATTTTGTTATGCAGATGAATCACAGACACACGAAGGAACGTAAATGCATACCCGTGACTTTTCTTTTCTTCTTCGCAGCGTTGTGTTTTTCCTTGGTTCTTGTCTCCTTTTGTTATTGTTCACCAGCAGTTTCCCCTTTTTGCTCTTCTAGGTTATCATCATTAGCAGGTAAAAGTGATGTTAAAACTTAAATAGATTAAAATTAAAAATCAACACTTAAAAATGGGTGTTATGCAGTGTTTTTTTGTAAGCATAATTTGTCTTGCATCTGCAAAACAAGTTACACACATTAGTTTGATGCTGCATACCCTGTCATGCATCTGCAGAACAAGTTATGCATATTTATGTTATGCAGAATTATGTAATGCAGTTTTTTTTTATGCATAATCAACACATCAATTAGTGAGGATGCATACCAGAGACTTCCAATCTTATCTCAACATCCTTGTTTGCCTTCTTTTCCATCTTTACCAGTGTTTGGTCGCTATCACTTTCTCCTTTTCATCTTCAACATCTTCAGGTAAAATTGATGTTAAAATCAAAGATTGGGTAAGTTATAGAGTAAAAGAAATTAGGGGTAAACATATTTAGGATGAAAATTTCACCAGAAACAATTTTCTTCTTAGATTTGTTCTTCTTTTTGGGATTTCTGGCTTCTGGTACAACAAAACTTAAAATTAAAAAAAAAAAAACGGAAAAAACAAAATCAAAACACAAACAGATGAAGTAATTGCTGAATCTCACCGTTTTTTTTTCTTTTTCTTCGACTGAATTTTTCCTTCGTCTTCAACATCAAGAACAAAAGTTAAAATCGAAAAAAAAAAAAAATCTACTGAATGCATGCAAGAATACATCGATTAGAACTAGTTTTAATACCTGTTTTCTTCTGTTTCGATTTCTGAAGACGCGTTTTCGAAGGTGTTTCATCCATTAAATTGATTTCTGATGAACGTGTTTTCATTTTCTTATGAACTGTTTTAAATGATTTTTAGGGTTTGATCAACTTCAATCGGTTTTACATGATTGATTTGTTTGAATGATGTAGAAGAAAATCTTTGCAGATCCGTTACAGTGTTTATGGAGGAATAGGAATAGAGAAAGAAACTGGTGAGCAACGGATGAGGAATAAATGAGAAGAAGAGAAAATAAACGGGTGAGAGGAATAAATATTCTGACCGTTTTCGGGAGTTAATAGAACTGCCCAGAACCGCTGAAGGGTAATTTAGGAACTCTGCACGTTTTTAAGAATTTTAAATAATGTTGGGTGCGACTGTAGGGAAAAGTAATTGTGGGCTTGGCGGTAAGAAAAAAAATTTTTCTGGGCCTGCGCCTAATTTTCTAATGCTATCCTAATCCCCTGCTCTCATAAACAGAGCTCGAGGGATTGAACTTTTTTTGGGTGGTACTTTTTGTTTTTTTACCATCACTCTCCAAACCATTAGTATTTCATTCTGAATAAGAAATGTTTACATGATTGTTTTTAAGAAAAAAGCAAGTACAACATAAGCATGAAAAAAATACAATGATAGATGCAAAAAATAAATAAATTGCGAAGACAAAGAGTTATCCACAACGGTAGCACCCAAATGTTGTATGTACAGGTTGGAGAAGGAATGGTTTGAAATCATAGTTCGACCATTTTGGTTGATTTTCTTCTTAAAAAGAGATACTCTTATGAGAGAGGAGTGATTTGACCAAAAACTTATGCGTATCGAGAAGCTCAGAAATCCTAGATTTATTTTTATGTTGAAGAATAATTTGATCTTGCGTCCGTCAAATCGCCGATATACTTGTATCGAACAAACCAAATCACGAACAAATCTATAGAATGAAATACTATCAAAAATGCAGATAAAATCGCCTTAATAGCGAAGAGAATAATCTCCCTAATAGCGAAGAAAAAAATCGCTCTAATAGCAAAGAAATTTATTCAAAATAACTAAATAGCTCTTAAAAACAAAGAATCTTTAAGCAAAGAAGGAAAAAGATGATGGGTTTTCTCTAAATTTTTGAGAAGGGATGAAAGAAGAGAAAGAAAGAAGAATGAGTTAGTTAACCAACCCCTTCTAATTCCTCTGAATATGTATATGGTCTATATAAACCGAAGTATGATAAATGCAAGATTTATAGAGAGAGAGCCGTAGAGGATAGGATATTATGGCGAATGGATAATCAACCAAATCGACCCTGCAA